>NC_086338.1:31510883-31871663 GCF_032445375.1 Bacillus rossius redtenbacheri | reverse complement strand
GAAAGTGTGTGATTACGAATAGCGTTTTAAGAGCCACTGCATTTGCCTGTACAAGTTTCGTTTCATGGTCTCGTCTTTAACGGCGAAGAAAGGCTGAAATGGGTGTTTGCACGCACGTTTTTAGACATGAAAAAATTCAAAACAGTGTTGTAAGTAGGTCAGGTGAGTGAAGGGAGACTGTATATTTAGTATTCCACTATTAAAATTGTAGACACACCTTTTGAAGTCCCGCCAAGAGGCATGTTACCGAGGGGAAGACTGCACGCTAGTTCGGTGCCTGGTGCATAGAGGCGTAGAGGCATGCGATTACTGTAGGGCCGCGACGTCTTGGCGTGTCGTTTTGCGGGGTAGCGGGGAAGAGTAAATGAGAGGGGAAGCAGCTGCGCGCGCACATCAGCAGCTATGCGGTTCATAGCAAAAACATCAGGCGCCACGCTATCAGTTTGAAGTGAATAATGGAGCCCGACGCAGGACATTCAAGATACAATAAAGTAATACATAGTGGGGAGAGGGGAATTATAAGTAGTGTAATCCAGTGTTGTGATGAAGAATCTGCCAACAAATGTCTGCTAGTACCTCTTGCAAAAGCAACCGAAAGAGCTGCGCGATACACAGGTATAAGCCAAAGATCAGTTTCGCGCATCCGAAAACACAACAGAGAGACGCCAAATAAAAAACAAACAACAACATTATAAGTTTTTCAACGCATTCCCCGTAATTTCACCCGCGGTTTGTTTGTTTTGCATTTGGCAATTTTCCAAACTTTCTGCACCGCTTGTTAGAATATTTGTTAGCTACAAGTGTAGCCGATATTGCTACACATTATATTGCATTATATTACATGATATATTACATTACATGGTACATTATACATACATATACATTATATATTGCATTATATATTTTATTATATATATGATTTTACTATAAATATTAATGTATATTATATTAATACATTATTTATTTACAATTTATATGTTTATATTTACATATATATAACACTCCTTTATTTGACCGTGAAACAGCCTCTCATGTTTAATTATTAATTTCAAGCCAAAAAAACTGGGAAACATTTGTTGTCAGTTGATTACTTTGATGGAAGAGTGATCAGAGACACTAGCTACGAATTTTATGCAGTAAAAAAAGTGGTTCCCACAACAAGGAAACTACTGCCAGTTTTGAAAGAAAAAATCGGATGGAGTTGGGGAAAGACATCACTGCGTAAAATACTCAAAGAAATGGGGTTTGTGTGGAGAAGAAGCCAAAATAAGCGAATGCTTCTTCTCGAAAGATCTGACGTTGTTGCTTGGCGATCACGGTACCTGACTCAGATGAAACAGTGCAGGGAGGCTGGGAAGAAGATATTTGACATGGATGAATCCTGTGTTGACACTAATTTAACCTTTCAGAAATGTTGGCAAAAGAAAGGTGACGTTGAAGGTGTAGGTAATGGCAACAGGAAATGCAGCGCACAGACTGATAGTTGTAAGCGTTAGTTCTAGGCAGGGCTTCCTTCCCGGAGCCTCTCTTGTTTATAAAGCAAGCACAACAACAGGAGACTATAAAATACGCGAGGATGGTTTGTTATAAATATGGTTTTTGGCCCCCTCGAAATGACTAAAATGGTTCTTTCAGAGTGCTGTTATGGAAAAATTACCAACCCGTGTGCATAAAAGTGGTAAGGTTCTTGAAGTGCGTGAAAGTGTCATGTCGATCGTCTTCACATTTCAGCCAAACGAAATGGAAAAGAAAGCATCAGCGAGGGAGTTACATGCAAGTCTTAATTAATTGTGTTTCCTACAGCAACCCACAATTTCAAATTTAGTTCTTAACTTTAAAGAATTGAATAGCTATGTTTAACTAAGCTGCCCAGTCGAGCAAATGGTGCACTACCTTTAAATAATAAATTACCGTAAAGCATTATCGCATCTTTGTATCATTAAGATCTGCGCTGTGTTGCACCGTACATGAGATTGTTCTCGACCAATGTTTTCGGAACGGCATGAAGACTTCCAGGCTGTTGTTATCTGCGGAGCAGACAAGGAGGGACGTGTCGATTACAAGGTCGCTGAGCTCTAGGGAGTCGACCCGCCAAGACGTCGCGGCCCTACTATAGCTATCCAGCGTTGCCCTTACCGTATTCTTAAATCCTCTTCGTAAACTGGTTCCACTCGGATATGTTGAGCAGTGTACAAATGGCGTAGTTTTTTTTCCCTGAAGCTACCGGCGCATTTTTTTTTATAAGGGCTGGATGGGGGACGAATGGTGAATAATGCGGCACGCAGACAGTTTGGGCTTCCCACCGGAAATCGAAAATGGTCCGTTTTTTCCCCCCCTTGTGCTGTGCCGAATAGATCTCTCGATCGTAGCGCTGATGCCCGAGTCTAGGATCACCCGTCACAGGGCAACCTAGAGTTCCATCCACGTCGGGGCAAAACGCCAGATATTTCTCCTCCTCCCCCTTCCCCGCAAGTGAGAAACGTGGCGGATGTTTCCGTGTGCTGGTGTTTATAGATGTTATTTTCCGTGAATTTTTATTTAAGAAAATTTACCGTTAATTTACTGGAAACGTTTCTGCAAAACCGGAAAAAAATGTTTTTACCAACGAGTTTACATTCAGAGAAACTTACGAAACAATTTTTTTTTAACATAAGCAGAGTCAAATAAAACTTTGATTTTTTTTTGTCTTTCTTTATCACTTTATGTTTCACTCATGAATCTGCAGAACAGAAATTATTATCCAACTTTAAATTATGTAAGTATATTTTGGTAATGGAAAAACATTTCCTGGCATATAGTTAGGTGTATTTTTCCAGAAAATTTCTCCGAAACGAAACCGACTGAAATTTCTTCAGGTGGGTATTCTCTGGGTTAGTCCCGCGTTTCCTCAAAAATCCTTTTTGCTTCCGTCAGTGATCCTTCCTCAAACTCATCAGCCTCCGCCGTCTCTAGTGACCCCGATGTCGTTTAGCCCTAGTGCGTCCATTTACTCTTCGTTCATTTATTATGAAACCTGGAACGCAGGTGGACGGCGTAATCGGCGGGGTGACTGCTAGAGCTTTAAACCTAGTGTGTCGCCTTGGGGTACGAGAGTGCACTTCTTCTTGAAGATGCTTATTGTATTTGCCGTATAGCTTGTCTCACATTTTACAGTTTTCAAAAGTAGTAACAGTGGTACCCGTTTACCAATTGTCACTTGCAAAACATCGCATGGAGTTCGTTTACGAACACCCAAACACACGAAGCTGTTTACAAAACACTGGTGACAGTACAACATACAGAACAACATATAGAATGTTATTCAGGCAACATTACGTTCTTGAAAGTTCCAGGAGTAAATAGAAATTTCCAAAATATTTCCAGAAGAAACAGGTAGCCTACTTCGAAAACTACCTACTCTGTTGGCTGTGCCTAAAGTGATTTTATTTAAATCACCCTTCAGAAAGTAGAACAACCTTAAATTGTTGTATGGGTATTACATTTTTTTTCCAACAATATGTCAAGCTTAGAGTAAAAAATAAACACATTCATTAAAATCTTAAAAGTTTTTGTGAAACCCTTTAATGAAACGAGAGCTCACGAATTAATGTTTTCATGATCTAGTATAGAAACTAGTGTGTGACTCTTGCCACATATCTCACTATGAATTGGAAAGTTGTAACGTAACGACTTTAAATGATAGCCTTTTACGGGCACATATTTGTATTCTTCCACGATTTTAATATCTTATATCTTACGTAACCAAACCACTTATCCAATTTGAGCCACTGACTATATATATATATATATATATGATATATATATATATATATCATGTCGACAGCGAGGTCACAAGAAACGGAACAGCACTAGAACTAAGTTTAGTACGTCGCGTCGTGTGTAGTACTAGACAGTCAATGCTACAAGGTTTTTTTTATCCTGCGTATTTATTTAATTTAACATTAGCTAATGCCCGGCATGCGTTGCTATACGTTTAATATTATTTTTAATTATGTTGTTAGAATATTTATTTGAAAAAAACCTGTTATACAAAAAGTTGTAAATAAGCGTGAGTTTGTTTCACCGATTTTTTTTGTAGACACATCTCACTCGGGACTTGAACCCAGAGCTTCGTGGTCCGAAGCTGACACCGAATCTCGGTCGCGGGGGCTGGCGGCGAATCAGCGCGCCGCGGCACGGGCCTGTCCGGACACGCCGTCGGGGTCGATGGTTAATTAATTAATAATTAGCGCTTCGTTAGGCGCGCCACTTCCCCTCGCCCGACCGCGCGCTTTGTGACAGCCAGTGTGCCTCCATAATGCCAAGCCGTTACAATAGCAGGGCGTTCACGCCAGATAGCGGCACATGCACGACGAGGCTCAACATGATATTTAATTCATATTAATTAATGAACATTGTTAAAACGTTATTTTCTGCCAACAAATTCCATTAAAACGTTAAAAAAAAAACAATTGCTTGTCGTTTATCTTACGAAAATTGATTACTCTATGTTTTGATTATCATACACGACTCATAATTTGTTTTATGATCGTTTTACTGGGTAAACATTACAGTTTGTAAAAGTGAAAAAAAAAATAGATTGGTTTATGTTGTAACATAAATTTACTATGCTTTATCAAAGACTATACAGCCCTCGTCATTCCTTTGATGGTTTTACAGGGTAAACATTATAGAATGCAAAATTGTTTCAAGCCCTTATTCGCACGTCTGTTTCCAGGGGAAAGAAGGAAATAGAACTTTTTTTTCGCATAGTTTTATGATCGATAATTATTAAAGCCTAATATTGCAATATTAGGCTTTACCAAACTTCTGGGCCAATTTATAACATCCCAACTAATTTTTAATGTGGATGTGACATCGTTGTGACATTTCCTAACTCCGTGGTTGTGACATACACTGCAAGAACACACGCATGCTTATAACACGTTAAAAAAATAAGGCTTTCTCCTTCATTCCGCACCAGACCTCATGTAGTCGCAAAAACAGTTAAAACAATTTATTTAAACAAATATACCATACTTTTATGAATATTTATCACTTATCATAATTACTGTTTCAAATATGGAATCGAAGCAACTCCAGCTAGGAGCGCTGAACGCGTTGCGTTACCAAAATTTACAGAGAAAGTCCGGTATTAAGCGGCATAGTATTTGTTTGTAGACGTAGGCTGAACGAACTTAAGGTCACGCCTACCCGGGCACACACACGGTGCACAGAGCTTCAGGAAAAACAGCACGATTTCAAAACTACTCAAGATATCCGAGTGGGGTCTGCTTAAAAAAAGAATTTAAGAATTCTCTGAGGGCCAAGAGTACTTTTGATTTCGCATAAGTTTTTAAATTTGTGTTTTTAGAAGAGTGAAAATGCCTAAAAGGCGTGTTTTCTGAGTAATTTTTATGCGTAAAACAACCGGTACAGAATCTTGAAAGCACTTAAAGGGACTTTCATTACATCTTTACCTTCATTTCACCGCCATATAATGTTCTTCGCCTTTAAAATGTAGCTTTATTATTTATAAAACTATTTCATTAAAATAAAATAATTTTACCTCTATCAGCCTTAATTAAAAAAAATCGGTTGTCTGAAAAGTCGGTTTACGGACGATAGTTTAACGTGACAACGTCATAACAAAACATTGATGAAATGATTGCATACTCTTTATGAATAAAATTGAATCATTTTTATTGAATTATCACTATTTTGTATCGATACAAAGAAGGAGTGAAATGAAATCTACAATTTAATTGATAAATTTACTTTTATTTGCACTCATTAATTCAAATATGTTTATTATTTAAAGAAGAGATTATTTTAACTATAACTTTTATACGTGTTTGCTATTTAACTTCTTCCAATCTGTGTTATTCTGTTAAGGATAGGACGATGATAGGAAAAGTAGGAAACGAATGGGAGTGTTTCAAGTTTAATGTGCCTCGACAAAGTCAAATCGGTGGTTGTTCCAATCGAGTGGAAGAGAAATAGATGCGGCGCAAGCGTACGATAAGCGTAACGGGACAAAGCGTAATGGGAGAATGTGCGTAACGGGACACTGCGTCATCCTTTTTCGTGCGTGCAGCCGGCGTTCATCGATTTATTATACGTTGTCACGTAAAAAAAAAAAAAAAACAGAACAATTGTGGTAGGTGTTACGCGAGGCTCCGGTAATGGCAGGCACGAAACGGGGCAGGCGAGTGTTGAATGTGTTTGTGGTGTGTGAGGTGAGTCGGTGGGGGGAAGGGGGAGCGATTAAAAGAGCAGCGGGCCGCCGAGGATATCGCGCCGCCGAAATTACCGACCACCCCACTTTCCCCCTACACCACATCTTGTTCAACTCGTTGGTTCCTGGCACGGGGCGGGTCCGGTGTTCGGGTCCAATCGATGCCGCCATTAATTATCGGGTTAATTCGAGATAGCGCTCGTGGCGAGGCGCTGCGAACACAGCCGCTGCTGTGCTGCGTTACCGACGGACGGGCGGAGACCACCGCGCCGACCCCTTTCCTTCTCACTTTCCCCCCTGCCCCCTACCATCTACCCCCTTCCCCCTTCCCCGTTCCCCGTTCCCCCTTCTCCATTACCTCCCCCTTACCCCCTACCCTCTACCACCTACACCCTACCACCTACCCCCTACCCCCAACCCCCTTACCACCTACCCCCTATCCCCTACCCCCTATCCCCTACACCCTATCCCCTACACCCTTACCCCCTACCACCTTACCCACTACTCCCTACCCCTTTACCACCTACCCCCTACCACCTACCCCCTACTCCCCTACCCCCTACTCCCCTACCCCCTTACCACCTACCCCAAACCCCCTACCTCAAACCCCCTACCCCCTACCCCTCTCTACGCTTTCCTGGTGTTCTGTTCGATACCCGGTCGTCGGTGGGAACAGAAAAATTCACTTAATAGTGTCGCATTAGAAAAACCTTCCTGTAATGACGCAATTTCACCAGGATTCGATCTTGAGAATTCACGAAATTAACCGGAGAATAATTTATTAGAAAGAATATCAACTTTTTTTTTTAAGATGTATTACCAGAAACTACCATCGTTGGAATTGAGATTTTGATTTGCTTGAAAGAGTTTTATTTCCATATTTTCTTCGGGAAGGCCTGGGGGCTATTCCATTTTCCCAGCCTCCCTACCCCCGCCAACTCACTCTTTTCGAAGAACATATAAAAATCAAGGCTCTTTGGCATTTTGAATTGGTTAGATTAAATTAGCACCATTATTTTTAGCTGTAAGCCAAGAGCTGGTTTCTACGTGTAATTATAATATTATATCATAAATAACCTACGTACATCAAAGCAGACACCATTCCTTTATTACCTAATTACCTATTAATATGATATGACTAGGTACATTTCCAAACTTGAATCACAAATAAAATTTAATATCGTTAAGTCGAAAATTGCGAAGGATTTTTTTAATATCTACTAAGTAAACTTAATTGCATTTCCTTGCAAGTGAAGTATTGATTAAAAAGTATCAAAAATTCATTACAGAGTGAAATAATTTTAGAACAAACGGCTGATATTTGTGTGTGTGTTTTTTTTTTAGTTTGTGTTATTTGACAGTAATAGGCCCTACTTTTATATTTACATAGATAAGCAGTTTCTTTGGCTGTTTTTCTGTTGCTACTTTAGGTAACGATATGTGCGAAGGAACAAATGTTTTGCTTTTCTTCTGTTATACAATCTTTCGCAGTGTTACCACAGTTGTAAACTCAAATTTTTAATCACGGTAGTGTGTGACCTACAGAGTTTATAACTACATTTTACCTTTGTTATACCAAGCAATAAAGTTTTGTTTCTAATAATTATTACATATTTTTATACAAAAACTTTGCGTTTCAGAAAAATGCATGAAATTTATAATACTTAAGAAATATATCAGTTGTTTTTAATTCTTTATGTTGCCGCTGTGACGTCATGTCCACTTTCAAGTCTCAGCGTAGGAGAGAAAATCGAAAAACCCGAACTTACCGGAGCGACTGTAGCGTCGCAACGATTACCTACTTTACTTGATCTCGATATTTTCTGTCGTTAGGAACCCTAACGAGGTAACTCGACGTCGATAAGACTCGATTTATGTAACGATATACTTAGAATAAGTACCCCGGCCGCACATACGGGTGCGCAGAGCTTCCATACAAAACACGCGTTTTTAAAACTGCACGAGATACCCGAGTGGTGTCTTGTTTACCAAACGCATTTAGGTAAACATGCTGAGGGCGGATGAAACAGTTCTGTTTTTATCGTGTTTCGTTTTTTAAACTGTATTTTTATGAGTGGAAAAAAAATGCTAAAAACGCGTGTCTTCAGAATAATGGTTTTTGGACGTGAAACACCCGGTAAAGATACTTTGAAAGCACCCAAGGGACTTGCATTACGCCTTTATCTTCATTTCTGAGCCATGCAGTGTTACGGTTACCGCTCGGTGCACGACTGGAAGACTGCGCTAGAAGCATAAGCGAGTGTCGCACCTATCATCCCGCCTCACTGACACAGACATACCCCTGACTGGGCGGGTACTCTTGAGTACCCAGGGGTTGTCTGGGGTGACGGCAGGATCGACCTCAACGCTTCAACCAGCAGGAAGACTTATACAGGGATCCGAACCCGTGCTACCCGGATCTCATTCATCAAGTGTTCATTGTGTTTCGCATCGTTCTCAGCCAGGGCCGTCCAGGGATTCGCGGTAAAGGGATAAGGGCTCGGTTGAGTTTCATGAGGACTAAATTTACAAGTCAATTGCTTATGCGATTTATTTGGAATCCTTACTAGTTACGCGATACGCGCAGATCACAGCTATTACGTGCTTTTAGATTTTTTTTATTATATCGTGGGTTTTGCAACAAAAAAAAATTAATTTAAGTATTGGAGAAAGCGGGTTCGATAAGGCCAGCTTCGCCTCTGCGGCTGACGAGTGGCTCCTCTCACTCACTCTCTCTCTCTCTCTATCTCTCTCTATCTCTCTCTATCTCTCTCTCCTTCCCATAAACCCCCCCCCCCCCCTCATTTTCCCACGCTTTCGATATTAATTTCGTAAACGAGGTGCGTCAAGTGGTACTTTTCGCAGTAACAGATAATGTGATGGATTCTTCTTAAAGTTGTGTTCCCCCCCCCCCCCCTTTTAATCAATTGTCATTGCTTTTATGTAATAACTATTTTTTGTAAATATATTACTATAGCTCTGTTAAGTTTTAAGTTAAGAACACGTTTTTTTTTCACGAGTTATACTTATTTAGTGGTAAAAAAACTGCGTAGGTGTTTTTAGTTATGATCGCTTGCGTGATATTTTTTTACAGTACTCAAGTGACACTTCGTAAATATCGCTTGACAAATATTTGTGACCGAACACAAAATGCAAGAGAGCTTTCGTATTAAATTTACTAGGATATCCCTTAAATTAAAAAAATTAGAAGAAAATAAAAAAGAAAGTAAAACCATGCGCGAGACTAGAGCCTTATATTGTTTCGTCGACATCGGGGGTTGTTTGAGACTTGGGAGGACGATGAGATGAGGACGAAGTAATAACGGAGTGAATGAAAGGGGGGAGATGAGAGAACCTTCGAGATAATAAAAATACCGGCAAACTGCAACGTCCGCCACGTTTCCTCACTTGCAAAAAACATTTCTGGTCCAATCTCTCGGGGAATCTAAACTCGGATCTACTTGGTGGGAGGCGAGTCATCCAAACATACGATACTGGTGACGTGCTTTAACAATATTCCTGGAAAGAAAAATAAAAGGAACAGAGGAATTGACAGGGACTGGAAAAATTCCCGGTTTCAATTACCTCTAGGATAGACTTCACAGTCATCTTCGTATTCGGGAAAATGTCATCTGTTCATTTGGTTACTGATTTGTGAGACGTCTCAACGGGATAGCCTGCAATTCGTCACTCATTCTGTCGTGCGTTTTCAAATTGTCACAGAGCACGCCTTACAAACTGTAAGCCAATAGTAGAATCAGAAATAAGAATTTCAGTCTACCATGAAGTGATTTCATGAATTTTCCCGGTCTCGAAACATGGGATATTTTTAATCGAATGAGATCAGTGTTCGAGAGTTTTCGAAATACCCGCAGTGGGTAAACTCGCGAGCTACTACTAATCACTAGGGACAGGCATTTTTCGCGAATAAATCTGAACGCCTATTAGACTGCAACAAGGTATACCTGCACCAGCGGTTTCTTCCTTGTGATTGGCGGTTGTCTGCGGGAGAAGTCGTTGCCTTACTTGACCCAGCCACTCATAACGCATTTGCTTCCGCGCTCAACTACTGTTATTGGTGTTGTGACGATCGACATGGAACTGAAATAAACTCACCCAACCACGAAACTCAGATGATGCTACAGTGTTCTAACCTTCAGCTAGTCGCGGAATCATTTTGCGAAATATGCATGCCCCTACGTAATCACTAGGGGCAGGTTTTTTTTTCGCGAAAAGATCTGAACACTTATTAGACTGCAACAAGGTACACCCGCACCTGTGGTTTCTTCCTTGTGATTGGCGGCCTTCTACGAGAGAAATCGTTGCCTTATTTGACCGAGCCACTCAGGACGCGTTTGCTCCCGCGCTGATCACTGTGATTGGTGTTGTTACAATCGATATGTACCTGGGAGAAACATATGATACTATAGTGTTTTAACTTACATCTAGTCTCAAAATCTTTTCGCGAAATCTGTAGGCCCCTAGTAATCACCCTAACATGACGGAATGATAGGAGGTGTTGGGGGAGGGCGAAGGGTCTGTAACTGCCAATCGCCGGCCGAAGCCTTGTAAAGATTTAAAAACAGACCCGAAATAGACGCCTGGCCGGGACGATCACAGGCCTGAGCCACGGGCTCGCGCGACGCGTGAAATGGCCGCGGCCGTTGACGTCAAGGCCCGAGTGGACTGTCGAAGGAGGCGTCGCGGAAAATTAAGCTCCCCCCTCCCTCCCCCATCCCCCCAGGCACCATCAACCCCTGTCCCGTCACTGATGCACGGATACTACGAGTCAACTTCACAGATAGGAAATGTTTAGGGTACCTACTCTAATATTTGAAACACGTGCAATCATGCGTTGGAAATATACCTTTATTTACTCGTGTCTGTCCACGTCGTAAATGGATTCAAAGAATGAACTAATGGGGTTTATGATAGATAAAATATTATACTTAACCCTATTTGAAATGTCCGTACAAATTGTCACAATTCTAATGTTAACACCCGATCCAACCTTAGAGAATGGGTGTTTAGAGTTGCGAAAGTATGAGGAGGTACATGAATGTTTATGTACTCTGCTGCTATCATCTGCACTAAGTTCAGAATTTTAATAAAATATTGGTGTTAATTGAGTGCACACATCACTACTAAGTAACTCTTAAAATTAATCATAAAATTGCCGGGTGAATGTAAAACTCCTACAAGTGATGGGATCCTCTTCTGCCAGGGTAGATCAGCGTTTGTGTTAGTAATTTCCTACAGTTTACAATATCCACAGAAGTACAAGGTAAGATATTACTTATTTTAGCAACACGACTTTGAAATGAAATTTTGAAAAGTCAAATTCTGCTGGTGGAATAAAAAAAAAATTATATTTGATCTAAATTTTAATATCCTGTGGTGAAAATGCAGGAATAATGTAATGGAAATAACATAAAGAAATTTAATGAAATATTATATTTCCTCAAACCACTAGATACGATAGTTGTAAGATGGGAAATTGTGTGTGTGTGTGTGTGATGTTTGGGTAAGAGGCTATAAGCAATACACTGACATAATGAATGCTGATTACTTATTTCAGTTTGCCTAGTATGGGCTTCAATAGCAAACATAAAACAATAAAAATAAAGATTGAAACTTAAATTAAATATATTAATTATAATTCCGTTATATATATATATATCATTAATACCGTTAACACATAAATATGATATGCATGCGTTTAAAAACAATCTTTGCCGTTTTTATGGAGAAATTTCGAACTAAATAGTGTAAATAATTGCTATAACTTATAGTTAATATTTTAATGGGTTTACGAACTATTATATTTTACTGAACGACCCAAGTAATAAGTTAAGCTAGACCTACTGTAAATGTTCAATATGGTCTTAGAGTGACTGTCTGCCTAGAGTATTTCACACAGTTCCAGAGTAATCTCAGTTTGCTTAGCTCAGGGAGTAGAACTGAAGATTCTTGGAGTTCAGGACCTCTGGACATGTCTCTCATTGATTTAGGGACGTCTGGAACGGAACTAGGATCCAGACGTCCTAGACTTGGACTCTGAATGAAATCTAGTTAAAATCGCTGTCGCGCGCATCTTCCTGTCCCGAAAGCGGAATCCCTGGACCACCACCACCACACGCAATCCAGTTGTATTTTAACGTAAAAAAAAAATAAAACGAAGAAAGCATTTTAATTTGCTTGTGATGCAAAACTGCGGTATGATCAAAATATATTTGATATTGAAAATACGAATTATAACACTTTACTGTAAACTGGATACGCAATAAGTAGAGACCTGCAAAATTCGCGGTTTCGATGGCCTTCAGGATAGACTGCACATATCCCTGTACACTCGGGAAAATAACGCAAGTTCATTGGCTGCCGACTTGTAAGTCGTCTCAGCTGGTTTGTCTGTGATTCGATCCTTCATTGGTTGAGGGTTTATAACTGGTTGAGATTCGTCCAGATGAACAGTAAGCCAACAGCCAAATTATCTAAGAGGTATATGTGTTTGAATTCTAGCCTATCATCGAATGAATCCGCGAATTTTGCAGGTCTCTAGCAATAAGGAACAGTTGCCCAGAAAACGTTGGTAAGTTTCTCATAGCCCGTACAGCCGAGGCGTAATTTCGTATGTTTCGCGCTGACCTTAAACCCTATATAACAATCTTAAAAACAAGTAAATACATCCTACCCTTCTGTTACCAGCATGCAGTCAACTCTATCGCGCTTGATTATGAAAATAATCAGATTTTACTGAGCTTGAAAATGGACAGTTAATTTTTTATAAAATGGTTATGTTAACTCACATTTTTCGTTATGTTCTTCCTTCGCTTATTTATAAAGTTTTTTTAACGGTATATCATTAACCGCTTATGGATGTGAATTTCAATCAGATTTTTTTTCAACAGAATTTTTTAATTTTTTATTGTGTTGAGATAAATAATCTTTACGCTCGCTTACGTGTTAAAAAATGCAAAAAAAAAAGGGGGGGGGACAGTTGGGAAAGGCCAGGCCACACCAACTCAGCAAGGAAAATAATTTCCGGGAAGGTTAATTTAATTCCTGCTATCTCTCATCAAACATGCAACAGTAATAATTAAAACTTTAAAAGCTAATTTTTTGTCTCAAACTATAGGTAATTTACTAAGTTAGGGAGTTGTTTTAAAGATTAATTAACACGTTAGTATTTTTCTGCAAAAATACAAATGATAATAAAAACTTCGATGTAAAAAAAATATTTTTTAGTAATTTTATAGTTTCCCCTAAACGCTATTTTTTTGTAAGATAAAGTGCATATTATTATCAGGTAACTTATATTTTTTTAATTACATGTTGGTAAACTTTATTTTTCACTACCGAACATTTTTATCATTAACAAAAGTTTGACTAATTTTTCAATATTATTGTCACTGGATTAGCTTTTCTTTTTCATTAGTATTGAAAACTGTGTGACAGGTATCGTTATCAGATGAAATAATTTTATGTTGTGTTTGGCTTCGTTTTGTAAATGGGCATGCGTGACCCATGCTTCTTGGGAGTGGAACGGGTTCAGTTGTCGCAGTGCGAGCTCTCCCTGCATGGTCGGGTAAGTGTTTAACATCGCTTCCAGTTCGGTCTTCTGAAGCAGTAACTACGTGTATATATTTCATCAATGCAGATCACTTACTTCCAATGTTGTGTGATAATAAATATAAAGATTACACCAAGTAAGTAAAAAAAAATCACTGAACATGATGGAAAGCAGATTGAACATGGATGTAATTACAGCGAAATCAAAAACCGAAAAGTTTTGAAATCATGCTTATCAAGCGAATGCCAAAAAAATGTTGAAGAGAGGTTCAGGCGTTGAGAAAACTACTTCCTCTCTATAGGTGCAGAGTGTAAGGAACGCTAGCGTTATTATGAAATATTTTTTCTTTCTTTCAGGAATTCAGTCTTGTAAGCTCATGTAGATTCACAACTTGTACGCTTGTGTGGAACTAGTTTAGTTGAGTATCATAATGCATAAATCCACTATTTTAAGGTCTTTCCAAGAACTGTAGAAGCCTTGACAGAAATTTCAGAAATTAGCGAGTGGTCTGAACCTAAAACGGCCAAAAAAATCTGATGTATACCAACTCCCTTTTGGAGCACAGAATAGATGCACTTTAGCCGTATCTTATAGTTTCCTGCAGTTGATCTCGGAGAACCCACTGATGCTGTAAAGCATGGGCGCAAATCTGTAGGATTTCCAGGGGGGGCCCGTGAATTATGTGGTTTAAGAATTTTACGCTAGAGGTCAACCGAAACAAGTCTTCTCTGGATGATAAGCTCGTATGTTATACACTTTATTTTTACGTAAGTGATATTAACAATAAAGCAGAGCAACATATGTTTTAGTAATTATTAATTAATGACTATAAGCAGTGATCTCTCAAACATGTTTGAATAATTTGCTAACCTAAATACATAAAATATATATGAAAAATATATAAAAATAATATACGTGAATATAATGCAAATATATAACACCCCACCCATACATTACCATTTTCCAAAAGTGTTTATTCTAATTTCAATTTAAAAATAAATTATTAAATTAAAATAAAACAAATATTTAAGGGGGGCTCCCATACAACAAACGTGAAAACAGAATAAAATTTCACAAATGATGTATTTCTGTTGCCGCTATAACAAGAAATACTAAAACAGAATAAAATAAATATTTAAGTGGGGCTCCCATACAACAGACATGATTTTTTTTGCCGTTTTTATAGATAATGGTACGGAACCCTTCGTGCGCGAGTTAGACTCGCACTTTGTCGGTTTTTTTTTTTTATGCCACATCACATAATTACTGCGATTCAAATGCTGTTCGTGAAATTCTTTGTTCGCAGTTTTTGATGCGCCCTAAAAACCCAAAGCGCCAAAGCTAATAAATGGATAAACATCAAATGAACGATCGAATCCTATTAAAACCCTTAAAGACTATTTTATTTAGTAAAGGCATCAACCAGGTAAAAAAGAAAAAAAACTTAATGACACAAATGAAAAATCTCGGAGATAGAACTATGAAATTTATCCTTCAGCTAATTGAACTACATACATTTCTCGGCTTATATTTAGTATAATCAGTGTTTTGGCAGTGAATTATTTAGTTAAAATATGCCGCTTGATTAGTTATTAAAGAGACGCGTTTGCTTCCTTATTAACTTAAATACGGATGTGTAACGTTTAAATACTTCTTTCTCACTCTTACTTCTGTTTACTCGTGCAGTGTTGCAGTTATCAAATAACAAATGTTACAAAGTGATTATCGGCCATGAATTGTGAAAATTATCGATTGATAATAAAAGGGGAGTGATTTTAAATTCCATATTGACGAGGGAAAAAATTATTCCCTGTATATTCACATGTAACGTACAGAGCAGCTAGCCTTACAGAATGAATATGAGCTAAAAAATTCCAGAAAATGGTATATAAGTTTCAGTTCGTAAATAAACTAAATTCTGCTATAATTACTGTTAAAGTATTAAGTTGTTTATTTACTGGAAAAAATATTACATAGTCACTTAAAACAAATATATTACCTAAATAATAGTCACTACTTATAAAACAATCAAGCTTACCAGGTGAGAATCAGATTCTGTTTTCCGTGTCTTCCGCGTCACGAACTTATCCATGTTGATGTTTGCCAAGAAAGCAGAAGACTGGCGCACACGAGAGCAAAACCACTTTAAAAACAGACTACCTGAAACCTATAATACTGTCGTTTCAGAGGACAAGGTAGTGTGGGTAACAATGGGGAGGAAATGCTAACGGAACCTTACCCTAGCTTCGTCCTTTGGAATGAACGGTTTCTAGGAATTAAGGGTTTCAAAGTTCTCACTGGAAAACTCCATACCATGGCTTTCTCAGAAGGGGTAAGGGAAAATAACTACGGAACTCGAAGGTATGAATGTAAAGCATGTCAAAGTGTCTGTCGTCGTTGTAAATAATAATCTGATATATATATGATGTGTACACCATTAACTTTAAAATCACGAAGTGGGGCCCCCCCCCAAGGGGGGGCCCATTAATTCCAGGGGGGGCCCGGGCCCCCCTGGCCCCCCCGGGATCTACGCCCATGCTGTAAAGGACCCATCGACTATACTACTATTAATGCAACGAGTTAATGAAGATGAGTTTTCGGCAATGCACAAGGATGCCTTCAGTATGGCTAAACAACTGAGAATTTACCTCCAAAGCCACGCCGTTGATGCATGGAGCACACAACGTTGTCAACAGCATTGAGGAATTCTATAGAAAATCTATTTTCATTTCACAGTTGGACTATATTATAACTGGCTAAAAGCAATCCTTCTCTCGTGAAGTATCACATAGTCTCACATGTCTCATCTTGCCTCTTTTAATACTAAAGGAAAGTGACATCAAATGTGAATCAAACATTAGTGAACTTATTTTTTTATACATTCCTCTTATTTATATTATATATTATATATTGTAAGCTGTAAAAAGTTTGAATGTTTTTAAAGGCCCTGTCAAACTGGCAAATTTATGTCTCCAACTACATTTGATATTAGAGTTGGAGGAATACTATTGGACGAAAAATTGCTCCAAAATGTCTCCATCAAATAAAGTTGAACAAATAACCTAAAATAAATTTTAATCATGTCACTCTATCAAAGAACATTTTTGGTCTAAGTTATTTACAACGTTTAATTTTAATCACGCTTTGAAATTAAATGATTCGTGTGAAGTTTTTGAACTTATAACCCTTTTTGTGCATATTTTAAATCACATTTATACTATAAGCGAAAAAATAATATTCAGTGCGTTTTAAAAATTATAATATTTTGTTTTTCACATATAAAATTATTTTGCATACGGCAATCGTCTTAACATTATTTCAGTTATTTAACCTTTATAACCTCTTTAATCGCACTTGTGTTCTTCGACAGTTTAGATTCGTTGTGACGGAATCGGATGTCATTTACGTTTTCGCTGGGCTCGATCCTGATTGGTTGTATTCCGTCCAGCATCCTATATATTTCAGAACCCATCCAGTATAAAAAAAAAACTTGGATGGTAACTCTAATCAATCAGCTTGTCAAACAAACGTGGTTGCGCTATTAACTTTTTTGGCGACTTATAACTAGAGACCGGAAAAAATTCGCGATTTCAATGACCTGTAGGATATACTCCATGATCCTCTACGCACGCGGGAAAATTACATCTTCTCATTGGCTACTGACTCGTGTCGCCTGTTAACTGGGACGCTAGTGATTCGATACTTGTTTTGTTAAAGTTTTTTTTTCATTGGCCGAGTATCATTCAGATATACTGTGGCCCGATCACTGATGCAGTAAAAAGGCAAACGTTTTTGGATTCTAGACTATCACGAAATGAACCCGCGAATTTTTCAGGTCTCTACTTATAACCCTCCAAGTATTGTTTGCCACCACATCTGGGAACAGGGCGTAATTACCTGGGCGTGTCTCGCCGGCTGTCGTGCTAGTATCGTCACGACCCGGTCTGTGACGTCACCCTCTCCAGGCAGCCGGAGCACGTTGCGTCAGCGCCCCGGTGAAGGCGGCAGTGCAGTCGTGCTTGAGGACTACTCTCGCTTCTTTCAGGAGAGGAACGAACAAATAAAGAATTCTTTTTTTCTGTTCCAGTACTTATTCGTGAAATTGGGGATGTCGCATAACCACCGTTTTACGTGGCTTGATTCCGATACTAATAACATACTGGTTTTCCGATTCCGGAAAACGTGATAGCTTAATCCATGGGCGTCGATCCCGAAGGATCCCGGACTCCTGGAATTTTAAAGCCCCTCGCTGTGTGGACCCACGCCTCTCTTGATACTTTATAATCCCTCTCTGTGGAGACTTTGGCTTCTGCTTTTCAGGGAACGTTTACAAATAACTTTAACTATTGGAGGTACTAGGACAACACTAAGCATAAAATGCCTGGGTAAGAATCCGAACCAAGTATTACTGCGAACGCTATTTTGTAGTGATACAGTTGCTTATTGTACATTTACAAATTTACAAATATCTGTAATTTTACATGAATATTTCTGTTCCATTTACAAAAAAATAGCGTGTGCGTGGAGTCCACGCGCGACAGAAGTGATACTTCTTGCTTGTTAGGTATAGATAGAGATACATTATTAGAATTTTTTTTTAATTAAACAAGAGATAATAGTAAAAATTCGGGAATGGTCTCAAATTAAAAATAATATGACAAACACAAGCAGCGTTACGAGAAATCCGTAGCAACACTGCTGCGTCATTTCTACCTCTCCCCTGGCGTCACCCCGTCCGGCCGTTACAACAAGCATGTAGCATGCTCCTCTACGTGCCTATCCCCTCCCCACTGACCTTTATCCGTTTCGACCGCTAGCCAATGCGTCGCCGCTGACGCGCTCTCCTCTCCACCGGTTCCCCCACCACGAACCTTATTATTCCCCTCGTGCGATCGGAATTTTCGTAACGCTCAAAAATCGTAGGCCCCTCAGCAAATGAAGTTTCACTTCGAAAAGGAAATTGCAGTGAGGGAACCCTGCCGAGGCACCGTCGACGTTTGTAATGACTAGAGACCAGAAAAATTCGCGAATTCATTTCGCGATAGGCTAATACAAATCGTTATACCTCTGTGCCGCCTCTGCTGTTGGTTCACAACTCACCTGGATGACTCTGGGCCAATGAGAAACACCCAACCAAAGCTTTATCGAATCACAGGCTGCTACGCTGGAACGTCTCACAAGACAGCAGCCAATGAGTGGGTGACATTTGACCGAGTGTACGTAGAACTATGGAGTTCATCCTGCAGGTCATTGAACCCGCGAATTTTTCCGGGCCCTAGTAATGACATATTCTTCCGTCGCGGAAGGTTTCTCGTGTCCACATTACCTTTGAATATATAAACTGTATAGAAGTCGCGAGTGGATAGGATTTACTCTACGTTTTTCAAGAGCATAAAATGAGCAGCTTGGGAACTTCACCGCTGCAGTGCGCTGCCGTAACGCCCTGTATCGTCTTAGTTGTTGTGTACACGTTAGAATGCAGCACTGTCGCCCTCTGTCATTCCCCGCACCCCTCATCCATCATTCACTGCAGCTCGAGGTCGTTCAACGGGAGGGGGAAGGGGTGTTTGAAGAGTTCGGCACTTGTCCGCTAGGGACCACCACAAGTCGATGCCCTAGAGATGGTGGCGATTGCGGCGGTGAATTAACCAACTACCTCAAAACCGTATTAGAAATTTTAACCTGGGCTGGCGACTTCTATACAGTATATATATTCAAAGACATTACCAAGCTGGCATGGCGGTGTTCGCGGCTAGGGACCATGCCTTGACCACGGGGGAGAAGCTCCAACTGCCGAGATTGAGACCTAGTATTTTGAAGTAGTTTTGGTCCCGCCCGCTAGATAGACCAGTATTCAATGCCAATCGCTAAAGTATATGATTTAAAAGCACATATATAATTTTTATTTGCATTTAGCCTTTTTTTCATCCTGTCAGTTTTTGTTGCGTGCTGAGCGCGCATTGTAAAATTAAATTTCACAAATTTTTTTTTTCATATCGCAACTAAATAAGTATAACTTACCGTCACATATATAGATACACTTGAAAATTCACTTGAAAAAGTTTGTAGACACAATTTATTTCACTAATATTCACAATAAATAAATGTCTTTAATAATATGGGTCAGTATTCAACATCAAAAACTAAGTATAATATTTAATTTAAAACATGTATATAATTTTTATTTGTATGTAACTTTTTTTTTTAGATAGATTGATGGTGAGAAGTAAAGCATAGGCTATTATCAGGCAAAAAAAAAAACAGTGAAAAATAATTCACTCCATTTTGATATCTACATATTTTGTGGTGTGGCATACCAGAAATGTTTGCATTTTCTACTCATTCATGTATAACATGACATTTTTTTTTATTACAAAACAGCATTAAATATTTTTCCCACAGTTGAAATCACTTTTACTAAACAATTAATCATCAAGTAGATAAATTAACATTATTAACCTGTGTCAATAAACTACTTACTTATATGAACCTAAAACTTTGTATTAGAACCTCTGTCCCGAATTTTTTTTTTGCAAGTAGTTGTGGGCCCAGCCAACAGATAGCGTCAAATGTCGCGCAAAACATGGTTTTAGTTTCCACTGTAAGGGTCGCACTTCTATGTCTACCTCCTTGTTCTGTGACCTTGACTGCGTGCGTCCGGGAAGCCTTCATTTCACAGACGAGAGAGTCACACCCGAAGTTCCTCGAAGTTCATGCTCGCTTTTTTGCTTACATGATTTCACAGTATGTATCTTTAATGTAGCTATCCTAACCAAATCAACCGTCCACAATGTTTTAAAGTATTTATAATGTAACTAACCTTACCTAATTGACCATAAGTTATCATTAGTTACAATGAACAAAAAAAAACCTAAGATGCACGATCGGGCGTTTGGCTCTCTCGTCTGTGAAAAGAAGGCTTCCCCGTGCGTCCAGCTGCTAGATGGGTCGTCGCGCGGTGGTCTCCAGGGGGGGGGGGGGGGGGATGGAGTCTCGTCTCTGAGCGACGCAGCAAGACGCTTCTTTTTTGTTTTCGCTCGCTGCTTAATGTGATTCCTCGCTTCGCCGGCCGGCGCGCTCGATGCAACATGTAGAGGTTGAACCTAGTGGGTAGAGAGCAAAATAAAAATAAAATATAAAAAAGTGAGCGAGAAACGAAGTAGGAGAGTGTGCTGAAGTTGCCCCGAACTTTCCTTTAAAGTGATTTCGTTCGCGCAACTCTTTTGGAGAGGTTGATGCTCGTCTACCGTCAGTGCGGATCCAAGAGTGGTGGGTATAAGGAAAAAGGGGGGTTGGCGCAGAGTTGAGGAACTAACCCAATCTGCACTGGATCAAATGACGATGTTGAGAGGCTAGCATGGGGGAATGAACAATGGTTTTTGAAAGAAAGCCCTTTTCACCAGCTCCTGTATTTACCACTGTCTGCAGTGTTAATTGTCTCAGCCAGATGTGTTCTTCTAGAACTAATTACAAGGCCCATATGTAATTTTTTTGAGACTAATCTGAGGGGCAGAGACATTATGTTTAGTATATTTCAACAATTTCTTTAATTATCGTGTTAGTCAATACAATATGTGGCAAGTGACGAAGAAACGGAAAAAAAATCCTATTAAAAAATAAACCAGTATTTAAATCCAAGGTGAATGATCATGAAACGATATATAGAATCCAGAAATATAAATAATATTTTCACTATTCCTGTGAGAATATCGTAGCTTCCTAAGGGACCCGCCTAATGTTAGGCGCTGCCATTAGCACAACATAAGTAACAAAAAAAGTAACAAACAGAAAGCAATAAAAAACCCCTTCCTCATTTTAATGAAAATGATAAAAAGAAAGACAAGCTGGCGAGTGCGGAGAAGAATTTATGTATTAAATATTTGAAATAAATAAAATTTGGTAAATAGATATATGTATTGAATGAACGGTGGGTCCCAAAACCCCATTGAAGAGTCACTGCCAAAGCTGAGAAACTGTTTTTCTCCAGCAAATGTTTTATTTTTAAGTATAAATATTTTAGTATATTAATTGAGTCGCAATTCGCAAAGTTAAATGACTCGTTCGATCTATATAAAAAAAAAACAATATGCTATAAATTATTTTAAAAAATATATAAAGGAATGAATTTCAAAATTATAGATACTAAATTTGGTGTAAACTTTTATTGTATCTTAGATGATGAAATTTAAAAAATGTGTTACCTGTTAGATGGATAAAAAATTTTTTTTGAGAAAGGTTACTTAGATGTTATGAATAATAACAAATTAAAATTTTCTTTTGATGTAAATACGATGCACAGTGTTGTTTGTAAAATAATTTGTATATAGTTTTAATATTTTTTTGATAAAAATCTTGTGTCACATGAATTGTACCAGAACCGGCACGTGTATACTACTAACGTGACGGCTGGAAATGCAGACGGTGACAGCGACGCCGCGGTGTACTCCGGCAGCTGTGCGGACACGGGCCGGCGTATTCAAATAAGCAGCGACGGTCCCTGGCGTCCCCCCCCCCCCCCATCCCTGCGCACACAGACGTCGCCTCGCCGGTTACGTCAACAGGCGACATCCAGCCAGCATCTCCCTCGGTCCGACCTGGCAACACTGCTTCGCTCGAGGCTCGCTCTTTTCTGTTCCTTCATCTCGTGACTGCCCCTTGTTTCTCATCCAGTTGTATTTTAAAATATAATATCAAATCAAAAAAATTAATTGTTTGTGTTTCGCTGCAAAATCACCAAAATGTTTTTGACGTGACAACGTCTAATAAATCGATGAACGCCGGCTGCACGCACGAAAAAGTGTCCCGTTACACACATTGTCCCGTTACGCTGTGTCCCGTTACGCTCATTGTACGCTTGCGCCGCATCTAGGCCTATCTCTCTTCCACTCGATTGGAACAACCATACATTTGACTTTTTCGAGGCACACTGAACTTGAAACACTCCCATTCGTTTCCTACTTTTCCTATCATCGTCCTATCCTTAACAGAATAACAAAGATTGGAATAATTTAAAATAGCTAACATATGAAAGTTATAGTTAAAATAATCTCTTCGTTAAAGTTATAAACATATTTGAATTAATGAGTGCAAATAAAAGTAAATTTATCAATTAAATTTTAGATTTCATTTCACTCCTTTTTTGTACCCATACAAAATAGTGATAATTCAATAAAAATGATTCAATTTTATTCATAAAAGTATGCAATCATTTAATCAATGTTTTGTTATGACGTTGTCACGTTAAACTATCGTCCGTAAACCGACTTTACAGACAACCAATTTTTTTGTCTTTATTTCGAAAGAGGAACTTCGTTCCCGCGAGAGATTGTTCCGTGTAACATATCCAATTTAAACGTGAAATATTAAAAGGTAAAGTAAGCAGCTGAATGTGTTTATGATTTACAGTTATCCAAATATGTTTGATTTTGAAGATTTAAAGCTTTAATATAAATTGTATACGCAATAAGGAACAATTTACCCATAATTTTTTCATAAGAACTGTTATTTAAGATTTTTTTTCCCCTGAAATTTTAACACGATTCCTCCCTTGCTTTTGTGGTTCTGTTCCTAACACCGGGTGTAACGTGCCTCCTGTGTGAACATCCTTCAGCGCCAGTCACGTGGTGTTCGTGTTGGTTGAACCACACGCTTGTATATAGTGCTCAAGGCCATGCGCGCTTAATGAGACGCCCGCTGTTTTCACTCTGTTACGTGCGGATGTAATGCAACATGTTTATGGGTTGCGAAATGGCCTCGTAACTCGCTTAAGCAATGATGTTGCCGCGCCGCGGCATGGGACGGCATTCCAAGATGTTCGGGTAATTTAGCGAATGGGCACTGCCTCGTTGTGACACAACCGTAACCTGACTTCGCGGGCCGTATTAACAGAACGTGTCCAAAACTGATCCCAGTAAGGAATCAGATCGGCAGCTGTTTTGATAAACGATGCCCCGCGCGAGGCTAGAAACTCGTTCCAGCGCATTCTAGCGAACGTTTCGCAACCACCGATACAATTGTTACGGTCAAAATACTAGAGATAGAAGCACCATCGACAAAAAAAATAGAACGGTCTTTCTAATATTCTCAAGTACTTTTGAAGTTGCGGTTATTTCTTGTCATGACCATTAAAGTGTACAAAATGTATTCCAGAGGAGTTTCGCTATATTAAAGTTTCATTTGGCACATTAACACGTATGGTTCGTCCCTCGATGGATCACAAAAGTGATCATATGCGAGTTAATGGCGCCATTCGCAGGTCCGCTATCTGGACGAAATCAACGAAAAAGTGTGTTCTGCGCATGCGCGGAATTTGGGCAACAGATAGGTAGAGACAGGAAAAATCGCGAATTCATTTCGCGATAGGCTAAAATACAAATCGTTATACCTCAGTGCTGTCTCTGCTATTGGTTCACAACTCACCTGGATGACTCTGGGCCAATGAGAAACACCCGACCAAAGCTTTATCGAATCACAGGCTGCTACGCTGGAACGTCTCACAAGACAGCATCCAATGAGTGGGTGGCATTTTACCGAGTGTACGTAGAACTATGGTGTTCATCCTACAGTTCATTGAACCCGCGAATTTTCCGGTCCCTACAGATACATTATGGATAGGGCACCGAAATCCGTTCCCTAAAAATAAGGGACAGGCCGTGTCCTATCGTGCTCTAGGAATACGGTTTAGGAAACAGGTGTAGCATGTTCAACACCTAAACCCTTATTTTTGTGTCTTTAAATACCGGCCCAGGAGTTTAATATGCCCACTCGATAAGTTGCTTTTTTGGAGTGAAACAATCACAGCGGATAGGATAAGTAGATGCGATGACTCATTATAGAACAACTAAAAGTGCAACGTTTAGGAGCGTGGGCGCTTGAAGCGGGTGAAAGGGGAGGGGGAATATTGAGCGCCCCACTCCTCACTCTCGGGGAGGTGTTAGTGAAGCGACGCTACAGTTCTGAATTTTTCGTTGGTCCTGGAAACGACACAGGGTGTAGTCTTTAAAATTGTAATTAAATTCGATTATATTCGCGAAAATTTGTATTGACATAGATCTTTTCACAATGCATAATTACATGTGTTTTAAATATTTGTGTGTCCTACACATCATGGCGAGCATGTACCTTTTTTTTTACAGAATTGTTTTTGGCTGTACAGTACGAGCAGCTAGTAAAACACACTATAAACAACTAGTTAATAATATTACTTGTCCCTCATAATCAGGGGTGCCCACAAGGGGGGGGGGGGGATAACGACGCAGACTGCGTCATTAAAATTTCAGGGGGGGGGGGTGGTGGTTTAAAGACGAGAAAAATGTATATATTATTTACATAGCTTCTAATGTGAAAATACGTTTCTGGTGCTTTGATAATTGAAAGGGATCTTGTAAATCAAATTGGCAACCCCGCACTTTCCTCAACAAAAGCAGTTTGGCATCTGTCGGTTCAGGATGGAAATATTACCTGATATGACCAAAATTATTATTAGAAAATCAGTTTTAATTAATGCAAAATGTGATAAAATATAATACTAAAAAAGTATAATATTATAAAATAATTGAGTAAATCATTGAGAAAATGGCATAAAAAATTTCGGGGGGGGGGGGGGGGCGCATCATTAGTTTGGGGGGGGGGGGGTGAGTCATAGAGTTTGGGGGGGGGGGGGGCCACCTCTGTCATAATGTCCAACAATAACATTTCACTTCAATTAAAAACTGTATTTCCTCCATTAAATGTCTATTTTAAACGTATATTAGCGACTGCAAATTTTTTTGTAAAAAATAATTGAACGTCATCCGCGTTGAGAATAATTTTGAGTGGAAAATTGTAGTTTCCAGTGTATAAAAAATATTTTGTAATTAACGTATGTCTCTCTCTTTCTCTCTCTCTCTCTCTCTCTCTCTCTCTCTCTCTCTCTCTCTCTCTCTCTGTTAGTCAATAAACCGGAAAGTATTTGCCAACCTAAGGTGTTCATAATTTTTTAAAAGTTTATTTCGTTAGTCTTTACGTCTCTTCGACAGCGAGGTTATTAGAGGCGAAACAAATTATGGGATGTTTAGAAGGAATCGCTTATATTGAAAATAACACCCTAACATTTTCCTGGAATTTTTTCGAAAAATCAATGAAAAACTCGAATCCTGGAATTCGATACTTGATCTACTGTACCGCGAGTTCAGTGTTTTGCCACTGCGCCGCTCTTTTCGTTAGGTAGGCCCTATAGCCTATCATACAACGAATGAAACCCTACTTCAGGTGCATTCGGACGCTATCAAATCTCGCAGCCAGTTTTAAACCGTGTTTTTAAACTATATGCGAGAAACCAATGTCGCGAAAAGTTCAATAACGATGTTTTCAAATACCCGTTTATAAACAACGCTAGACGCAAAAATGCAAAGCAAACATAGGCCATTATCAACTTCTTGCGTTTTGGCTTGCGTTTGCGACGTCCGCGTTTGAAGATAACGGGTCCGAAAACTTTAAAAGACGCAAGCGTTATGTGCATAGAAGGTAACGACGTTTTTATTATATACATTACGTTTTCACTTGTTTAACTTTCACTCAGTGAAAGTTAAAAATCAAATATTTGGTAATTTCGTTTTGTTTTTTGAAAGAAAGAAACTGAATGATCAAAAGAAGCCTAGGAATACGTTTATTTTTACTGTTTACAATTTTAAGTTATAGTTTTTTTTTTTGGCGTTTTTCGACTTGCGTGCTTTATAAACAACCGTGATTTTCTTGCATTGGTAGCTTGTTGCGCTGTTGAGTTTTTGCGTTCTTATCGTAGTTTATAAACCCGTGGCCTGGTTGTACACGATGAGAATTCCGTCACGAAATAGTAAGCTGTCACGAGAGTAAACGATCAGTTACTGTCGCGATAACATCTGCTAACCGATACGTAAAGTGTTATACAGTAAAAGTAAACGGCTTTGAACGAAATGTAGGACACAGTTTATGCTGTTGCCAATGTTGTGGCGTTTCAACCATATGAAGAAAAAAAAGCGTTAAAACGAACCAGTTTAATATAAGTTTGCGATAAGAAACAGTTATCATGTTTTAAATATTACACTTAATAAGATAAAAAGTTATAAATCCTAAAAGTTTTATAATTTTTTATTAATTAAATATGTACTTCTCACTTCTCAAGTAGGAAGATATACTTACATTTTTTTATTTATACATGAATTTTTTTCAGAATGAAAATAAAAAAATCATTTGCACGGAGCAAATCGAGGTAAAACAATGCAGTCAACATTCACGAAAGTACTACAAAATATCTAGCTCGGCTTGATAGCGCGGGACTACTGTCGCGAGAGCGAGACGGCGTGTGGTTCAGTGTCGTGGTAGTAGATACTGCGAGAGCAGCTTTAGTTTAGTCTTGAAGAGGCTGTGGCACATGGCGGGTGTAACATGTGTGATACACGACTTACACGCAAGCCATTGATGTAGATCGTGTGTGGTTGGACAGTTAAGGCTCGTGTTTGGACAGTTAAGTCTCGTGGTTAGACAGTTAAGACTCGTGGTGGTACAGTTAATGTTCGTGGTTGAACAATCAAGGCTCGTGATTAGACAGTTAAGACTCATGGTGGGACAGTTAATGTTCGTGGTTGAACAATCAAGGCTCGTGATTAGACAGTTAGGGCTCGTTGTTGGACAGTTAAGTCTCGTGGTTGGACAGTTAAGGTTGTGGTTGAACAATTAAGTCTCGTGGATGGACAGTTAAGGCTTTGATTACACGCCGAGTTGGTCATTTCATTTTACTGTCACTTCTATTATTTGATTTTCCTGCAAATTTATTTCATTAGCTCTTTTCATTTGCTATTGGGTTACAAAATTTTCTCGCCTGATTTACTAAATATTATTAAGAGATCACGGAATTAATCATAATTAACACTTGCGTGACGTTTCGCATCTACAAGTTGATTTTTTGTTAATATCTGTTGGACAATTCAGTAAACATAAAATGCTCTATAAAATTTTCGATAAAATACTTCAGAACTATTGTGATAAATTTTCAACAATAGCTCTCAAATAAAAAAAAAAGACAAGAAAATAAAATTACCTACACAATGGATGAGACCAAAACTAAGAAATTATATAAAGAGATAATACAGTCATGATATATTTTATGACACGTCTCATAATCAGACGTTCATTGTTTACATTATTCAGTAATGTAGAAACCATTGGCAAGGCTTGTTAAATCATCACGTTAAAAACATGACAAATGTATTTATTATACTGTTAAACTAGTTCAGCCACACGCAACACAATGCTGAAGCATATTTCAAGATACCTACTGTGAAAGCTTGAATTATAATTACAACATAACACTCTCCGTTGTTCTATGTTGGCCTCAAACGTCAGTATTGGCAGCATAGATACAGTTGTGCTTATGTACGTATCTTTCAGTCAGGATAATGTGAGATTTTACGTTCTTTGAATGATACGTGCAATAAGGAAGATTGATTTACATGTTTGATATCGGCTGATTTTGGTTTGTTTTCTGTGTGTTTCCATTTTTCATCTTTTTTTCGTCCGTTATTGAGGTGTGTCAATGACATACAGTGTAGCCATAAATGGCGCTTGTAAAAAAATTAACTATAGGTAAGATTATATTTTTGACATTCAATTCAGCGAACATTCACACTTTGACAACGTTATAGACGAAAAAACACAGGTTCATGTATCACCGAGCAAGCTCATCGTGCATCAGTATTCATTAGCATGGTTCTTTAAGACTGGTATTCAAAGACACAAAAATGAGGGTTAAGGTGTTGAACATGCTACACCTGTTTCCTAAACCGTATTCCTAGAGCACGATAGGACACGGCCAGTCCCTTATCTTTAGGGAACGGATTTTGGTGTCCCATCCGTTGCCGTTCTGATGCCCAAACTCCCTTGCATGCGCAGAGCTCAATCTTTCGCTGATTTTGTCCAGATGACGTCCCCGCGTCTGGCGCCAATAACTCGCATATATTCAGTTTTGTGATCATCAAGAAGCGAAACATGTGTGTTAATTTGCCAAATGAAGCTTTATGATAGCGAAACTATCCCGGAATACATTTTTGACGTGACGTCTAATAAATCGATGAACGCCGGCTGCACGCACGAAAAAGTGTCCCGTAACGCACATTGTCCCGTTATGTTGTGTCCCGTTACGCTCATTGTACGCTTGCGCCGCATCTATCTCTCTTCCACTCGATTAGAACAACCATCGATTTGACTTTTTCGAGGCACATTAAACTTGAAACACTCCCATTCGTTTCCTACTTTTCCTATCATCGTCCTATCCTTAACAGAATAACACAGATTGGAAGAAGTTAAATAGCAAACATGTATAAAAGTTATAGTTAAAATAATATCTACGTTAAAGTAATAAACATATTTGAATTAATGAGTGCAAATATAAGTAAATATATATCAATTAAATTGTAGATTTCATTTCACTCTTTCTTTGTATCCATACAAAATCGTGATAATTCAATAAACATGATTCAATTTTATTCATAAAAATATGCAATCATTTCATCAATGTTTTGTTATGATGTCACGTTAAACTATCGTCCGTAAACCGACTTTACAGAACACCAATTTTTTTTACACTTTAACTGTCATAACAAGAATATTAGAAAAACCTATTTTTTTGCGATGTTGCTGTTATCTCTAGTATATTGGCTGTAGCAATTGCATCAAAGGTAACTAAACGTCCGCTAGAATGCGCTGGAACCAGTTACTAGCCTCGCGCAGGGAACCGTTTATTAAAACGGCTGTCCATCTGTTCCCTTACCGGGATTCGGTTTGGACACGTCCTGGAATATGGCCATACGAGTTATGTCTCGTTTGTATCCCAACACAAGGCGGTGCTTACTCAAACGTCTTGGTATATTTATGCCCTAAGTATATTCAGCTGTCAAAGCCCGTATTTTCGTTGAAGTTCTGTGTCGAAAAAGGTCTCACCGTATCTTGGATGGAGTGTATGTTGTTGGAATATGGCCATGCGAGTTAGGTCTCGGTTGTATCCCAACACAAGGCGTTGCTTACTCAAACTTCTTGGAATATTGCCCTAAGTATATATTCAGCTGTCAAAAAAGCCCGTATTTTCGTTGAAGTTCTGTGTCGAACAAGTCTCACCGTATCTTGGATGGAGTGTATGTTGTTGGAATATGGCCATGCGAGTTAGGTCTCGGTTGTATCCCAACAAGGCGGTGCTTACTCAAACGTCTTGGAATATTGCGCTGAGTATATTCAGCTGTCAAAGCCCGTATTTTCAGTTCGGTGTCGAAAAAAGTCTCACCGTATGTTGGATGGAGTGTGTATGTATGTTGTTGAGACGGGCGTCGGCGAAGACGCTGCCGTTTTCCTGGGTGACCTCTGGGTAGTCGACGGGAGCAGCTGCGGTGTTTGTTACGTCACCGCGGCCTGCCTTCTGGGGTGGGGGTGGGGGGGGGGGTGTTAGGCGGAAAGTAAGAGTAGCGTGTGTCGTCTGGGAGAACCTGTTTGGCAAGACGGGGTCCACGTAGCCCGACACACAGCCTTCCCCACTGACCCAGAGGCGATACGCTCAGTATGCACGGGAAGCCTTCTTTTCACAGACGAGAGAGCCAAACCTCCGATCGTGCATCTTCGGTTTTTTTTTTTTTGGTTCATTGTAAATAAATATACAACTCATGATAACTAATGGTCAATTAGGTTAGGTTAGCTACGTTATACATACTTTAAAACATTGTGGACGGTTGATTTGGTTAGGATAGCTACATTAAAGATACCGTGAAATCATGCAAACGGTTTCCCCCAAATAAATACACCTGTTGTGGTACGAAGAAAAAAAAAAGCGAGCATGAACTTCGGGGAACTTCGGGTGTGGCTCTCTCGTCTGTGAAATGAAGGATTCCCAGTGCTCACACGCAATGGTTTTTTTTCTTCCTTTCTTTCGATGTGTTAAATGTTAGCTCTTGGTGCACGGCATTTGGTTGGAGTAATTTCGTGAATGGAACCAAAGTAAGGAAACGGAAATGTGTAACAATTGCTTTTCTATCTATGGCGCTAACGAAAGCTCACAAAGTCAAATGGAAACTTTATAGTATTAACTGTTTAATAAATTTCAACAAGATGGGCAGTGTTTTAATAATATTACTTTTTTAAAAATAAGTTCCACAGCGGGAGTTTTTTTTTTCAAGTCTGTTATCGGAGCCATTTCATTATACAGTTTAACATTTTGGCCTGTAAAAAAATGATTCGATAGTTGTCGCACCTGCTCCGTCAAGGATGTGTAGCGGCGGGTGCGAAAACCAACTCTGATTCCCGTCGGGAAATGTAGTTTAAAACACAATTATCGTATATTTATCCTGCTTAGAATTATTTTAAAAAATCCTACTTTAAATTATGTGTCGGATTTTCGTATTTGCGACATGAAAACCACGAATTTGTTCGTACCCGAGGCTAGATGTGACACATTTCTAGCGTGTACTGAAAGACTCCCTCACTTTATTTTTATTGTGTGAATACGTGTTGGGAATCGAGATGCCAGTTTGATAAGTGTAGTGTAACGAAAACAGGATTTATTTGAATAGTTATAAAATATGAAACGGAAATAATAGGTATATTCGAGTTGCATATATATATATATATATATATATATATATATATATATATATATATATATAGGGTTTACGGAAAGTTAAAAGTTTCCGACGTAACAATTGTGTGAATAAATTTTGAAGACTCTTACGAAGAAATTAAAATTTGGAGGCGTATGGCGAATTTGTACAATCGGAATTGTAAGAAATTGCGTTTAAAAGATGGAACAACTTATGATTATTCCAAAAAAAAAAAAAAAAAAAAAAGGTGCCGAACGGACCAGACAGTAGGGAGATAAGACAGCTAAAGATGGTGGACGTCCACGGACATAGTTTTGAATTTCACTTTCGCACGACGTATTCATGATAAAACTCCTGCGGCCGTGTTCCAACTCAGCCTGCCCGCATTTGTTTGTTTGATAATCACCTGGGCTGGTTCTTTTGCTCACGTACGCTTCTGTCAGTGTCCGGGTTGCGGCGCGACCCAGCATCTCGGCTGTGTTTCACGAGCCGCAACATGTGCGACCCGTTACACAATCATGTCGTGACTAATTGATGTTTCGCAGATAGAGGTCTGCGAAATTCGCGTTGTCATTTGTAGACAAGCTAGAATGTGCATACCATTAAGCATTTTGAACACGGTTCTTATTCGATCACGGGCAGTTAGTTGTCAACCCGTTCTCTGGGCCAAGTAACCCGTAAAGATATGTCGAATTTCAAATGTCCCAATCACATGAGGTATGAACGAAAGGTTCAGTTGTTACGGCAGCCAGTTGACGACTTGACATCGGCTAATCTGCTTTTAAGTGTGTGGAATTTATCTTGGCGAGTAGCAAATATCGCAGCTATTTTGCAGCTACGAATACATGACAGGACGATACGGAAATCGTCAAACTTAAAGTAAGAGTTTCATGAATGTGATAATTAATGTCAACTTCTGGTCAGCTAGTTATGACTATTAATGGCTTTCGACAAAGCATGCACTAATCGAGTTTCACATTAAGGCTAGGTGTTAATCAGTTTTTTTTTTTACACTTTCTGCCATCTACATTTATTTATCTCATCAGTCACACTTATTTTATATGAATGCGGAAATAAATTACCTCTTATCCAGAAAATAATTGTTGGCTACATTAACTTCGTGATTTTAATTAATAAAACTTTTGTTTGTTGTTGAAATTCTAAATTGTCTTATATATAGTTAAATTAATCCTAATTTACAAAATTGTTGAAGTTATACTTATTTAAGCTCGTTATGAAAAAAATTGTGAATATGAATTTTACGATACGCGCGCAGCATGGAACAAAAACTGACAGATGAAAAAGGTTACATACAAATACAAATTCTGTGCTTTTAAATCATATGTTTTAGTAATTGATATTGGATACTGGTCCATATAATTCAAACATTGATTTATTGTTAGTGATATAAATTATGTTGACAAACTTTTGAAATGTATTTTCAAGTGTATTAATTTATGTAAATTTGTTTATGTTCCCGTATGCATAATTTATTAGAATTATAAATTATTACGTTATTATTTAATAATTAACTAAAATAATAAATTAGGATAAACATTCAACAAATTTATTGATTTTCATTATTATTTAAAATTTGTTTCGTTTATTTTATACTCGTGTTCATATTAATATTGAATACTGAGTATTTATTTAAATTTTTTAACTTGATCGAATTTATACTTTAGTCAAACGTATTTTTTATCACTACAATACTTTTATTATTTTAATTATATGCATGCAAAATTAAAGATAGTTTCTATTACGTCAATTAAGTATAGCTAATTCGCGCGTACGTAAGTAACCTGCTTGTAACATATTATTTTGGTTCGTGGAGTATCACTCGTGACATGATCTGATCATGTAATGATTTCAGTAATTGTTTTACAGCTCAGACTGAGTTTATCATTCTTTGAATCGTTGTCGTTTGTTTGTTAATTCAAAACCCTGATGTCAATTAGACCCTTTAGTGAAGTAGCTTTTCCACTCGCACCAGCAGTAGCTTCCATCGAACTGCCTGACTAATGAGTCACTATTATCTTCGTATCTGTGTCAACGAGGTTCATCATTCATATTCCCGTCAACAAATAGCTATTTTTCGAATTCATAACAGTGCACCAGTGCTGAAAAACTGTTATCATCTGGTACTAGACATTTTACATTTTCTCTTCCTACCCTTCCATGCGTTATTTGCTACCAAGTCTACATTATTTCGTCCAAAATTTGCTGGTTTTTTCTCCACCTTTATAACCCACGTCGTACAGTAAATTTCGCTGCGGATTTATTCTGTGTTGGAATTCACCTGAAGTATACTTATACCTATGCGTACTTTTCTCATGTGAGTAAGTTAATTTGTTTACTTCTCGCGCATTTCCTGGCAAATAAACGCCGCCATTTTGAAAAGTATTTTTTTAGCTTGAACACATTATCAACTAAAAGGATCAATAAATAATTTTCAATTTATATTTTACCAGGATTAACTTGTAAAATGAATATATGTGCGTATATATTTTTTGTTCGCAGGTTTGTAACACGGTTTCAACAAATATATGCACACACACATAACGTTCGTAACTTATGAAACAAAAGAAGAAACTTAAGCAGAGTACCATAAATTCATGTGTTTGTAATTGAGTGTAAAAATTGACTATTATCAGATGAAATTTTTTATTTAATTTGTTTATTGAATAAAATAAGGTTATTAACGTAACCTATTTTTCTGGCCAATTCCAATTATAGGGGCCAAAAATTATATCAGTCCGAACTGCTAGAAAGCACTACTGGAACAAGTAGCGAAGTATGAGGAGTTGCAAGACGTAGCTGTGTACTGGAATTTGGGTACCGCGCTATGACAGCTACGCAGCTTCACTTGTTCAGCTTCCGTAACTAATGCCTAATTCAGACTTTTGTTTCATATGATTCCTACAGGCATTGCGTGTAGTATTTTATTCGGTTGCTTTCCTGCACACCACCAATTTCAAAAAGTAGTTGATTTTTACATTAAGATCGCTTTCTCAAAAAATAAGTTTACCTATTGGCTTGTGTTTTACATAGATGAGAGAATTGGGTCCAAATGTGCAAACTATGTTCCATAAAAAAATATATATATATACCTATTTTTGTTTCTTAGCGTTTTCGTTATCATGAATCATATACGCGCTTGTTGAACTTGTTAAACTAAAACAGTAATGATTGAACTGAATTTAGCTATTAGTGACACATAACGTTCGGTTTAGATTTATTTCTAAGACAGGCTACCTTTAGCAGTCATTATCGTGGTGCGCATTCTGGAAAATTTCTATCTAGCTTATCGTTTCGCGGTCCATAAACCCCAAACCCATCGTAAACTCGAAAGTTTGTGTATATGTTTAAATATAAAACTTTTAAATGGAGGTGGTTAACGGCCGTAATTTTTCACGAATTACTTCCAAGCTCCAAAGCACAGAACCTACCTACCTGCATCGGGTCAATATTAAGGCCCTTATAGACGGGGGAAGTGGAGGTGGCCAGTGACTGTCTGTCTACTTACCCCGTCTACAGGGCTACTTTCCTCTCCAGCTCCAACTTTTTGGTGGCAGCGAGTAGAAACACAAAAATTGGCTGTCTGTAAAGTCGGTTTACAGACGATAGTTTAACGTGACATCATCATAACAAAACATTGATGAAATGATTGCATACTTTTATGAATAAAATTGAATCATTTTTATTGAATTATCACTATTTTGTATGGATACAAAGGAGGAGTGAAATGAAATCTACAATTTAATTGATAAATTTTCTTTTATTTGCACTCATTAATTCAAACATGTTTATTACTTTAACTAAGAGATTATTTTGACTATAACTTTTATACATGTTTGCTATTTAACTTCTTCCAATCTGTGTTATTCTGTTAAGGATAGGACGATGATAGGAAAAGTAGGAAACGAATGGGAGTGTTTCAAGTTTAATGTGCCTCGAAAAAGTCAAATGGATGGTTGTTCCAATCGAGTGGAAGAGAGATAGATGCGGCGCAATCGTACAATTAGCGTAACGGGACACAGCGTGTCGGGACAATGTGCGTAACGGGACACTTTTTAGATCGTGCAGCCGGCGTTCATCGATTTATTAGACGTTGTCACGTCCAAAAAAAGTTTGATTTGACTTGCTCGTGATTCGGACAGTAGCGGGCACGTGACCTATTGTGAGGAACGTGTTTGTCTGAACACGCACTTGCCCCAAAGTACCTTGATTTCCCATCAGTCGGCCGTTGAAAGGTGGATACTTGAGAAAGTCAACATGAGTTCTAAGGAAAATATTTTGGAAAAAAAAATATCTAGAGAAGAAGAAAGCGGTGAAATGGAGCTCGTGACTACACAATGGTGTTTTAGAAGTGCTCCGGAACTATTAACTACTGTGGAATATTCGTCACAGTGATTATTTAAACAGAAATAAGGGTGAAATTGCAATTACTAAATTTAGCGAGGATCTGTTTGCTCATAATATTGTAGTACCAGGGGGCTCACTAGGTCATTGGCTACCAGTCATTGGATGTCAGTACTTGCCTCGTTTATAAGGTTCTGCCCGGCAAGTGACCACCTGTAGAGTACTTGCCTTCTGGACTGGCAACCTCCTCTTGCCCTGTCTATGTGCAGCTTTCAGCTTATCGTAATGGCATTCTATAGAGAATATTATAGTAATCCTACAAAAATACTGGATGCATTGAATAGAAAAAATTCGAAACGTCTTGGTTGCATGTAGTATGCGAAAGTGTTGGAATGATCCTTTTTGGAATAATCGAGAAAATATAGTTCATTAAGATTCCAGAAATTAAAAAAAAAGGTTCCAGTAGTCTCTGTGATGTTCCAGAGTGCATTGTCATGTCATAAGAGTTTTCAGAAAGTTCTAATTGAAGTCTGCCTTCATTAAATAAATCTACTTGCACCTGTAGTCCGAGCCGAAAGGGATTTTTCATCATGTTACACATTTAGTAAAAGTTAATGATCTCTTAAGAGATAAAACAAGATAATTTATCTTGTAATAAGCAGTGAGTTATTTTAGACTAAGGTCTCTAGTTTTTAACTTGTTAAGTTTTAATATTTGTACCACTAGTCATAAAACAATGATAAAACTATGCGATCTAAGATAGCAACGTTTCGTGAAAAGAGTTTGGCTGTTAATGTTTTTAAAATGACCCGAGATGCACGCATATTTAAATTAATTACTTGTAAGGCAACCAAATTTGTGTTCGCCAGTCTGTTCCACAAGTTCGTCTCTTTCTAAAGAGTTGCTTATATGTAAGCGGCTTAAGTTGATTGACAAGAAAATTCAGAGCTGGAAGTACGAGAAACAATGCGAAATGCGAAATGCGAAATGGTAGATTTGTGTTTTGGGGGGCGGGGGAGGTGAAGGCAGAAATGGTAGCAGATGTAATGTAATCCGAGGACTCTTTCATTGCATGGTCAGGTGGGAAGGGGGAGTTAAAAGGAAGGAAGACTACTCAGGGATATCCTTCCTTGGAGAAAATGGAAAAAAAAAAACTTCAGACGTCTACTTCCTAGTAATCTCAGCCGTCGGATAGCTGAAGGATTACGTAAATGCCTGCCAGTGAAGTTTTCGTTGTTAGCTTACTGCGTATTTATATGTTTGTACAAAATATATAAAGGTGCCTTCTGCTAGTGAATTAGGGGTATTTATAACTTTGTTTTGCACTTATGAAATATGTATTTGTGCTTTTCATGTACGGTGCACATTTACTCGAAGTTATATATATACATATAAAACACAACTTGTGTATAGAGTTCATTGATATCAACATCATCAATATTTTATAACGAGTTTATAACCTGTTAAACATGCTCTTTTCTACAAAAAATAACTTGCAGTGAATTAAGTAGCACAATTTTTTTTTATCTATTTACATCAGTGTTATTAAGAGATTTCAGGTGCAACATAGTCGTTTCATTATATATACATAAAAATTTAGGTCTGCAAATGGAATGATTTGATAGTCACGTAGTTGCTCCGGCAACGTATTCTAGTGGTGGGTGCGGAAACTTAAGGGGCCTCCCTAGTAGCATCAGAAGTTAGCGGAACACTATGTTTTTAAAATAATGATGGGACTTTATTAATCGACACTACGAATCTGAAAATTTTTCACCCACGAGAAGATAATACACGAATTGTCTGTATACTTTTACATTTTTGTTTTTTTCTATCAAAATATGAAATAAAAAATCACCAACTTGTCCAACTTTGGGGCCATTTTATACTGCTTAGGAGAATGACAGAAAAAAAGTACAAGTCTAGAAAAAAAGATAATTTTTTTCTGAATAAATTCATGTATTTAAAACATATAGTCATCGCTTTGAATTCCGAGATATCTTTTCCACAATTTCCGCAAATCCTGAAAGTTTTCCACCGTCTCGTGCTGCCGCTCGGCGAAGCCAGCTCGTAGGCCACACAGCTCAGGTAGCCGGGTGGAGGAACACGTGGCCGGAGGGGAGGCAGGCTACCTGTGTGTGCGTGCGTGCGTGAGAGGGAGACAACCCACAACCGGCACCGGTAAAAGATAATCCCGTGACCGAAAGAAATTCTCAGAATTGCTTTTAGTGTGCCTCGCCACAGTACCATGTGCTCGACTTACTCTGTGACTATATTCGTGTATCTCTAAAACATTGCTTTTGTTTAAACTACAAATATCCTAAAGCTTACCATACTAGATCATGTATTACGAAATAAAGTATTGAAACTAATCAATCAACACATTGAAAGTTGTCCTACAAACTATTTATTGGTGGCTTTACAGTCTCGCTAGCTAATTCGACAAAATTTATATTTAATTTTTAACATGAAAATACACTTCATTGTTTTTACTTTTATTTTTAATAAAAATTCAAGAAACAATTATTATACCACCCAATATTTTTTTAAATTATTTTAGTTTTCCAAAATAATTTTACACATCTTACAATGCCGGGGAAAAATTTTATACTGGTATTAACCAAATGGTTAACTCTTTACAAAAGTTTTGATACTTAAAAATGTAGGTTTTATATAAAATGTATTTTAAATTAAAAGAAAAATCGTATTTTGAAAACTAAATGTCATTTTGCTATGCTTTATGGTTAGATAGATATCTGATTGCCTGCACTGTTTTAAAAATGTTCATGGGATGATATATAAAAAAATAAAAACTAGGGAAGTTCTATATTAAATAAGCTAGTCAGAATTATGTAAATGTTCCTCCTGGCGCAGGAATCACGAGGAGGATTGAAGATGAGGTCAGTGACCGATCGCTCACATATGTAGTTATGGATGGTACGTTATTAATTACAAAATTCAAAAACCATTTTGAAGTTAAAAAGTATAATTAGTGGCAATGTTTAATAAAGATGACGTAAATTTTCAGATAAACTTATTTCTACAGCTCAATTAATTAATAAGGGCAGGAAATAAATTTTTTACAGCAATTATACAAAATTATTAAAAAAATTTAAACCACAATTAATTTATCCAAAAACCAAAATTAAGTAAATATTGCCCACACATTACAACATCCACGAAAGAACCTTGCATATTATTTTTGTTATATGCATTATTTTGCATTCAAGTTCTTTATTTTTTTATACTTCACCTACTAATAATTGTTACATATTTGGCACATGGTCCGTCACGCCCAATTAAAGGGCCTGAATAAGTAGAACGCGTTTCTGATCAAATTGCACGCCTGTTACTTTACCTGCAACCCGGAGCGGTGTGAAATAAATTATTGTACATTCGTGACGTTGGCAATCAACTTAAATATTTATGAGTTAAAACCAAACATAACTATAACGGATAATCAAAGAAATTTTGAAATTTTGAAAGCTTGTTCTGTTTTTATATAGTACACAAAGCAGTTAAACCATAAATTATTTGTTGTTGAAAAAAAATAATCCTTAACCTTTCATGCTTTTTTTCATTTATTTTTATTACCAGATATTTCCGTTTAAGTAATACTTATATATATAACAATATAGCAATCTAGAAAAAAATTAAGGTAGCCTTATTCCAAATATGTTATGATAGACGTTAGTTAACTAAGAATATAAATTCGCTTTACAACCACAGCTTGTACACAAGTAAAAAAAAAACATGGTTCTACTTACAGGCCGTATTGAACGTAGGGTAGGTTTATGACAAATACAACAGCAATAAACATATGGCTGAGTCTGCTTTCATGTACACTTTTTTTTTAAGTTATCACTTTTAAAGCGGGTAAAGGGTACCTATCAAGTAGCTTAACATTACCCAAAGTGAATGTCGTGCTCCAGAAAATGTTCGAACTATGTAATATTTGTATCACTGTTGCGTTACAGACCTGCAACTTTTTTCAGTGCGCGATGTCACTCTCATGTAAAAATATGTCGTGTTTAGCGCAAACGTGTTCGAATGAATCCACATCGAGCTGCCAAAGAATACCTATCGATGTCGGCAACATACATAAGTATACAAACCAACGTTTACAAGTGTATTCATACGTAAGTATAAAACTGGCGGCGGGCCATGATGCAGTTGGTTCTTCGCGTACAGTCCACTGACGGGATAAGAAGCGTCAAAGATCTTATATGGCTATTCTGTAAACTTGTATGTCATTTCACTGCCTGCTTTAGACAAACAACATCCATTACTTTTAGCTTTGGCTTGAAAAGAATTACTCCGGCCAGCTTTCTTATATTACTTATTTCAGCTCCTCGTGCGACCAGTGTGTATACCTAATTTGTCCGCGGCCTTATCTTTGGGTGAAAGTTATTTGTAAGGGAAGTTGTATCGGTAATGTTCATCATGTATTACATAACAATTCGACTTAGATACGCACATGTGTTTTTAAAATATATGTTTAATAACTTGCAATACAAAGTATGTGTTGAATTTCATGAATTGAATTTTTTTTTACATTATGTACGAACATAATAATCACAATATTTCATGAGAAATTTTTAAAACATTTTACAAAGTAATCTCTAATTTCTTCCACACCTCATGGTTAACCTTACTATTTTATTTCATGTTTCAGTTGATTTAAACTGTTTGGAATCATAATATGACGGACAATGAAGAATATTAGTTTCAGTAAATTTTATGAGAGGATTTACTTATTACATTAAATATACCTCAATTTTTACCTCAAAGGAAAATAGTTGCATATAATTAAATGATAAATATTTGTTTCCCATTAATATAGTTTATGAATATAACTTATTGTTATAATACCTACATTAGTTAAATTGTGTTTTTGTAATGCTCTCCTATTTCAGTAAAATTTTTGGGCAAATTGAATAGCATATAGTCGATCTTTAACATAAGCTTTTGGAATACATAAATATAATAAATTATGTTCTCGTGATTTTAACAATTAAATATTTCTTCGCATGAAAAAATTAATTAACTAAAAAATATTTCAGTAATTTATACTTTAGGACTAAAAAATTTTATTTTTATAATATAATAATATTGTATGTAGATTCAAGAAAACAAATTTTCTTTTTTTTAATTTTGTTCTTGAACTTACTTGACAAGCGATATTGAACTTCAACTTTATACTTTCGGTATAGTACTTTTCGATTTATTTTCTCCAAACGGGAATTAAAAGTAAAGAATAAATAACATTTTCCTCTATAATTATTGCAGCCATATACTGAAAAGTTTAACTTTCCTTTATTTGCATGACGCGGAGCTTCTAACTACACAAAATTTTTGTTATTTATTTTGAACGTTGTATTTATGTTTCCTTACAAACTTAAATGAACCCCTTAACATTTAATTTCATCAAAAGTTATACAATATAAGTATCAAGTTAAAATATTTTTAAGTGTAGTTGTGGCTATTTTGTTGTTGAAAATGACACTCTTAAGTTTGAATGAAAGTGAGATATGATAAAATTATATTTGTAGTTAAATACAGATAATTCATTTCAAATTCAATCTTTTGTTACATGCATATTTCCAAATAAATTTGACAATATATTAAATTCTATGCATTTGAATCTATTCGTATATTCTGCAGCATTAATTCCTATAAGCAAATACTTATTACGTACAATGTACTTTTAGTCCTGTCGTATAGTTATGCAAAAAATTGTATCAAAAGTATTGTTTCTTCTATGCGGTTATGGTTTAAAAAGAAAAAAAAGTAATTTAATTTATTTTTAAATTCGGTTGTCAGTAAGAACACGTATTTAGTGTAATACGACATATATTATTCTGTTTATTAAAACATTACTATCGATAACTCCATTTTAGATTTATCTGTCTATGTTATATTTCAAATTGATTCTTTTTCTTCGGCTTATGACAGCAGCAAATTTTGTTTTATCGCATATGTAATGTTTTTATGTTTTGCATATTATAATTAATGAGTTAGTATTGTTGGCGGGTGAGGCTTTTTCACAAATGGACGCGTTCTTGGCGGCTAGCAGGTAGGACGCGTGTATTACGCAGGCTGGATAGGGAAGTACGACTGCGGGCGAGCTCCATGATAGAAGCAACGGGAGCAGTATCACTCGGCTATTTGTATAGGTTGGGATAGCTGTGCGAATGGTAGAACAGATCACGGGACTATGGTGAGGAAAACGGTCCCAAGCTCGACATCCCGACGATGAGACCGTTTACGAACTGTCGATGGATCATCAGGAAAGTTAACAACTTCTTCAGAAACTTGAGTCCCTCTTTCAAAATTCAGTTTAATACCTGGAGATGACTATATTCGGTGTTCTACCAAGCGAAGCATACTCTTAATTCATTACTAGTTGATGTTTAATATTTTGACGCAAAATAAAATTGTGAATCAGCTTACTTTGCTCATGCCAGGTTTTACAAGTTTTGTCAAAGTTAATTAAATGAATAAAAATTGTGTCCCTTTGTTAGTGGCTACCCGCAAGAAATTATCATGGTGAATAATAATAATTTTAAGTCGACATGTAATATTTTGATTTTTATGGGATTGTGTTTTGGTAATGGTGTGTGTAACTGTCTTGTGTATTTTATTACATTCACTTCACGTAACGAATTGTCTGAACTTAATGTTATTGTTTGTTTGTTTTAATATTTCGTTTTATTGAACAAAGATACATAGTTTGCCACTTCGAGCGACTACAGAAATGACAATACAATTAGTTTACAGTGTTCCAAACATTTTAGTTTCCTCTACTGTACATGGGGGGAATATTTTTTATGTTATGTTTACTGAAACCATTTTACGCGCTAAGTGAGATGTTGCGATTGAGTAGAAGGGAAAATATGTCATAAAACCCTGCGTAATGATATGAATTCCATTCATTCGTTTACTCTGTGATCCGGAGGGTCTAATGTTAAGACTGAATACATGTGCACTTCCTCTATGTAGAGTGGCTTCATTGAGATGAAAGCAAAGCTCACGTTGATGAAATACTTATTAATTAAAAAATAAAAATGTTGTTTTATGCTTCAATTTCTGTTAGTGTCGTACACAGATTAAAAATGTAATGCAGAGTTCCTCAGTTTTATGTATATTGAAATTTGCTCATGTGTAGAGTAGTTATTAAAAGCATAAAAAACATATATGACGAATTGTTGTGTATTATTTCCATTAGGCGTGACCATGAAAATAGATAAGATTTTATCATTATGTGAAATCTACATTTTAAATGTTGGCGTTTAAATATTTATGAAAGCGTGTGATCTTAAAGCACTATTTATCTATTAAGGAAGTAGGTAGTTTCTTTGATTTTAGAAGGGTTTTTTAAACAAACAACTAAATTAATTCAAAAATTTGAACTACTGCAAGCAAAAAATACTTTATTCCATTTTTATTTTAAAATTAGCCATTGTATTCTACCTTGCTTACACTCTAGTATCGATAAAAATATTTTTTTTGACAGAGATGAATACCGTAAATTAATACACAAAACATACATGTTTTCGTATGATACAATAATAGCTAGTGACAGCGACGAAACCAAAATTATTTTGATAGTTTGTATAGAAAATCCCCAACAGTAGTGGTGGTATATTTAGGGATTTATTTGTAGATGGGTAAGTACTATTCCACAATAAAAAGGAGTTATCGTCAATTATCAAAGCAGCCATGTTTCGTATCTTCTTTGACAGCCTAAATACAGCACCAAATGACGTACTTGGCTAAAAATTAATTCCAGCTGCATGCGTAGATTCCGGGAGGAGGGGAGAATCTCAGGGTGGCCCGAACCTCCCTGAAATAAAAAAGTCCGTCTGAGGGGGCCCCGCTTGCATTTGCAAAATCTTCACGTTATCCCGTGGGCCTCATGGGAATCCTACAAATTTTCGCCCGTGATTCCAGCTATACATTTCACTGACACCTTGAGCACAACAGTCAGTGCACACTGAGTTCTTCCATACCACCCGCACTTGTCTTCGATAAAATCTGAACTCAGGTGGATTCAGCGTGACTGACTAAGCCTGCAGTCTGAATCCACCTGTAGGCCGCTGTTGCAACAGCTAAGAAATTTACACTGCTCGTAGTGAACAGTCTGTATGTAACTCGAAACGTGATTCCAGTTCATTCGTGTATACTTATTCATCATATTATGCAACGTTAAAGTCATTAAAAAAATATGCAAAAATAAAATAAAATCCTAAACGTGTTATAAGAGCCAGAAAATAATAATATGCAGTAATATTTAGTGTAACTAAATACGACGTGGACCCTAGAATACAAAGTTGACGATGTGTCGTTGGTGGGAACACTTGTTTGTTCCTGACATTTTTTTTCTTTACAGAATTTAAAAGTAAGTTTGACATGCACTTTTTATTCAGGAAGTAAGTTAAAAATTTATTTGTCGTTATTGCGATTTAAAAAGTTGATTTGTGTCTAAGATTAAAAATAATTAATATTATTTTCATCATTTTATTCCCAGTATTATTACTCAATTATTAGTAGGACGTGATTTCTCGTCGCGGTGCGGAATACTTTTATGAATGAAAGCATAACTGTTCGTGCAAAACCATTCATCACACAAATGTCAGTTCGAAAGTATAATGTTGGAAATTTTTTTAATGATATAATTTTTGCATTTTTTCCCCCCTGAAAACACAAGCTAACACATCGATTGTTGGTGACAGCATTTTTTGTAATGTATGTAAATCTCTTAATTATGTAGAACGTTAATTAAAATAAAAATACATGTTTTAAACAGAATTGACGATTGTTTGCATTTCATGGATATGGACTGGATCGCAACACTAATTTAATGTTTCAAGTTAATAAACACTGTCAGGAAGCAAGCAAGGCAATATGAGAACATTATCTTTTGGTTGAATGTAGCGAAAGGGAAAAACAGTCACCTTTCTTGCCACGATCTTGTTCGCAGATAACGCAGGTATAAGTAGCAAATGGACTCCACACAATGACAACCCTCCCATTTTTCCGCCCCCCCTCGCTGAAACGCCCTCTCCCCCCTCCACCAAGGCGCAGGCGACAGTCTCAGGTATATCGCCACGCCCAACCACTGGCAGTAGCACGTGGCCAGTGGCCCACCGCGCTAAACATTTTTACTAGGGAGGCCCCTTAAGTGTGATTCGCGCCAAGAAATGTAGTTCCTAACACAATTAAATTGGCGTATATTTATCACGATCTGCGTTATTTTAAAGGATTATGCGTTAAAATTCATGTCCGAAGTTCGTATTATAAGTGTTATTTGTAACATGAGAACACATGAATTTGCTCGTTACCGAAGTTAGATGTTACACATATCTGGCGAATACTAAAAGACTCGCTCATATTATTTTAAACATAATTTGAAATTAAATCTATATAATCATACATTTGCTTGCTTCGAACGTACAGAATATGGCTAAATAGACGAGCTCTTTTACACCATATAGTCTAAAATAAAATTTTAAAATTAACGCATCCACATGGATTCGAACCTCCAATCCCGAAACTCGCTAATTTTACTCCCTCCACCTACCTTCATTCGTGCATTCCCTCCTTCACCACTTGTTTGACTCGGCTGGTGCTATTTTTTTTTTCAAGTGGAAAACGTGGTGGACCTTTATGTGAGCCGTTGAGTTTTCGCCAATTATTATTTTCGTAAATGCTTCTTTATCATCACATCACGTCTCACCGTATCTAATGGTCCCCGATGTCTAGACGTTACGTCCTAATTGTTTATTCTGTCAAACTTCATTCCTACGTTAATTATCTGCCTCAGAATCCAAAGAGCCTTAGTTACAATTGAGCACCTTTACTGTAGGGTAAAAAATAAATATAGTTTAAAAAACTAAAGAAACATGCTTTTAAAGATTATCAAACTAAAAAGTAAAAAATAATTTTAAAATTAAATTTATGACAATAGTATATAAGCAATACTAGTATAAATGAGAAAAAAGCTTGAGGCGCTTTGTGCCATATTTTTTGAATATTAAGCGCCCCATGCTTTTTTCTCATTTATACTAGTATTGCTTATATACTATTGTCATAAATTTAATTTTAAAATTATTTTTTACTTTTTAGTTTGATAATCTTTAAAAGCATGTTTCTTTAGTTTTTTAAACTATATTTATTTTTAACTTTTTAGTTTGATATTCTTTAAAAGCATGTTTTTTAGTTTTTTAAACTATATTTATTTTTAACTTTTTAGTTTGATATTCTTTAAAAGCATGTTTTTTTTTAGTTTTTTAAACTATATTTATGTATAATTATCATAGGGAAATGAGTTACCGACACTACCTATTACCATCTGAGATAACTATTTGGAGTTGCAACGTCACAAAGAAATGGTAAAGTCTCTACGAATCATTTGCAGTTAGATGTATGGATATAATATTAGAATTTACCGGGGAAAAAAAAAAAAACAATTTTTTTTTTCGGCGTGGCCGGGAGTAGAACCCACGATCGATGAATCCGAAAGCTGACGTCACAGAAGTCGCGCGCCTTAGACCGCTCGGCTAACGAACGTAATGAAATGGGTGGGACATTTTACAGTGATGAGTCACTCACTCTTAGTCGAAAGAGTTACAGACGGACAGACAGAGTTACAGACGGACAGACAAACATACAGGTGAAGCTAATATAAAGCATGTAAAAAAAAACCTGTGTTTTTATTAAACCTCCATGTACATGCAGCCGGCGAGAAGGAACTTATTACTGTCTTCGAGATGTGGGACTTTTTTTTTTCCCCACCAGCCACAGGTACACGCCATTGTCTGGCTCGACTAAACATTGGGACCTTATAATTTTCAACACTTGCCATTCCAGTGAGTTTTATCGTTGGATACAAAGAGGACTTTTTACGACATCGTGTGTGCAATGGTACCAAAAATCGCCCAAATTTGCGAATTTTCAACCCACGATTGGCTCTGAGGTTCGGAATTAATTAATTAATTAACTCACACAATAGAAGACGTCTGGTCCCTTATAACAAGGACGCGAGTGTCAAGCAGGTGGGTAAGGCTGGCTGCGGCGGCTGCTACACCCTCCCTTCCCCATCACCCGCACACACCCAGGGGCTTCGAGACTGACGGCTGTCAGCCCCCCTTCCCCCCCCCCCCCCCTCTCACCGGGACTTGGCACGCCTCCTGCCTAGCTGATGAAAGAAAACAAGCCCGCGCTGGAATAGGATGTCAGCGGTCAGTTTGTTGGTTGGAAAGGGGGGGAGGGGAGTAGGTAGAAGGGGGGGGGGGAAAAAAAAAGAAAAAGGCATGAGCGGCAGCGAACCAGCTGACTGCGCTGCGTTAATCAATCATCCGCGGAGACTTGGCCGTCAACGGTATCCCGTTTTAGCGAACAGCTCCCCGCGCCCTAGGTCCGGAAACATGTGATCGCCATGTGTCGGAGATCGCGCGAGGTGGACGGACTTGGCTGTCGAATTTCGACTCAGATTTTTATGCAGGGGATTTGCCATGTCTGCATGTTTACATGGTGTGTGAAGATTTTTTTGGTGAAATTTCGTTGGGCGCGATGGGAGTGAAATTTCAAGGCCTAATTTTAATGCAACGTTTTCGGGAAACGTTTTTTTTTCCTAACCTAACTAATTACTAAGTGTATTTGGGAGGGGTCTGGGTAAGAAAGACTCTAAGTGCGTCTCAGGACGAAGCCTATACGCTCTAAGCATGCAGGTTATGAACCATGCAGGAGAGGAAGCATGCATCATGTGCTAGGAGGGGATTGGCCAGCCATGGCAACGTTTTAGCCATGACTTACTCCCCTCACTGACTTTTTTAAGTTAAAACTAGATAAGTTGGGCCCAGGTAAAACCTGCATAGACAGGGAAAACCCTGTTAACCTAATTTTAAAAAAAATGGCAATTAGGACCACCTGGTTTAAACAATAGCAAATTAAAATTCCTGATTAAGTATCTGTTTTTTTTTTTTCTGGTAGGTGCGAGAAATTGTTGGGTTAAGGTGGGAGAGGGTTAAATGTGTCTTCATAATTGTGGGAGGGGGAAGGGTGATGGGCACACCTCTACTTACAAACACCGATCACTCCAATTGTCACGTGGAGACCTCGCTTTGCTCGATCGACCGACTTGACTGCCGAGGTGGCGCCGCGGATAGGTGGTGGACTGTACCGACGTCTCTCTCTGCGCTGCAGCAAGCGTGGGCGTATATCCCTTGAGGGGAGTGGTGGTTTGGGGGGGGGGGGGGGGCGAAACTTACGAAGCCCTCTCTCTCAAGGGGGCGCCTGTTCACGCTTTGCAAAATCCTGCCTGTGAAACGGGGTTGGAAAAACGTAAACGCCAAAAACTATGTTACACGCTTTATATTAGCTTCACCTGTATGTTTGTATGTTTGCATGTTTGTAACCGACTCCTTTGGGTGCGATTTTGACCCACTTTAAACGGCCAGATTTCATTCAAACTTTGTAGTTTTATCGAGGACCGATGACAATACACTAATTTGATAAGATTATTCCATTATTCAATTTGCAAAATAATATTTTTTGTCAATTTATATAATTTCACAATATTTAGTAGGCTTTGTTCATATCGCGCCAAAGACAAACTGAAAGAAAAGAGTTCGCACATTGTAAAGAAAACCATTTCGCTCATGTACGAACCCTTTTCTTTCAGTATGTCTTTGGCGCGATATAAACAAAGCCTACTAATAATATTGTGACATTTAATTAAATGAAAAGTGAGAGTGGGTTATGATTATTGTGAACTTTCTTGAAGAGAATATTATCTATACGTATTTGTAAAAATATGAAGGGAAAAAAAACCCTGAAATAAGGGCTTTAAATGTTGTTTCTTTCGTTAAATAGAGAAACACAATTACGTCTTTGTTTAATTTTACCAATTAACCAAGAGTGAAACATTATTTCATGAAAACTTATTTTTAGATTTTTTGTACGTATTGCATGCATACAGGCCAACATATGAGTAGTATGCTATATGGAAGCACCATATCCAGAGATGACTTGCGTCGGTTAAAACTCACGTGCAAAACTCTCGGGCAGCGACTTCCCCCTCCCCCCCCCCCCTCCCCCTACGAAGGTAATTTATGTGGGGCACCCTTGCGAAGCCGTGCAGCAGGCAACATCAGGGCTGAGAAATGACGCTCGTTTTCAACGCAGAGCGAAGCGTCGGTGCACGATCCACCTCTTGGACGCCAGCTTCCCGAAGCCTAGAAGCAGGGTTCCCCGGAAAACAGGGAATAGAACCTGGAAAACACAGGGGAAATTGACAAATAGCAAATGTAAAATTCAAGACATTCACAGCTGACTGTAAAGGATACCTATATCTATTTTCTCAAACAAGCGCATGCGCACACTCTCTTTCGTATTCTTTCGTCCATATATCTCTCTCGGTTCTCTAATTTTTTTTTGGGGGGGGGGGGGGAAGACGTATCATTACACAAAGAGGAGAACGAAAACGAGCCCAGCAATGTATATAGCATAGTGCTCTCTTTATATATATATATATATATATGCATATACATGGCCAAGTACCTATTCTCTGTCCGTTTCACAACAATGTTTCACGAAAACGTAGCATTAAAATTTGGCCTTGAAATTTTACTCTTATCGCGCTCAAAGAAGTTTCACTTTTTAAAATCACTTCGTCCAGTTGAGATGACGAAAGGATTTCGGAGGTCTTCGACCGTTGTCGCTACCACAAACTTTGAACCCGCGCCAAAACACCGGGACAGTTCTGTTTGTATAACGCTTGATTCGGGGTGGCGCCTTCATTTGTCACGTCCGTTCTTGGACTGTTGCGAGTCTGGTCAGAAAGCTGGGGCAGCTTTTAGTTCGGCCCGTCTTGACGACCTGCCAGAAATTCTCGTGGCTGTGTCTAGTTCAATGACCTGTTGCATTCCCGCGAGCCACATTGTGACGTTTTGTAGGGAGATCTGCAGTATATTATTAATACTACTTACTGTGTTTTTTATAGTAAGTCGTGCATCGTTAGACAGCCTATATCAAAGTGATAAAGGAAGTGATTATTTTGTGCATAATTTATCAAGTAAACTGTAAAACACTCAAGATTATAAGTGCATTAAGTTTCCAAAATGTTCCAGGTGTTTTAAAAGTGTTTTGAAATAAAAATGAATTCAGAAATCTATCTGCTCCTGTAAGCCGAGCTGAAACGGATTCTTTTTAGTCTTGCACATAAAATCCTGCTGTAAGTACGAACAGTCAACTCCATAGAAGACTCATCATCACAACTTTTAAGACCCATTTCGTATTAACCTTTTATTCTTAAAGATTGGTGTCATTATCTTTGAATGCCTACTTTCACCATCCCCAAAACTTAAACAGCTATGTCATTGTCCATTCCAATCTATGTATCGAATAAATTTTTTCCGTATCTCTTTAACCAAATTAAACGTTATTCTGAGATTGCTGTATCCGAAAATATAACAATTGGTGTTTTCTCTATGCATGTTTAGATTCTCATGCTGTTTTAAACTTCCATGGTTGCACTATGCATGATTAAAAATTTTGCACGTCAGTTCAATCTTTTAGTGGTTTAGTTCCTTGTACACATTGATCTGCAAGTCAAATCTTTGAAGATAAATAACCTAAGATTTGATAGGTTATCAATCAATCTTAGGAAACTAAGGCAACAGTGCTGAATACGGCCCGGTTATCAGCGTATAATGGCTCTTACTTTGCTTAGAATCCCCCACAGAATGGTCTCTTACATCTGCACGCAAGTCATAGATGGATATTAATCGTCTGACTGAAATTGAATCTCAAACCGTAGTTGATACCTTGGTTGCCAAAATATATAATTTAAAAAATACATACCAGTGTAACTTGCACAATGCATTCCTGTAAAAAATGCAAAACCAATGGTTTATTTGAAACAGCAATCATGGTAGTCTCCAAAATTAATTTAAAGATGGAGTTATAGTATTTTTTTTATGTCCTTCCTGTTAGAAAATGTAGAATAATGTATTAAAAAATGTATTAGTGACTAGGTCACAAAGACTTTATTTGCGAAAGAATAAACTATATATTTTTGTACTTTGTAGTCTGAATGTTCAGGTTTTTTGCAGCAAAACTTGTGACTTACACTCCCTTCTCTAGTTACCTTAAGTGCTTGAAAACATAAATATAGATTTTAATTATTGAACGAAATAATGAATTACAGTTCGTCGAGATGGTAAAAATCTTAGGTTGTTAAAATATCGTTACAAAGAAAAATGAGCACTGAAAAATGAAATGATGAACACATAAGAGGCGAATCCATAGTTAAAGGTGGCATAGCGAAACAGTACAATAAAAACCAACTAATATTTTCGTATTTATTTAGTCATTATTTTCTTGCTATTATTCGTTAATCGTTGCAGTGGAGACGACACTATGAAACTCTTGAATACCAAGGTATATTTGAAGGTATCTACAAATTACTGAACAGTTTTGTATTGCAGTTTTAATGAAGACGGGACCTCCTATATGTTACTGGACTCTAAATCACTTCATCGCTGACTTGGGTTCTGGAAATAATGAGATTTGACTTATGAATACAACTCAGATAAGCCTTAGAATTTCCTAAAATTAAAAACAAGTACTACACTATTTGAAAAATAATTTTATAAACTTTGGCTGGAAAAATCCACTAATAGTTGTTTCTACGCAAACTATTGACACAAATTTTATGTGTAGCATTTTTTAGATTTTAAAATAACAACAGAAACTGTTGGTAAATTTTCAGTTAAAATTTTAAATGAAATTTTTTTTGGAGTGTTATATCTTGTTGTTTTTCATTACACGGCTTTGCTTAATAGACTAGGTAAAAAACAATAAACTAAGAACTGATGCCTTTTATTTTTTTATAGGCTTCCATTGAATATGTTTGACCTAAAACCTAAAATGTCAAATATATCTCAGGTTGATTTTAATTTCAAGTTCAATTTTTTTTGCAAGGATTATACGTTATTCTGAGATTCTTTTATAAGGGATGTGGAATTTCTCAAGCCGATCGCAATTGCACGCGCAGTGCCAATATCCCAAAGATAACCCGCAGTGTTGTGATTCGTGGAGAGATTTAAGGTTGATTTTTTTTTTTAGGGGGGGGGATTATTGAGCTGCCTCATCACCTCTCCCCCGCCTCCTCATTTCATACACCCCTGCAAGTCTCATTAGACTTCCTTAGCCTCGTCTAAACGCTATGAGGAGTTTGGGGGATGAGAAAGAGGGGCAGGGAGTTGTTTGCTGGTTTGGATAAAAAAAAAAAAAAAAGGGTGGGAGCGGGGAAGGTCAGGTGTGTTTATCTAAGGAAGTTGATGATATTTCCCGCGCCGGAAGAAAGTTCGAGTGCCTGGTTGCTTGGAGGAGGAATGGGAATGAAAGGGGTTGGCGTGGGGGAAGGAAAGAGAAGGGATAAGTTTCTCGGCTTGGCTTAATAAAAATATAGTCTCATATCTGGGGCTACGGCGAGGATTCTTACCGCTGCGAGCAAGCGCGCAGCCTCGTTTCTTTCCCTTAGTATCCTTCTCCCCCCCCCCCTTCTCACGCAAGTCCCTTTTATCTTCGTCCTTCTCTTTTCTCTCCTCTGCCTCCGTGTGTTTTCCTCCTCCTCATCCTTACCGCCCGTTCCGCCCCCTTCAATTCTGGACTCGCTCTCCCTGGGACTCGTCAAGGAAATGAAATGAGTCTGAATTCCGAGCCGCGATATCCGTGGATTGCCTCGCCATCCAGGGAAGAAGATAAGCTTTTGTAAAATCCTCGAATAGTAGGAAATAATAAATTCCCTAACCCTTCCCCCATTTTTTCCCCTCTAAAATATCAGTTTTTTTTATACTTCTCGAGTCAGTAAATCGCAAGGAGTTTTTATCACACGCCGTGGAAGTGAATTAGGACAGAACTTTGGTTCACGTGGAAAAAACACGTTTGGATTGTAAAGGCGTGAGAGCACCAGAGATATGCTAAATTTTTCTGTTAGTGTGTTTTCAACTATGGTGCAACTTCGTTCCAGCACTTATTATTCAGTGTAATGAATAGACAAAATATCCTTTCGGTTCGGCCTACAGGCGCAGATAGATATCGAAGTTAGAATATATGTGTCTTTGAAACAAAAAGGGCGAATTTCGATTTTTACTTAATTTCAGTAAAATCAGTTTCAACTTATTTTTTTTTTCACCAATCGTACAAACGGTTTGATATTGTGTTCATGCCCTCTTTGGCTTGCATCCTTGTCCAAAAATAATTAAAGTCGTTCATTTTTGTATTAATCCAAACTAACATACATATGCTCACCACAAAAATATACTCTAATTTTTATTTAAGAAAATATATGTTTTTTTTTAATAATCGTGAATTTATTCAAGGAAAAATAGTGTTCTGTTGCAAATGAACGGCAAATTGAGATACAACTTAGTATACGGCCCACAATGCAAAAACCAAAGAATGTTCTTCTCTTGTGGGAACTTAAATAAAACCCCGTAACCCAAAAGGCTTGTATTTACTTAATTATTATTTTAACTTTTGGGATAGATACCATAGTAAATTTTTTTGGTACAGCTGGTTTATAAAAATTCAGCATAATTAGGCCTAAGAGAGTGGCTAAAATAATAGGCCACTCTTCACAACCAGTGCAAATTTCACTTTTTATGTTCTTTGAATCATTCGTTGAATATATTAAATAAAAATTGCTGGACATGTTTTATTGCAAAAAAAAAGTTTGGTTTTCTGCTAGATACAAAGAAGCTTCGTAGTGAATAGAATAATTTTTTTTGTAAATGTATTTTAATTTAGCGTCGGACGGTGAATACAACAAAGCTACATAGTGAAAATTAAGTAAAAATATACATACCTTCCAAAAAATCATAATTAACCCTAAACACAAAACTTCCTACACACTTAAGTTATACGTCAGAATACATACTGTTACGAGTGTGGGAATACTAGTCGGAAAGGATACCCTAATTCATTAAATACAATTTTATTTATCAAATAATTTTTATACCTTCAATTTAATTATAATATTTTTAATGTCTTTTCAAAAATTAATCACACCTTCGTAAGTCCACTTTTTACACTTCCCACTGGAGCGCGGCTCGACAGTGGAGTCCCAAGTACCTTACAAGTACTATACAAGTACTATATATACCAGCGTCACTTGTGTTTGTTTATGAACACTGGCAATCACGCGAAGTTGTTTACGAACACTGTTGACAGAACTACAGTGGCGGAAGGATGAATAAGCTGTTGGTTCTTCTTTTGAGAACTCTCAAAATTGAGACAAGTTAAATAACACAGGCACTTGCTGACCTTTTGAGTGGCTGAACATTCACACACACACACACACATACACACACACACACACACACGTCGCATACCTTTTGCATAATTAACTGGAAAAGTTGCATTTTGAACGTTTTTGTTCAGTATCGATAAGGAGAATGAAATGGAATATAAACCTGGAACATTTTTAGATTTAAAGTAAATTATACTGACTGCTATGTGATATGTTTTAATTTATTTCAGAAAAAAATTATTTTTACCTAGCATTTTATAATAACCAGAGTTTTTATGATTTTAAAAGGATGAATAAAAATAACAAAATATTTCTGAAAGAATTTTAAACAATACCACGCATTAGCCACCAGTATCGCCTTAAAACACAAACATTTTCAGTTATTTATTCAATTTTGTTCTCCTTAATATATTCTGCACAAATATGTTAAAAATTCAACGTAGCCAGCTAATTATTTACAAAAAAAATGTTCTATGTATTTATTCAATTTTGTTGAAGTTCGGCCAATCAAAAAGTCTACAAGTTTAACCGTGTTAAACTGAAAAAATAAAATAATGACCTGGAACTGCTTGGTCGCGAAACGCCATTCTCGTCATTGCTCTAAATGAAGGGATGTTCCCCTAAATTTATCACAACGGTCTCTTGCATTTAGTGTTTTGTGTTTTCTCACCAGATGTTTACTAAACGTTATTTTCGAGACAAGGATGTTCGTGCGAGTGATCATAATTATAAACACACACATATATGTATATGTTTGTGTATATGTATATATACTGGTATTATATTTTTTGATAAATTTATTTTGCCTGAATTTGAGACGAAGCATAAAATGCAAGAGAGCTACCGTTATAAAATTGCAATAAAAAATGTGAAAGGATATTTCAATAATCGCCAGATATATGTAAAATCCAATCTCTGTAACGAGCAAATTCTTGCGTTCTCATATTACAAATAACTTGTAATACGAAACTCGTACACGAAATTTTCTATAGAATTCTTTAAAATAATGTCGTGCGTGATGCATATACGCAAATTGTGTTTTCAACTACAATTCTCGACGCGAATTCCACGTAGTTTCCGCACATGCCGCCAGAATTCGATTTGCATAGCGAAATTTAAAACTATATAGGCTATTGAAACGCAGTAGGTAATAATACTGCAAATAGAAAAATTTGTAATGATCTCTGCCTTACCAAAGACAGTTTTCAATATTTAACGTTAAAAAAAATGTTATGGCATAAAGACTGTTACAATCAATATGGCTTGTTTACGTTCCTAGCTTTCCCTGTGAAAGACTTATTGTTAGGGGCATGCAGATTTCACGAAAAGATTTTGAGACTAGATGAAAGTTAAAACACTATAGCATCGTCTGTGTTTCGTGATTGGGCGAGCTTCTCCCAGGTACATATCGATTGTAACAAAACCAATCACAGTGATTCAGTGTGGAAGTAAATTCGTCCTGAGTGGCTCGGTCAAATAAGGCAACGACTTCTCTCGCAGATGGCCGCCAATCACAAGGGAGAAACCACAGATGCGGGTAAACCTTGTTGCAGTCTAATAAGTGTTCAGATCTTTTCGCGAAAAATGCCTGCCCCTACTTATTGTTAACAGACACTCGGATATAACACCTTCATCGCGTGGGTTCTTCTGACGCTCTGTGTACTGTTTAGAGCAGCGGTTCCCAATTTTATTTTCGACCAGGGAACCCTATGATCGACTTTACTTTTGACGGAACCCCAACTCCTTCAAGGAAAGTTATTTGACAGTAATTTTGCCTGCTTTATGTGGTATTCGCCCTGACTCACGGAACCCCCAGGGTTCCGAGGAACAACTTTCGGGAACCGCTAGTTTTAGAGGCCCGGCTCACTGAGAAGATATTCTCTTTGGCCCGTTCTACAACGGAAACTGACACGGATCACGTAAACGGAGACGGATCTCACGGAACAGTGTGTCTCTACAATAGCACGCAGACGGAGACGGACCCGTACGGATCAGTTCGGCAGTGCGAAGCTCTTCCGTTTACGTTGCTGCGTGCGACCAGTGTGTTATAAAAGCATTAAAAATTGTTTCAAGAACAAGAATATTCTAGTGTTCTATTATTACCTTGTGATTTATTTTTATTGCGAATGCAAATTCTGCCTGTGCTATAATATCGAAGTATAATATATATGTGTATGTATACATAAAAATTAAATTAATGTTTCGTAACCTTGAAACGCAATCTCATTGGTTGCCATTTGTTACCTTTCCTTGCAATCTAAAGGAAGCAGACGCGTTTGTGAAATGTTCAAGTGATGCGTGTTCGATTCCGTGCCAATGTAGAACGGGCCTTAGAAAAAAAAACACCTATGTATAGGCCTATTTCATCTATTCCTGTAAGTGATGTTCATGCCGTCTTAGAGTTACCACGTACGCCTTTACGGCGTGGAAGTTTCTGGGTCATCGTAAGAAATCCTGGGGCGTAGGTCGTTTCCCGCGGGCGCCGCGTGAATCGTGAATTGCTGCGGGTCGTCATAGCGGCGAGATTGCAATCGCCAAAAGCTGGGGGAATCGACCCTACCGCCCACTTTCTCTTTCAGCGTACAGGCGGCAGTTAATCGGATTACCGTCTTCATATGGCTTTCAGCCCTCTCTCTATGTTCTGCTCTTTTGCGAAACTCTGTATTTCGGTCGCGTTCCGTAACTTGCACGCACGAAAGGGATGAACATGCGTACTCGAGGAAATGTTTCGTTGTGCTACGTATGCCTTTTTTTTTCTTTCGAAACAGTAACATTAAGTTTTACCTCACACACTTGAAAAAAAAGGGGGATGTTTAGGAACAAAGAATCGGTACCTACAATGGCAATTGCATGTTGACATGGTTTTGTTTTAAAAAATATTGCAATCATCTAGAGTGAAATTGACATATACCTATGGTAAAATAATATAATTAATACAAATACTAAAATGTCAATTGTAACATAATTCCACTTCTTTATTAAATGTTAGTAGACATTAATTTTGTTGTATAATTTTCTTATAAATAGCAGTTTTTAATATCTCTAAATATTTTTGATTGACTTATCATGTTAAACAGTAAAATTTCTCATCTCAGAATAGTGTTGTGTGTGTGTGTGTGTGTGTGTGTGTGAGAGAGAAAGAGAGAGAGAGAGATTGAGAGAGAGAGAGAGAGAGAGATGTTCTTTAAAACTTAATTTGTGCACTAGAAATCGTGGTCCATAGGGTCTTAGATGATGGATTTTTTGATATACTCCCGTTTCTTTTGCCTGCCACATTTCTTCCACTCTCTCTCTCGTTTCGTATCCACTCTTACCGACTTCGCACACTCTTACTCATTTCATGCCCACTCTCACTCATTTCGTATCCACCCTCACACATTTTGTACTTAATCTAATTTTTTTTAGTTCCCTCTTTCACTCATGTCTTATCTTTCTCACTCATTTCGTACTCACTTTCACTCATTTCGTACCCATCTCACTCATTTCGTACCCATCTCACTCATTTCGTACCCACCCTCAATCATTTCGCTCCTACTCTCATTCACTTCGTATCCAGCCTCTCTCATTTCGTTCCTACCCTCACTCATTCCGTAATCACTCGGAACCACTAACTTACACATAACACGATACATGCTAATTTCGATGACAATGTGCGTGTGAATGCCATGCGTTGAACGGGAGCTTCGCCTCTCTACAATTGCCACGCCAGCTAATTGATAGCCAGTACGACAGAGCGCAAAGAAAATCCATGTAGCTTTACCACAATGACTGAAGAATATGTATTGATTCAACGATTGAGCTTGATTGTTCCATTAACTCTTCCCAGTTCACGAAACCTTTTTGTGTGTCATGCTTCGGTTGGAAAAATATTTAGGGCCTCGTGCTTTTAGTCCTCCCGGGATATATTTTTTTTTTAGTAGTGGATATTTGAAACGTTCCGCTGGTGGTGCAAATGGGACGCGTGAATCTCAGTTATCCTTGGCACGTCGCTCCGCAGAGACGGGATTGTCAACTACGCGTCCCGACAGCCTTCCAATCCCAACGTGAACACGTAGGTATTTATTATTGTTGCGAAGGCAGTTTGGCGGCCGCCATTGTACGTTATTCTAAAGATAAACACCCCCCTCCCCCTAGCTGGCACGTCCGATCGAACCAGCAAAGTGCGAGAGTTGTTCGGCTATTAATAAAACCTTCACGCAAGTAACAGTTGCGCGGACCTGTTCTCAATTTAACTTGGAAACAGTTCATTTCTAAAAACAAAAACCTGAGACATAATTTATTTATATTTTTATTTTTTTGGTATTGTTCCCGACTCGTGGCTTAACTAACGGACTGTATCGAAAGCGAATGCAACTTCCGAATTAAATTTTAATTGATTGCGGCATAGTCACGGATGTTGGCCAAAACCGCCACGTTTGTTTGCGAGACTGTCCTACGCTTAAAATGTTTTAGGGCTATGCTAGCTTCTGGTGGGAAATGCAAACTTCCAAGCTTGTTACAACAGTAAAAAACGTAATAACTTCAACATGTCTTGAACAATATACAAATATATTTACAAACGTCTGTTAAGTGAGTGAAACTGTTTTGAATTTTTAATGTGTGGATTAGGGATCTATTCAAATAAGACTTGTTCATAAGATTTAAATGCAGGCATGTGCCAGGCGTGAAAAGTGGTGAGAAAGGATAAGGAGGTAGCGGCTATACACCTTTCTGAGCCCGATTTTTTTAAGGATATATTTATGCTTAATACATACTTAATGCATGTGTTTGCATATTTTTCCCATCAAAAGGTGTATGAAAGTATTTAAGGTTAATATTTGGGATCATAATTTTTGGAAACATACCTAGGCCAATCTCGAACTTATTTAACGTCGTGTTTTTGATCTTAGTTCTCGGTATACTGCATTTGGTAGGAGGAATTTCCGTGAATGAACGGAAGCCGCGTGGAACGGAAACGTGTAACCGCGGTGCTGCCATCTGTGGCGGATGGCGCGAACCAAAGTTCACAAAAAAATGCAAAATGAAACTTAATAGTCTTAATTAATTTTAACGAGATGTGCCGTATTTGAATAAAATTACTTGTCGAAAAACTAACTAAGGAGGACCATGCCGGGAACACCCTTGCTTCAGGCATCCTCAGCTTGTTTGGCGGGGGAACCAGAAGTGGTGGAAGTGCTGAATCTGCGGGCAACAGCAGATGCGACTGAAACCTTTCTGGGGGTTCGACTACTGAACCTTGAAGAAGAACCCAGGTGAATGCCATTGGTGTTGCCAGGGGCACCCGGGTCCTAGTCGGCTGTAAACCCCTGGTGGTCGGGGTAGAGACCGAGACAACTTCCAGGTCCTCCCGATAGCTCTGGTTGTGGCACTGGTGGTCAGCCCTAGACGTCACCCAAGTTGGTAGTAGTACGGGATGATCCTTGTGCATGTGGACATCTCCGCTGAGGTTCCCTCTGACGGCCCAAGGATCACAATGGGTAGGTTTCGTACTTGGAAGTGTTGCTCCGATCGCTTTGAGCAGACTCTGAGGGTTTCCTAGCCCTCTGAAGAGTCGACGTTGTGAGCGACAACATAGCACTGGTACTAGTCTGGGCAGCTAGGAGAGGCTGGATAGGCCTCCACCGTACCACGTGTTCACTGGGTGTTTTGAGGGGTCCCGGTGTGATGTGGTAAATCGGGATAAGCGCCAGCAGTGCTGATAAGGTCTAAGGGATAAGGACACAGCCAACTGTCTGGTTAGCTGGGAGTGGCGGGGGGTGAGGTGGTGACCAAGCTGGGATGGGTAGCCTCAGCCACTAGCCATAGCCGGAGCCTTAACACCTTTCCCGATTACATATACGGCATATACCGTATCCACGTCCATGGGGGTTTCGGCCTAAGAGAGCCAGGTTAACAAAGAAAAACTAGGGGAAGGGGAAACTCCCCCTACGGAATTTTGTACTATTGCTGAAAATCAGGTCCAAAACAGTGATTTATTATTTTTTTCAAGTCTTTTTCGCGTTCTATCGGAGCCGTTTAGTCGTATAGTTTAAAATCTCGTTCTGCTAATCAAATGATTCGATAGTCGTCGCAGCTGCTCCGGCAGCGCATTCTAGTGGCGGGTGCGGAATCTACGTGTGATTTGCGTCAAGAAATGTGGCTGAAAACACAATTTTCTCATACATTTATCACGCACGTCATTATTTTAAAGAGTTCTACGTTAGATTTCGTGTCCTAGTTTCGTATTATGTGTATTTTCAAAATGAGAACACGTAAATTTGCTTTTTTGCCCTTAAGTTAAATGTTGCACAAGACTCGCTCACGTGTTTTTGCAACTGTAGGCCTATCTTAATTTGTGGGTTAGCCCCTCCCGAGAAGTCTTCTTGCAGCCGCGCCTGGTCACGATAATTATTTTTAAAAAATTTAGGTTTTTCCTTTGCAAACACTCGGTGATTTCAATAACTTATGAATCCACTGTTGCTTATTGGTAGAGCAACGATTATTTCGTGGTCCATCGGGTAGCAAAGTGAACTTGAAACACATATGCATCTGCTTAACACTGTTTATTGGAAAACACGTCCGTGACGACCCTGGGCCAGTTGTGAACAAAGAGGAGAAATGTTTAACCATTCACGTATAACCCGCCAAAGGTCGTGACCCTGTTATCGTACAATGAACATTCTTAAAAGGCTTAATTATATGTCACATAAACTATATTTTTCATGAGCGCAGTTAAAAGATTTTTAAATAGATACCTCACTTATTTACTCGACTATTTTCTACCAAAATTACTTTAATTTGTGATACATCGTAGATGTTAGTGTTGTATGCCGCTATAAAGAATTTCAAACATAGTTTAAAATTTCTAACTGCAAATCCGAATAATTCGATAGTCGACACGTAACTGCTCCGGCAACGAATTCTAGCGGCGATTGCGGAAACTATGTATGATTCCCGAGAAAAAAAAAATTAGTTGAAAACGTGATTTTCTATATTTATCACGCTTGGCATTATTATAAAGAATTCTACGTTAAATTTCATTTCCTAATTTCGTATTGTAAGTGTATTTACAACATGAGAACACATGAATGTGTAGCGACCGTAAAAATTTGCGGATTCATTTCACAATATGATAGACTCCAAAAAGCTGTTCCTTTATGTTGCTTCTCTGATTGGCTCACAGTTTATCTGAAGGACTTTGAGCCAATGAAAAACCTTCAACCAAAAACGTATCGAATCGCAAGCGTCCCAGTCGACAGGTGTCACGAGTCAATAGCCAATGGGCAGGTGGCATTTGCCCGAGTTTGTAGGGGATGGTGGAGTCTATCCTAGAGTTCATCCAAAGCGCGAATTTTTCCAGTTTCTATGAATGTGCTCGTTACCGAGTTTAGATGTAACACATCACAGCTCACTTTTTTTTTTTTCGGGCCGTGGATGAGCTTGTGATGGAAAACATATATAACGGGTAGTGTAAATAACAATTAGAGAGCGCGATCTCTCTGCCTCCACGAGGAGATGAGATGGACCTCCGTGCCCGAGCGGTCGAGAAGCCTAAGATGTCCGTCAAGTTCCGTCCCTGCCCGAACACGCCCGAAATATTCACCTTCGGCCAACCTCGGGATTTGTTTTATTTTTTTGCGCAGGAAAAATGAATTCATATATTAAAAGTGGTTGGTTAGGTTAGCTACAAACATTAAAACACTTTAAAACGCCATGGACGGTTAGTTAGGTTAGTATAGCTACATTAAAATAAACAGAGAAATATATATAAATGAACCCCGAGGTTGGCCGAAGGTGAATATTCGGGCGTGTTCGGGCAGGGACAGAACTTGATGTACATCTTAGGCTTCCCCGAGCGGTCTGACCACGAGCGCTAGTCGCACTGATGCGCGTGGAAGCAAATGGGCAGACGGAGGGAGAGCTCTTAGGGCCTAGCCCACACTCAGACTAACTTAATTCTCTTTCCCCCCCCCCCCCCCGCCCCCTCAACCACTAACCGCTCGTCGACGATTGAGGGGATCCCCCTTTTTGCGGACCACCGGTTTTCCCGAGGACGCGGCCCGCTCTAAGTGCATTAGACCATTGAATATATATAACTTATAGAAGTCGCGAGGGGATAGGATTTATTATTCCAATTTTCGGATCCAAAACTGTGGTAGTTGTTAGCTCCGCCGCTAGACAGCTCTTCTTTCCACAAGAGGGTACTCGTAGTTACCAGCTTCCACGCTAGAGCGCTGTAGCATCGCTTTGTTCAAGGTCATGCGCGTAATTCTCTGTCTCACTCTATCGAGAGGCGGTGCCGTTTGTTGAAATCCGAGCGCTTAGATACGGGCGGGCGCAACTGAATTGGAGGAGTACGGCCACCGAAAAAAAAAGTGCGGTTAAAAAATGCCAACATCAAAATTTAAGTTTTAATTATAAGAAAACTACAGAAATTTCTTAAACGTAATAACGTAAAAAAAAAAAAAAAAAATACTGACATTCGTAGTTCAGAATTTATAAAATGTGTTAACGGAGTGGCGCATTGAGTAAAATGGCAAAACACAATTTGGAATAATGCTTGACAACGTTGAATGATTTTGGTAGCTATGAAACAACTATGGCTGCGATGACTGTTCAAACGCGTGCACGTAATGTTATTAGTAACTGAAACTAATGGTATGATGTCATACTTTGTGGCTATGCAGTTTATAATTTTTTTAACATAAGATGAAGCATTTTTACATAATGTTTTGGTTGTTTCGTAATTCAAAATAAATAATCTTAAACGTTATATGGTGAATATTCCCAGTAACGAATGACCACTAAAAAAATCAATTTTGCCAACATTGATATGAAAAGTTAACGATTTACTATGTTAAGTTGCTTATAAATAACGCACATTTCCCGGATCTCCAAAGAAAATAAGAGTTTTTGTTATAGCATTGAGTTGCCACTCTTTATATTCCTTGCTTTGAGGTTAGATACACAAGTTATGCTCGTAAAAACGATGCGCAAGTATTTTGAATACAAATATATTTTCTTTTAATAACCGAAAGGTAAATATTATTTCCATGAAATATAATACAATTATTTAAACACAGACAACATATAAGAGCTATTTTTTGTTTATTATTCTATCTGGCGTGATAAATATTATATTTTAAAAACAGTTTGTGGATTTTTAATAAAAAATAAATATTTATTTATTACATCAATTTAAGTTGTTCAAAAAATTCACTTTAGTATGAATTCAACCGAATTCATGTTATTCAGGGCAGAAAATTAGAAACTACCATTAAAGATTATCTACATTCACTGTTTTGTGTAAATCTGTGCACGGACTTAGTAAGTGATATATTTATAATTCCTCATTTTAGCAACCCATTTTAACACAAGAGAAAAAGGATTTTATACTAAAAATTATTATGTTAAACCATTAATTAGCAGGAAACATGTATGAATAATCTATTTAAATTTGCATTTGAACAGTGAATATTATTTTGCAATAATAAATATATTTTATCATCGTATATTACGGATGAAAAGTTTGTATTTCCATCTAATCAGAAGAATTATGACACAGTTAATTAAATTGCTTTACAAGTTTTTACTCACATGAAAATCATTAAAAATTGGTTGGGAAGTTATATAAATATACAAAAACAAATCATTATACATACAATTTTATTATCTTAGTGGATTTAAATTAATGGTGTCCCAGTGACTACTGCGAAGAAAAAAATCTTGCGAAAGGTTTCCTCGTAATTGAAATTCGTCAAAAAAAATCTATCTATCATTTTTGGTGACATTTCTGACAAGTGGTACGATGAAATTTCAGACTGGCAAATGAATGTTGTGAAGCAATAAACAAAATATCACATTCGTGAACTACAAATGTATAGTTGTTTTTATTTTATAGTAAAAGTATATCTAATAACCCGTGGCTTTGCTCACGTAATTTCCGGGTATTGCTGATACTCTACCATTTTAAGAAAAGTATGTATTAAATTCCAAAGATTTTTGAAGAATTATACCCAAAGAACTGTCAAGTATAGAAAATATTTAATAAATAAAAATATTTTTACGACTTATTTTTAAATGTTTTAGCGTAAGCCTATTTTAACTTTTATTTAAAATTAAGTACCTACCTTATTTTCTATCTCCCGGTTTAGTGAATTTGAGAATATATTTTTCCTTGATGAAATCTTAACTCTTTTCCATCTGACGAAGAAGCCAATTAAAATATAAACTAAGACTCGCGCACTTATTGTATGTTAAGACTGCCATCGTTTTAAATTACGGTAATTTTTTTAGTTATAGTCATGCTTAGGATAATAACACAATATGCCTTATTACGCATACATTTCAGTATTCATGAAACCAATGCATTTTTATTTGAAATGTAGAGCAGTTACCAAATTTCTTATCTCGCATATTGATTTTTTTGTATGGCTAGTATTACTTAAACTAAATTTTGGAATTTTCACTGATGTACCTACTCTTTTCCCTTTTCTATGTGATTTAGAAAATATAGCAATATACGTAAACCAATTAAACCAAAATCATCCTGAATTTTTATTACCGAAAAAAGTTAAATACAAAAAATTTTAATATGCGTATTTTATTATTGAATACTGATTTAGTGGGTTCCATTTTTTTTTAAAAATAATATTTACCCCTTTTACTACTTAATAGATAACGTTGAATAAGAGAAGGTTGTTTAAGGTATGTTGATTTTCCTTGCCAATATCTAAAAGTAAATTTGTACAAACGCGAAATATAGTTTAAATAAGTATTTTACTTTTAAAATAAAACCATATTTTGAACGGAACACTGACTATTTGACCAGTACAAAGTTTTATTAGCTAATTTTCACTTCACTCGGGTACAGAATCCCATCATTCAGTGATTTCCATGGCTAGCTTCTTTTGGGATTTCATCATTCGCAAACGACGGTAAAGGAAGCTCCTCTTCAAGGTCGCCTAACGATGCTGATAAGACCTGCCGGGTAATTTGAATCGTTGGTCTTGGATTTTCGAAGGGGGGCTGGAATGGGGGGGGGGGGGGGGAAAGGATGATGTCACGACTTGGCTGGTTAACCTAGTTCTGCCAAATACCACCAGGGGCGTATACGGCCGATACCCAGCGATGAAAGCGATCGCAGCGGCGGAGCTTGGAACTACAACAATTCTTCTGAGAAACCGGACAGAAAATTTAACCTGGGCTCGCGACTTCTATACATTATATATATTCAATGATTAGACCGACGCGACGGGGAGAGACGGATGCGCGGGTCCTCGGATCGGCACGATCGAGTTTCCCGCCAAGGGAGGGAGCGCGCGGCGTGATATTTCACCCACCAGTTGCTCGCGGGGGGGCTGTAAAGTCAACCACCCTGTGAGTCCCCGCTTCCCCACCCCCTCCCCCATCAGCCGGGCGAGTAATGGAAGAGTCCTCGGATGGACCGGAACGAATCCCCCTGCCAAATGGACAAGTTAACGCGATCCCCGGGTAAAAAAAAAAAAAAAAAAAAAAAATCACGTGACCGAGTCTTTCAGTACTCGTCAGAGATGTTGCGACCTCTAACATCGGTAACGAGCAAATTCACGTGGCCTCAAGTTGCAAATAACCCTTATAGTACGAAACTCGGACACGAAATTTAACGTAAAACTCTTTGAAATATTGCCGAGCGTGATAAATATATACGCAAATTGTTTTTTTTAAAATTACATTTCGTGACGCGAATCACACGTGGTTTCCGCTACCGTCGTTAGAATTCGTTGCCGGAGGGATCATTTGATTAGAAGGCCTGGATTTTAAAAACTATATAATGAAACGACTCCAAACAAAAGCGGAAAATTTTCGAAAAAAAATAAAAATAAATACTAAACCCCAAATTTGGACCTGACTTTCGAGAAAGGAATATTATTAAAATACTGCCCAATTTGTTAAAATTACCAAACAGTTAATACCACTTAAGTTTTAGTTTTAGCTTTGTTCATTTTTGGTTTGCACCATCCTCCACGGATGGCAGCACCGTGGCTACACATTTCCGTTCCCGATCGACTTCCGTTCCATCAACGGGAATCACTCCGACCAAGTACCGTGTACCGAGAGCTAAGGGATGCTGCACATGAAAGGAGAATCTCGTCGACGATGACCCCCTCTGCCGCCCGAGTGCGGTCTGGTTCGGGCCTAACCTCGTCTTGGCTGTCGCAGCCTTGGTCGCAGCCCCGGAGGCCGACGGCGAACTGCTTGGACCGCCGCGGTCTCGGTCAGGAAGGAAGTTCTCTCCCGAAGCTCGTTTGCTTGAGAGGGCTTTAGTCCGGTCATCTTTGGGGGCTTCCTTTCTGCGGCGGAACTTCCTCGAGAGTTGAAGGGACATGGAACCGAAAATGTCCATGTCGGTTTTCAACAGCTTTCCTGCCACAACAATTATTTGTCGTTTGAATTTTGAACCCTCGTTAAGGCTTAAAGCACACACTAGAGGGATTTTCTGACGTTATGAAATTTTGTCTTTTTGAAGTTTTAATGCATTTGTAGTCAGTCAAGTTAAACGCAGGTGAGTTCACAAGAAATTTAAAAAAATATTTGTAGCAGCCATTTACTAAACTTCAGGCATTTCAATAAACTAACAAAGCCAAATTTTTAATATTAGTACCATGAACTTTTGAAAAAAAGATGGTGGTTTTCAATTTTGGATTGGGACGAGAGCCGAACTGGGATATCTAATGTAGAGCCTCGTTTATCTCTGGGATTCATTTCACTCCAGGCTGGACTCGACTTGCATAATTATGTTCAAACAGACCTTTTTAGAATGCTAGTTGGCAGGTAATAAGGCGGGTTTTAATGTGATTCGTTAACCACTTTTTTTAACGCTTGTGTATAGCTGGTTGTGTGTCGTCAAGGTAGTCAAGAACAATGCAGTCCATCTATCAACTTGGATATGTACTTCTGCTTCAAGTCTACTTTTATACCCAAATAATCTGCAAAATAATCGTAGTTCTACATATTAAAACAAAATCAATGTAAGACTTTTTTTTAAGAAGGTTGCTTGGCTTATGGGTTGTTGCCGCGTCCAAGGCGAATATATCACACGTTTCGGTCGACTTTGCAGTCGTCATCATCAGGTTAGAGTTACTTACTGAAGTTATTACAAGTTCTCTTTCCTTTTAATACTCTCGCCTGAGATGAGTGTTTCCCTATTGGCAGCAGCTGTGAGCCAATCACAGCCTTCATTTAGTCTAGTTTGCATGTTGGTTTAGCCAATCGGAGCTGAGCATCTGTTATTGGCTGGGGGTGCTGGCAAATCAGTGGCCTCTTCTCTTCTGATTGGCTGGGCTATTTTGGCCAACCGGAGGCAACCTGTCGTTTGTTAGATGCAGATCTAGGTTTTGAGATTTTCTGAAGAGTGGATCCCATTTTCTGCGTAATTTGTAGCCATCTTCTCTATTTAGGTTTGCTGTGTGTTTTAATATTTTTACTGATTCTCGAATGTATCTTTTCTTGTATTGTCGGATGTTAGGTACAATTTTGTGTCTGGTTTCCAAGATGAGTTTCGTGAGAACTTGTAATAACCTCAGTAGGTAACTCTACCCTGATCATGGCGACTGCAAGGTTAACCGAAATGTAGGTGATATATTCGCCTTGGACGCGGCTACAACCCAGATGCCAAGCAACTTCAGACAATGGCCGCGAAAGACTGCGATCTTTAGTTTTGTAGAAAATATTTTCAATATTGAACGAAACAGTTTAAAACATATTTACAGTTAAATACATACATAACAAAAGCACGCGTGCACACAATCTACTTCTTGGAAAAGTAAGTCATAAGTTGTTGCTGCGATGGAGTAGATTACCGACCACGCATCATTACATGCTTTATATTAGCTTCACCTGTATGTTTGTTTGTCTGTCCGTCTGTAACTCTTGCGACTAAGAGTGAGTGGCTCATCACTGTAAAATGTCCCACCAATTTCATTACGTTCGTTAGCCGAGCGGTCTAAGGCGCGCGACTTCTGTGACGTCAGCTTTCGGATTCAGCGATCGTGGGTTGTACTCCCGGCCACGCCGAAAAAAAAAGTTTTTTTTTTTTCGGTAAATTCTAAGATTATATCCATACATCTAACTGTAAATGATTCGGAGAGACTTTACCATTTCTTTGTGACGTTGCAACTCCAAATAGTTATCTCAGATGGTAATAGGTAGTGTCGGTAACTCATTTCCCTATGATAATTATACATAAATATAGTTTAAAAAACTAAAAAAAACATGCTTTTAAAGAATATCAAACTAAAAAGTTAAAAATAAATATAGTTTAAAAAACTAAAGAAACATGCTTTTAAAGATTATCAAACTAAAAAGTAAAAAATAATTTTAAAATTTAATTTATGACAATAGTATATAAGCAATACTAGTATAAACGAGAAAAAAGCATGGGGTGCTTAATATACAAAAAATATGGCACAAAGCGCCTCAAGCTTTTTTCTCATTTATACTAGTATTGCTTATATACTATTGTCATAAATTAAATTTTAAAATTATTTTTTACTTTTTAGTTTGATTATCTTTAAAAGCATGTTTCTTTAGTTTTTTAAACTATATTTTGATTGGGTGAGTTTCTCTCAGTTACATGTCTCATGTCAACACACCAAGCAAATGCTTCCTGAGTGGCTCAGTCGAATAAGGTTCACATTAATTTAAAATAAAAATGGAACAGAAATATTAATTAAAAATAACAGATATAATTTTTTTCTACGTTTGTATGAAAACAACTATATCACTGCAAAGTGTTGTTCACAGTAATACTGGGTTCGGATTCTTACACAGGCATTTATGCTTTGTGTTGTCCCAGTACCTCCAATAGTTAAAGTTCCCTGAATAGCTTTCTAGTATTAACTGCGCATATAACAAGCATGATAAAATAAATTCAAACTGTTTAATATTTTATTAGTTTTCCGTGTATTAAAAAACAATGCTTGAGTGCATCATCGATTAAAATATAAAATTTTGCGCCAAATTTCGTAAGAAATACTCAGTATTATCTCGAAAAACGTGTTTTATACATGCAAAGTGAATTATAGTCATGTGTTGTGCAAGTTTACAATGACTTTCTTGAAGTATGACAAACTGTTTCTTGAAAACTGGTTTCCAAAGGAATTTTTTTCGTTAAAGTACGGGAAATTTTTTTCTGTGCATATCTTATTGCGATCTAACAGGCGTCCATGTTGTTTCACGAAAAATGCCTGCCTCGACGAATAGTTTTTATGTGTGCGAATCTCGTGCGATTCTTGAGAATGAAGGAAAGCAGACGTGTCTCAGGCGGCAGCCAATGACAGTTCGCCATCTCTCGCGTACGAATATGACTGAGCATGCTATCCTGACAGTCAAAAACACCGAGAAATGGTAGTGTGTCAAGCTGTTGTGTTTTCCGTTTAATGCGGAACAACGTAACAAGGTCATGTGTGAAATACACTCGGTAAGCTCGATCTGTGGCTTGTACAGTTCGTGACACGTAACTTGCACCAGGTTTGATATTTCCCAAAAGTAGTACAAGTGATACTCATTTCCAAACTTCCACCTGCAAAGCAACACATGATGTTTGTTCACGAACACGGGCAACCAAACACTGATCACAGAAAAAAAACAGGGGCGGAAGGATACTGACACCATTGGTACTACTTTTAATTGGAAAGAAGTTTCGTGACACAGACTTTACATACGAAGTCGTGAACGGCGGTTAAAGTTCCGTTGTTTTGAGTCCGAAGCGTTGCTATACATGCCCCGCGTTGAATGTCGCGTGAAAAGAGCATCAATGAGTGATGTGGCCGTCACCGAAGAGAGAGAGAGAGAGAGAGAGAGAGAGAGAGAGAGAGAGAGAGAGAGAGAGATTTGCGGCTTTTGGAACAGCGGCTGTCATCTCTTGCGGCGAGAAGAAATATGGGGACGTTGACGGCGGAGCAGCAATTGAATTCATCTCTTAGGGGATTCCCAGAGGAGTTGGGGGTTTTTAAAAGAAGAGGAATATGAGAGCTCGAGAAAACTCCCTGGCAAAAATAAAATAAAATAAAATAATCGCGGTATGACTATTCAAGAGCTTCTCCTCGAGTTACTGGAAGCCACGATGCCTTTTTTTTTTCCATTTGGGGAACGTGATGGATGGTCGCCGCGGGTGGGTGGGACCGCGTAGTGCCTCGCTGTTTAAAAAAATTCTCACCTAAAATTAATGTAGAACTCTGGTAAATAATTATCCAGACATTTTTAGTAGGTTTGCAGATATTACAACAGAACCCAGAACTCGGAAAACGGAATACGACGTAATTTCTACGAATATGTTGTCTGGAACTACGAAGAAGTGTTCTTTCATTTGAGGGGCATTCATCGTTTAAAAGTTGGTAAATTTACTGTTAAATTGTTACAGTGTAGTTGACGTCGACATCAACGAAACGTTAAAAACGATTATGCCCCGTCTCCGATGTTCGGATATTTTACCATAGATTTCATTGCATTTTTCTGGTTAAATTTTTTTCTATGATGCGAGATGAATTTAATGATACTGGAAACACCAGCTTTTACAGAAAATGAGAACTCCCTTAAACATATCTATGAACTTGAAAACAATATAGAAAAATGTATTACTGTCAAGATCGTAGACTGTGGTAAATCTCTGACAGCAAAATTGTGGAAACGACACGATGAAATAAATTATAATGATACTGCTCATGGTAATGATGATGTTTACCACTGGGATGAAGACGTTGATTATGACTACGAGACTGGTGATAGTGATGAAAACACTGAGATTTTAAAAATTGTAATAATATAATGCAAGGAATATTGTTACAGCAGAAAGAATTGATAACACGTCATAGAATGATCCAAACATTTTGGTCGACAGGTTAAGAATCCTACTTGGATTGCAAAATGCTGAAAAAGTATCCATCATCAAAGAACATGGACTATACTTCGTGAACTAATAAGTGCGAGTTACATACAATGATTGCCTTATATAACCTGCATGCCCCTGTTGAAACCAGGAGCCATTGCAACGATTTGCAGATATTGAAGTTGTTGAAGCTAGTTGGAGCCGCTGGAGCAACGTTCAGAAAATATTTAGTCAAACTATATTTCATACAAAATTAAATGTAAAAAAATAAAGATGGTTATGAACTGGTTTATGTTTTCACTCACATATTATACCAGTCGCTGAAAGTATATAAGTGGAGGCCAGTTCACTTGTGGCTATGGTAGGGTAAAGATTGGCTCCCTCTTCTAAGTATCCTGGGATGTAGTTTGTATGTGTATGTTTCCAACATCGACTTCGATGGAAGGTATACTATCGTCAGCGGGGAACCTGATGGCAGCGATGTCGACGAAGACCATGGAGATCCCGATGGAACATGTACCATCGTCAACTAGATCTTATTGGTAGGGACTTAAATGACCGTGGATATCCCGAGGGAAAGTGTATCATCGTCACCGACAACGCTAGAGGAGACTTTAATGCATGCAGTGCCTTAAGAGGAAACTTCTATCTCACCTTCGTCATCAACTAGTTAGACTTTGGTGAACCTATTGACGATGACTACTGGAGGTGCAACTAAGTATTCCAAGCATTTATGCAGCCATTGTGGAAAGATAATATCGAACAACAGTAATGCTCTTCGACATGAGAAGAGTGAATGTGCTAAGCATCAGTTACGCAAAAAGTATGGGCTGTAAAAATTGTCGCAAGCAATTCGCAATAAATGATAAGTGGAAAAGACACTTGGAAACATGCAAAGGTCCTGCTGCGTAGCAGAAAGTAAAGTTTTCGCCACAACATCTATGCAACGATGCGCTTAAGAGTACACCGGCAATTGGTACAACTGCAGTAACACGAGCATCTGGTTCGGGCCTCAAAGGTTCTTTACCATCGAAGAGACATCCTTACAACTACTGTGATATGTCGTTCGCATTTGTCCATGATGCACGAAGACACGAGAGGAGCAGATGTCTGAAGAATCCTTCTCGTATGAAGATTCGCTGTGATAAGTGACAACTATGGTTTACTCGTATTGTCACTTTGAGACGACTTGCGAAAAAACTGCAAAGGTGAAGTTATTTTGCCTGCTTTAGAATTACATGTTGACGTTTCCGAATCCTCAGTTTAGGTTGGATATTCGTTTGCGTACAAGCACACAAACAGATGCGCAGCAACCAATAGTGAGGACGCCTGAACATGAATCTATTTATTTATTGCCTTATTTTAAGTGGCGAATTTAAGGCGTACCTCCTTGTCTTACACTTAACCACATACATATTTACTAACTAGGTACACATACCAAAAATTGTCATAAATACAACCCAAGAATGTGCTTGGTGGATTACAGGTAAATGATAATGGATTCCACTTGGCGAAATCTGCATTTCCCGGAATGTTGAAAGACTACTATTATTTAAATACCTTTATTGAGACAAAATACATTTGTATTTTTCTTAGCGATACCAAGTAGAACACAGATTATTGATGAAGTAGCAACGCATGGATCTTTAAAATATGACTTGTGGTTGGCCGAGGACCAAGTGAAGAAGTGCGCTTTATCATTCCAACGAAGTGAAGCATTCTTTTTAACACAGCATCGAGAAACCCTGTCAGGAAAAAAGACTATGTTTGGAAAGGATCAGGTTGTACCTTGTCTTCAGTAAACTGATTGGAGCCGAGAATTTGTCAGCCCAAGCCAATGCAGAATTAAAAAAAAAAGCATATTAAATTGCTAAATTTTGCAAGTGTTAATGAATTAGAGTAGAAGTTTCCTAAAACAATGTTTGTAAATAATTCCCTTTTTTATTTCCGGCACTTGTGATTTAGACTTTTATGTAAAAACAATAAATTGAAGTGGTTTTGATCAAAATATTTATTAATAATAATGTTTAAACCTAAAATTGTTTTAGTTCTGATTAAGGATCGAACCCAGGACAGGAATCGATTGAAGCAATCAATAATGGTTCGCATTTGAGCCTTTTCATTATCATATCGAGGTTTATTTTTTCACAGCTGGTTTGACTTTAATCGGAAGGAAAAATTAAAATGAGTGACGGAATTAATACAGTATTTTGAAGTGAAACTTCTTTAAATCCGGTTGGGTAAGTCGAATTTATGTCGTCATCAGCGAGACGAAAGTGTAACGCATAGGACAACGAAGATTGCAGCGAGCTGGTTGAAGGTCAGGAGAGGGACACTCGATGATATGTTTGCATGACAGTAGACTCACTTGCATATTTGAGCACTTGCGTACTTGTTCACTTGTATGCTCGCATACTTGCGCACTCACATACTTGCACACATTCTTATATAGAATGTCCCAAACTCAGCATCTACCCGAGAACAGTAGATGGACCAATTAATTACGGATCTGAATTAAAAAACCAAAGATAAAAAAGTGTCTTAGTTTTCGAGTTATAGGTAGAGACCGGAAAAATTCGCGAATTCATTTCGCGATAGGCTAAAATACAAATAGTGATACCTCAGTGCTGCCTCTGCTATTGGCTCACAACTCACCTGGATGTCTCTGGGCCAATGAGAAACGCCCGACCAAAGCTTTATCGAATCACAGGCTGCTACGTTGGGAAGTCTCACAACACAGCAGCAAATGAGTGGGTGGCATTTGACCGAGTGTACGTAGAACTGTGGAGTTCATCCTAGAGGTCATTGAACCCGCGAATTTTTCCTGTTCCTAGTTATAGGCTTTTTTTTCCAAACATTTACATTTTTTACTATGCGCCAAATTACTAGCTACTGGACTAAAATTTTTTTTGCTGCTTATAAATAACCCTACTGTTGATAATTAAAAATAAAATCAAACTTCCCCTGTTTTTAATTGGGGGGGGGGGGGGGGGGAGAGAGAAAGATATGTAAAAGACTTATGCGGTAAAAAATTTTAATCGTGTAAATTTAATTATTCATACTTTAAAAAAACTTGGCCAACTGAGTGAGTTATTAGAAAAAAATTGCAAATAAAAGCAAATAAATTTCTAAGTTAGCAACGTGAATTTTTTTGCAGTGTGAATAGTAATTTTTAAAAATTGTTGCTGCATAATTCGTGCATAGAACATTTTTTTTCTCTTTTCTTAATGTTTGAGTTGTCAACAGTTACGTTATTTATGATTGCTTAGCAAAAAAAAAAAAAAAAAATGTTTAGTCACAAAAGCTAATAACTAGGGACCGGAAGAATTCGCGGGTTTAATGACCTCTAGGATGAACTTTATAGTTCTACGTACACTCGGTCAAATGTCACCCTCTCATTGGCTGCTGTCTTGTGAAGGTGTCCCGACGTAGCGGCCTGTGATTCGATACAGCTTCGGTTGAGTGTTTCTCACTGGCCCAGAGTCGTCCAGGTGAGTTGTGAGCCAATAGCAGAGGCAGCACTGAGGTATAACTATTTGAATTTCAGGCTGTCGTGAAATGCGAATTTTTCCTGTCTCTACTAATAACATGGTGCAGAGAGGTGGATTAAAAAATCTTCGGAGAAAAAATTGCCTATAACTCTAAAACTACGGCACTTTTTTTGGGGTTTGTGTGTTTTTTTTTTAAATTCAAACCCCGTAATTAATTGGCCTATCAACTTGTCTTGGCTTGCCGGTGAGTTGTGGGACATGCTGTATATATTCTCGTACCACTTTATCTGTGAAGTATCACCTCCAGCGCGCGCGCGTGTGTGTGTTTCTCCGTATCAGCACGCCAGCGCCTTGCGCCAGACAACCCGCGCCGCCGCGCCTATTTATTTACTTACTTATTTATCGACGCTCGCTAACCAGCTCTCTTGACCCAAACATGCCGTCGGCCCTGTCGGTGGTCGGAAGTTTCACCGACGAGCGGGGTAAACAAGCGCGAGATGCCACCACGTCTCTCCCTCCCTCCCTCCCTCCCTCTCTGTCTGCCCGTCTGTCTGTTGCTTGACGCTCCGCTGACGGCTTGAAAGCCGCCGATTGGTCCGCAGAGAGACGTCTAGCGGCGCTCCTCGTCTTGACGGCTTCCCGGACGGACCGACCACATACGCGATCCTCCAGAGTGTCTGTCCCCTGAAGTTGGAAGTCCACTCGTTAGCAGTCGGACAAAAAAAAAACAATCGCAGCTCTATAAAGCCTACTACGCGATATATATATTTTAAATTTATTTATTTCATATCCTTTGACCCTATTTCTGGCGTATGATACATGTCAAGTACATATAGAAATTAAAATATATATATATATATATAAAGTTTCACAAAAACAAAACACAAAGTATACAATTTCACAAAAAACAAAAACACAAAATATACAATTTCACAAAACAAAAAAAAAACACAAACACAATTACATTTTACTAATAAGTTATTAATTACAGAATATGAAACTACTGAAAGTATAATTAAAAGTGAAACAGAACGCATAACACATAATTAGTATGCAATAAAGATAGTAATAGCATAAATTACAAGTGGGTTTGAAATTACCCTATAAAATATTTACTAAATTTATTTTATTTTTATAAAGTCTTTAACATCTTTGAAGGAATAGAAAAACAGTTTTTTCTGCTATTTTTTTTTAACTCTATTGCAATTTTTTTATTATTTATATTTTTAACATGCTGAGGTAGACTATTATACAAGCAGATGCCCACATAATTCCAGTTTTTGGCATATTGGCTGGATTTGTTTAATAGCTTGAAAAGAATTCGCCAGGAAGAATCGTACAAATGCCATCGTGTATTGAGTATTGATAATACCAACACATTTGCAAGAAAATAGCGTGAAACGTCATAACTAAAAAAAAAATTGTTTTGCTATGCAAATAGAAAATAAGGGGGGAGGGGGAGATCGTACACAAGCGGAAAAGATTGTACACACCAACTCCCTTACTTCTTACCCCCGTGGTCTTGGGAGCCAGGTCAAAATGCGTTTATTGAATTGAAAAAAAAAAAAAAAACTTAAATTTGCCAAGAAAAAGGATTACTAATATATCCAAAGATCTTTGTAAAGGTACGTATTTTTTAGTTAGTTTTTAATTAGTTTGTTTCATAAATTATCGGTCCTGATATAAACTTGAATTATTATTATTTTGATGTGTAAAATCTTAGCTCTCGGTATCCGTCAGTTGGTGGGAGTAATTTTGTGAAAATGGAACGGAAGTCGCATGGAACGGAAATGTGTAACCACGGTGCTGTCATCTGTGGCGGATTGCTTGAACCAAAATTCACAAGGCCAAATGGAATCTGTATAGTATTATATGGTTAATGAATGTTAACTATATATATATATATATATATATATATATATATAACTATATATATATATATATATATATATATATATATATAATAAGAATATCTCAGGAAAAAAAATTACGAGTCCTTTAACTTTCCTTTTTGTTCTTTTAAGCCATCCTGCCCTACACAAGCACACGAACTGCATCATACTTGTTCCGAAACTACCCAAAGCGCTTCAAATGCACCTACTTTGAAAAAAATTGTAGGAAATTAAAAAAAAAAGTCTAACATAACCTGTAATGGTTTGTGTTCTGTTAGGAAAGGTTATTAGCATCTTGAAACCGAATTATAGTTAGGTTTTAAAAAGGGGGGAAATGTAAACATGTTTTCCCCTAAAAATGAATATTTTTCGTATATTTATCATGCTCGGCATTATTTTTAAGAATTTTACGTTAAATTGTGTGTCTGAGTTTCGTATTAGAAGTTTATTTGTATCATCAGATTACATTAATGTCCTCGTTACCGAGGTTAAGTGATTACAAATCACTGGCGAATACTGAAAGACCAAGCTCACATATTTTTTTATATTTTGTAATTATTTTTAAATATTATTAAGAGTGATTTTGGTAGAATTTTTTTTTTAAGATTCTCTAAATGGCTGTTTCTATTCATCCTTTTGTACGGTGGCTGGTACGTGTTAAAAAATAAACCTGTAAAAGAAACCTATATGGCATTTAGACTCGTCTTGCAGTTCCAGATGAGTTTTTTTTAAATTATTGAATGATGCCAGGCTTCGCGTTGCAGTATCCGAACGCCAGTCCCACGAACGGATGGATATTCCCCGCGCTCGTGGTGCGCATTATCCCGCGCCAAAGAAGCGTTCCCTTACCACCCGACGCCGCCACCGACGCGTCAGTAACGAGAGGGGTCGGCGTATGAAGCGCCATGATCAAAAGAAAAGCCCGTGGCACCTCTCCCGGTATTTCCCGCGCGGCTTTTTTTTTTTCTGTCGTTACTCGTGTGGATACAGTTGCTAAAAGGAAGAATATGAAAACAATTGCACTCATCGTGATGGAAAAGTTGAGGGACTTCAGTCCTCTCTTAGAACCGTCATGATTTCAGATCTCGTTACTCTTTGAAGGTATCTCGGAAATTCTGTGAATCTGATTTTTTAAAAAAAATGTGAGCGAGTCTTTCAGTTCTCGCCAGAGATATGTAACAGCTATAACCTCGGTGACGACCAAATTCGTGTGTTTTCATGTTGCAAATACACTTACAATACGAAACATGGACACGAAATAAAACTTAGAATTCTTTAACATAATGCCGAGCGAGATAAATATACGCAAGTTGTATTTTCAACTACATTTCTGGATGCGAATAACACGTAGTTTCCGCACTTGCCATTAGAATTGGTTGCCGGATCAGCTACGTTGGCTATTGAATCATTTGGTTAGCAGCTCGAAATTTCAAATTATATAATGAAACTGTTCCTATAAAAGAGTAAAAGACACGATAAAATACTAAACCCCCAGCTTTAGACCTGATTTTCGACAAGGAATTATATTAAAATACTGCCCATCTTGTTAAAATTCGTCAAATAGTTAATAGTGCGAAGTTTCCCTTTGACTTTTTGTTCGCCCCAACCGCCACAGATACGAAATCACTCCTACGAAATGCCGTATACCAGAGCTAAGATGTTCAACATCAATAAATAGAGTCATTATGTGTAAAACCCGTTGTTTTTTATCTACTCCCTTCACGCTACCAATAATAAAATGATATCAGAAATAATACAATCGGACGGTGATTACATATTTTCTTAGCAGCCTCAAGATTAAGTTGACAGATACGAGGGGCGCGTAGTTTCATATTATATTTAAAGGTGAGGAAACAAAAGACGCCACATTGGTTTCAATAGTTTCTATACAATAACAAAATATTTTATCTTTTAATTTCGAAATTGGTCGTCGTTAAGGCTGAGATCACTTACTGAGAGATTTTCTGAAGCTAATTCATAGTGTATATTGACAGTGTTATTACAGTTGTAGTAATAAAAAATAGAGTTTAAAGCTAAACTCCAATGAATTCACAAGGGATAATCTTTGTAGAAGTCAGTCACCATTTAACTCATGCTTTCCAATCAGTTATATACTGTGATTTAAGAAACCAAATTTTTAAATAAAATAGATATGGCCTAAAATATGTTAAAAGCAAAGTGGCGTCTTTCGTTTCCAATCTCTTCCCCGGAATAAATGCAATTAATATTCTAAAATGCAAATAAATTTGAGATGTAAAAGAGGCAGAAATGTCGATGAACCGAGGTCTGTAAATGGTCCTGTATATCGCTAGAGTCTTTATCGTGATCAGTGAGTTACCTACACTGGATCCTTGTTATGCGGAAAGTCATATCGGAGAATGTATACGGTACGTAAAACACCATACGTGTGGTTAGTTGTGTATCTTGCCAATATCTGTAAAACCTTTGTCATGGTTCGTAGACTCCTTGGCTACTAGGCCACTGGTAATGTTTTGTTTATTCAAATATTTTGTTGCGAACTATGATATTATAAAGGGAAAAAAAATAATGTGGCGAGTTAGGTTTCGAGAAAGGCGTTAACTTGAGACGCAATATTGGTGCAAACAATTACGACATAAGGAGACGCGTTTCGGTAGTGTTTGCTTAGTCATGTAGGGAGAAGCTTTTAGTGTTGATTGGTTGCAGACGACGTGAGTTGTAGGAAACTAATGGCTGAATCTGAGGTTTTTCTCGACAAATAAATAAATTATATATCATTCAAAAGGTAAACGTTTCTACTTAGAAAATTATTTTATAGTTGGCCTAACTCATCACTTAAATTGGTAACACTGATACGCGAAAAAAATACATTTGTGTGTGCAATTATAAAGAAGATGGGAATGGACCATAGGAAAATTACATACTTAAGTAACTCAGTAAGAAATCGAGTACGTATGCCAACGTACAACATTTGTATGTTGTTAAAAACCTAATTAAATAAAAAATAAATAAATACATTGTGTGTACTCAACAAAGGAAAGAAGTCTGGCTTACCTGTCGTGAAAAAAAATAAAGGTACCTTTACACTAGTCAATCAAACATGTCAACAGCAAACCTCAAAAATGTTGGAGAAATGGTTGACAAGTATGGAGGCGTTGATGTTAGCCCAAACGTAGGGTGGATTGCAGATTGCAGTTTGCAGTTTGCAGTTTGCAGTTTGCAGTTTGTTGGTCCAGCCAGTCAATATGCAAACGAAGGGGCTGTCCCTACCACCACAACGTGTGAGGTTTGCGCGTGTGTGGAGGGTTGTCAAAACTTAACACGTGGACAGTCGAATTAGTGGGCAACTTCGAGGAAAATGTGATCTTGGGGGAATTGTATTGGAATGCTATAGGGAATTCCGCTGTTGTTGGATAATTCACACGAAAAACATCAAGGAAGTGAAAAATGAAGCATGTAAAACTTTACTCAAAATTTACAAAAATTAGATTATCCAGGCAGCAAATCGCTGAATATTGCTCCGTCCATCCTGAGGTAGTTTTTTTTAGGTCATCTTCATTTGTGCGTAAACTTCATCTTTAAGAACATTCTTAGCCTATTTTTCCTAGGAAGAAGGCTCACGAGATCACCTTTCCGCCTGGATGTTCGTGTGCAGCTGGGTATGTATGTATATGTAGGTAGGTATGTTTGTACGTGTGGACGTAGAGTAAGAATTATTCTTCGCCAATAGGCAATTTTTGACAGGAAAGTCGTAAAAAAAAACAACAACAAATAAATAAACATTTTTTGACGAAAGCAAGCAATAACACGCAGTCGTATAGGTAGGTATGTGTTTGGAAAATTCCAGCGTTAAGTCCCGGAATACACGTGTTTCATCCCACATTTTGGTTTACGTCTGCTCTTATTCCGCCCGTTACATTCCGCATTTTTTTTTCTGGCGCGCCATTTTTTTTTTTTTTAAATTTTCTTCCTTTGTAATTTAGCGAGCGAAAATACTGTGCAATATTTATCGATGTGATGACTCTGTGTATTTTGCACGTCGTACGTTTGCCAAAGATTTTGAAGATAAAATGGCTATAAGTTGCATTCAAGTTAACATAAGTGTGTATGTCTTTCTTTCGCCCTCTATGTATATCTATATCTTTCTCTTTCTCTCTGTAACTCTATTTCTCTCCCTTACCCCACATAGTACCTTTTTACGCGTCATCATTCTGTCCTCAAAAGTAATACCAATGGTAGGTACCATATTTACCAACTGTCACTTGCAAAGCAACTCGGGATGGTTTTTTACGAATACTGAAATCTTACATTAAGATGTTTACAAACGCTATTAATAAAATAATAGTAGAAGAAGGATAAGTAGACCAGAGATATCACATTTGAGAACTTTAAAAATCGAGACAGTTTACATACTGTACTACAACACAACAGAAGTCAGGGAATTTTGCTTTATGGTCTTTTTTTTCTTTTTCATACAATCTTTGGAATAGGAACTATATTATATGTGGCTACACTTTTTTTTAGCACATCCCCATCTATTTTTATGTATGTATGTGTGTGTGTGTATATATATATATATATATATATACACACACACACACATACATACACACACATACATACACACACACATACACACACACATTAAAACACCGAAAACTTTTAACTTTGGGCTTGATTTACAGTAACAACTATTAAAATATCAAGCCATGGACGATTAAACTAAGGTTTTCTAAACTAAAACTGATATACTACCATTGAATCTTTTTATTTTACAGAAAAAAAAGTGGCAAATTTGGCGGGGCACCCGTCCAACAAAAGTTTTTTTTTTTTACTCACCTAGCGCTCAAACCAGTGACCTTAAACTCTATAGAACTCTTCTTATTGGTCGGGGGATGTTCTGTAGACGTAATCACCTGTATGCGTAAACCGTGTGACATAGGCTGTTGGTTTTAACTTTAAAGTTTTGCTGTCCAACTCGTATTATTTGGCGAACAGGTTGTTTTTGCGATACAGGATACTTTTTGTTCCAGCATGAATTTTATTAATTAGCTACAAAAAAACCACTAGCATACATTAAGAACCAAAATTTTCGTGTGTTGCTGTTTTCATCATCATCATCACCGCCGCCACCAATTGCAGTACTTAAGGCAAAGTGTCACACATTTTCTTGTCGCTACTATTATTTGAATACTTTTTTTGTATGGTAATCAAGCCAGCACTCTGTTTTTTTGTTTCGACTTAAAATTCTTCAACACATATTTATAAAAGACTATCTAGTGACGGTAAAATGTTACGCAAGTGTTAATAATTGCGTTCCCTTTCGTGACCTTCTACAGATCCAAAATAATGTTTGGTAATTATTTGGGGTTAAAAATGTGTGGCCCAACAACAAATATCAAGAGTGCTATCAGAAATAATTTACAGGAAAATATCTTGGTTAACAGTACTGACTAGCAAGTGAAATAACCATTTTAGACCGATTCTTGAGGCTGGGCGTGCAGAGCACCTGGTGTCAGTGCGATATTTACAAACGCTGTACATTTATTTTAAGTGTTTGATTAAATAATATTCAAGAGCCATTGCATCTGTTTTTACAAGTTCCGTTCCATTCTTACTTCTATAATGTGAACTTTCGTGACAATAAAAAAAAATTTGTTGTCTGTAAAGTCGGTTTACGGACGATAGTTTAACGTGACGTCATAACAAAACATTGATGAAATGATTGATCCAGAAGAAAAAGAAATATCATATTCGGCCTGAGACTGAGCCGTAATAGGTTTTTGCAACCAAACCATTTAAGCATTGAAAATATTATATTCTTTGAGGAAGAATTTTTTTAAAATTTTTCTATCTTTCTATCTACCTCTGCATACATTTATGAATAAAATTGAATCATTTTTATTGAATTATCACTATTTTGTATGGATACAAAGAAGGAGTGAAATGAAATCTACAATTTAAATGAAAAATTTACTTTTATTTGCATTCATTAATTCAAATATATTTATTGCTTTTGTAGTGTCGCGCGCGCCGTTTTTATTTTTACAAGTACAAAAATGAAAGTATTACAGCGGCCGGGATTCGTTCCGTCAAACTTTGGATTGGTAGTCAGCGATGCTAACTGCTACGGCCACGAAGCCATATTGGAAATAATTGTTTCAGATATTATATATATATTAATAAAAATTTTGTTTTGTGTTGTGTAAGTTTTATAAACTTATGTAGTCCGCCATGTTTATTTCTTATAGTGGTAGATGGGAATTAATAACCGTACCGATTGGGCTGAAAATCGGTGGACGATCTTTAAATTACATAATATTAATAATTCGAACAACGAAAATATGATTGAAAAGTCAAATCGATGGTTTTTCCAATCGAGTGTAAGAGAGATGCCACGCATGCGTACAATAAGCATAACAGGACACATCAGTAGTGGGACATCCGTAGTGGGACAATGTGCGTTACGGGACACTTTTCGTGCGTGCAGCCGGCGTTCATCGATTTATTAGACGTCGCGTCAAAAGGCTAAACTGTTGTTTTCACGGACGTTTTTAGTTATGAAACATTCTAAACATATTATTGTAAATAGTATAGAGATGTAAAGGGTGCCTTCATCTTTAATATTTCACATTAAAATTATAGGCTTTCGGTTAGAGTCCCGTAGAGTCGATTTAACCAACGAGAACGCTGCCCGCCACCAGTTTGGTGCCTAGTGCGTGGAGGCGAAGAGGTGTGAGATGCGCGAGCAAGTGTCGCACTTAGCGCCAGCCAGGCACAAAATATATATTATCATTAACGTTCTGGGAGCATGGTTGCGAAGGCGGGCCAGCGGATCTTGTAGCGGTCATCTGGCCTTCAGGTCCCCGGGTGGGGCACGGACCATTAACGCAGCGCATACCTTGACGGATTGGCGGCCTGGCCTCGCTACCCTCCCCCTCCCCTACTCTCCCTTCCACCCCCCACCCCCGCTCTTGTCGTCGACCCTGAGCGGTCCGTCTGGAGGGTTCTACGCTATTGTTCTGGGAGCTTCGAGCGTCGGGTCGACCCTGATGACGTGACACGTCGGAGGGGTGCGAGACCATTCCAGAAGGTGGGCTGAGGGGTTTAAAGCGGCAATGCAGTTAAGCGAGAATGAAGTGAAGGCGGCGAGTGACCCCTTTGGGATCGTCCATTAATCACGTGAGGTTCGAAAAGGGGGGGGGGGGGGGGAGGGGTGTAGAGAGATTTCACGTTTATTTATTTTTTCGCCCGATTTCTACTAAACCGAAAAACGACGCGTGACCTTGACTCGCCGTAGCCAGGCAACAATATCACCGCCCGCCGCAACATGAACCACCCGGCTCGGCTTGCCAGTCGCCAATCACATATAAGCCTTTCCTTTATTATTTTTATGCCAGTGAGAATAAACCTGCAACCTTAATGTGTGTCTGGACATTTTTATCACTGTGCTTAATTTTCCAGAATTAAATTAGATTATACCTATATTTAAAGATAATATTCTGAATTTCTTAAAAATATTTTCTACCAAAAATACACGTGATTTATTAGGGGGGGGGGAAGTCTAAAACCTCACCACAAATCACTAGGGGGGGTTAAAATTTTGCTAAAAAAACATCATGTGATTAATGGACGACTCCTTTGCGGGAGATATGTGAAGGACGTCGTGTGCGGGGCCTGCGTGGACAGACATTTTAAGTGTTGTAATTTAATTAATAAAGTATTAGTATAATAACATAAACTATTTAGTTAATTGGGGTATCTTTTCCAAACATGTTTTCCCACTCGCAACAATATTTTGAAGCAAGCCTGTTGTGCAATAGTGGTTTCCCAAACAGCACCCGCTGAACGCGGTGTCACAAGAACTAATGACACAGAAACGGGATTGGTGAACGGAGCGCGGAGATCTGATTATCGCGTGCCGGGATCTATTGTGTCGGCGCCGGCCGCGATACGGGGACAAGGCCAGCGAGTTCCTCGAGTGGGAGAAAGTGATCCGCGTTCATTTGTCTCGTGTCCCGCGGGTCCCCGCGGTGGGCCCGCGGTCATGTCCCAGGAGGATGTGGCCCAGACCCATGCTCAAAATGATGTGCAATTGTGGCCCCGGGCACGAAATTTAATTTATAATTCATTAATAATAACGCCCCTCGCGATAAACAAAGGAAAATATGTTATTAATGAGTGCCTGGTTGCCTCGGAAGCGGTTAGATAGCGCGATTCGTTCGGTACGCATCCATCACTGTAGATGGCAGCACCGTAGGGGACTAATATTATTTCGTTTTTATAATACGATTTTGTAACAAATACACATCCCAAATACACCAAACTTATTTATGATGTGTTACAATATTTTTTAAAACAAAATATCCCTGCCCACCCTGGAGTGCACACACCGTGTGCAGAGCTTCAGAAAAAAAAAACTCTGTGATTTGAAAACTGCTAAAGATTACAGAGTGGGGTCTCCGTACGAAAAAATCATTTAAGATTATCAAGACTATTTCAAAATTCGTGGTGAATACATTGAACGCAACTATAAAGGCCAAGTCATCATACAATGTATGCTCGGAACTCATTAGGTGAAGCTCCGGAGGGCGGTACATGCTGTTATGAAGTAACCAGGAAAAAAAAAACGGATTAACAGGACGCACTCCTCGCAAGGCCGGCATTCCTCCTGCAATTAGCAAACCTTGCCTTTGTCCTACATGCTATAGGTGTGATCAAAAAATACGATGGTAATTTTATTACGAACAAAGTAATAAACTTACATCAAATTCGAACCAATCGCTTTCAAGATACGATTCTTCGCTAGCGATACGCACTTATCCCAATTTTGATTCCATGACTGGAAGGCTTTCAGCTACTCCGTCGTGGTGTCAAAACATTTTCCTTTTAGCCCGACCTATTTTTTTTTTGTCTCCGTTTCGCAAACGAAACTTAATTTTAACGCGTTGTTCGAAATCCATGATTGGAGATACGAAAATTTCGCGCATTCATTTATTTGTCAAGTTAGAATAAAAACGTTCACACTCTCGCACTGTGTTCATGATTGGACCGCAGTTATTCGGATTCGCACGTTCTGCGACCGTGAGCAAACGAAGCCCAGCCAGGAGAGAAGTAAGCGAATCAGGTAGTGCCAATTAAAAAGGATACGAAATCAACCAATGGGAAAGCAAACATGGATTGATCACACCAATTAGTTTGAATTCTTACCCTGAGGTCAGACGAATCCGTGAAATTTCCCTGTCTCTATCCGCATGATGTGCGGCAGATGCGGTGAACACGAACCTCACTTTTCCGGATCTGGAAGCCGACTGACAAGTCACAACTTGATCAAACTTGGCACTGACTATCTCAACGGATCGGGCTATCGGGCTTATTGCTTCAAATAGACGTAGCAACAGCAGTTCCTGCTATAAATATCTATTAAGGGCCCCGCCTTCTCGGGCACACAATGGTGCGCAGAGCTTCAGGAAAAACAACGCGATTTCAAAACCACTCAAGATATCCGAGTGGGGTCTGCTTACGAAAAGAATTTAAGAGTTTTTTGAGGGCCGAAAAGTACTTTTAACTTTGGGTGAAGTTTTTAAACTGTATTTGAAGGAGAGTTAAAATGGCTAAAACGCGTGTTTTCAGAGTAATATTTAGGCGTAAAACAACCGGTACAGATTCTTGAAAGCACTTAAGGGACTTGCATTACACCTTTATCTTCATTTCTCGGCCATGTAATGTTACGGTCACCGCTCAAATTTCACAGTTATCCATTGACGACGAGAAGACTGTGCGCCAATCCAGAGCCTTGCGCTTAGAGACTATACCGCGCTATAAATACCATCGAGCGTCGCGCTTATCATCCCGCCTCACTAACACACATACACCCCTGACTAGGCGGGCCCCTTAAACTGTAATTTGTGATCACACCTCGTATGTTGGTGCGATCGTTGAAAAGGTTCCCGCATTTTGGCACAGTCTTGTTGGGAACAGTTCTCGGCGCAATCCCTGTGTTTTCCTTGCATTGGTCTTCTCTTGATCCGTGTTACGCGCTCGTCTCGCTGGAGACCCACAGCACAGATGACGACCCGACGGTTGGCTGTAGTGCTTCAGCCAGTTAGTTGTGTTCCGAGCATACACTGCGTGGGGACTTGTGCTTGGCTAGTTGGCGTTTTACCGAGTTCACAGCATGCAAATGCCAGGGGCGGCTTCGTGAACACTTTTAGGCAGGGGCTGTCGTACAAGAAAGAATGCAGTTGCAAAACCACGACATTTAGGGAGCCTAGCGAGTGGTGTGTTTGTGTTAGCGGGACGTGTTGATAAGTGCGACGCTCGCTGGTGCTTCTAGCGCGGTATTGCCTAAGTGCAGTCTTCTCGTCGTGTTGACCATGAGAAATAAAGAAGGCCCTTGGATGCTTTCAAATATCTTTACCGGGCGTTACATGTCTAAAAATACACTTTAAAAACGAAAAACGGAAACAGAATTCCTCATACGCCCTAAGCGTATTCTTAAATGTTTTTTTTTTTCCTTCGTAAGCAGACATCACTGTGATATCCCGAGCACTTATCAATTTTCGTTGCACACATTGTCTGGTCACAGCACGGTGAATCTAAGTATTCAAGTTAACATGAGCACAGCCTCGATGAAGGGCTATCGCTCTTAGGGCCCCCGCCCAGGGGCGGATCCTAGGACCCCGCGCTGGCCATTTTCATTTCATGTCTTCCTTCTTTTGCCTAGCTTCGCATTAGCGGGAAACGGAAGTATGAAATTGCTATTTCTGTGTAATTCAAAGTTCCGGTCAGTTTCCACGATTTCATATTAGAAAAAAAAAATTTCAAACATTATATTGCTTCGTATAATGAACGCGATTTCACTGATTTTGACCATTGCTATTTTTTTTTTAAAAAAAAAATTGCACTTATTAATAATTTATCAGGAAAGAATATATCAAAATTTCTCAAGCTAAACCGTCGTCGAAATTCAAGTTCCGGGTTTGGTTTAAAAACGTTATCAATGAAAGAGTCTTAATTTCTTCTAAATTTCCCGTTTGATTCACTGGGGAGCTATTCCGTACCGCTCTCTACGGTGTCACGGTACCGCATGGGTCCCCTGGTTCCCCAGTTCAGTTGACGTGTGTCCGTGTTTGCCGTAGTGATGGGTCGTTCGTTAACGATTCGTTCAAAAAGAACGAATCTTTGAGAGAACGAAATCTTGCGATTCGTTCGCGATGTAAAGAACCGGCTCTTTGAGAGCCGGTACCTTGAAAGATTCGGAAGAACGAAAACGCGGAGAGAACGAGAGAACGAGAGAACGAGATGAGAGAACCGGCCACGCGCCCGGTCTGATTCGTTCGTAAAATGATTCATGACGTCAGGAGTCTGAAGAATTAGTAATCACAGCGTGCGCATGTTCACAAGAGCAAACGATAACTGATCAAATAAAATAGGGTAACATGAAAAGTATCTATACCTGAAAATGTCAACTGTTAAGTAGTGGTTTAAAATTGCTTTTTCACATTCACATACACAAATTTGGAAATAAAAAACTAAAAAAACAAAAAAAACCGTATTAATTAAAAAATAACAGGGAAAGTAACTACAAATGTTCACACTTACCATTTTTGGGTTAATTAATGTACTTCATTTGTTTCTCTTCATACTGAATTGCAGTAGTATTAAATTTTTGTCTTTTTTCTCTAAATGTGTTGGTCTACATGTAAACACTTTACTGTCACTAGAGTGTAAATAGCCTATATATTAATATTTGTAACTTAAAAAGTAATAAAATATAAATAATCTTGTTTCATATACGCAACTGTGATTCACTGGCTACGGAAAGCAATGTTCAAATTCAAATACAAAAACACGTACGTAATACTCTAAAAGATGAACGAGTTACGACACCTGATAAAAGAGCCAGATCCCATACACAGAAAAGAACGAATTGACCGAGATGAACGAATCGTTCTGAACGAATCATCTCACGGAACTGATCCAAAAGAACCGATTCGGTCAAAAGATCCGTTCTGCCCATCACTAGTTTGCCGATGACAAGACGCGAGACGCGTGTGAGGCGGGTGAGCGTGTAGGTAAGTGGCGGGAGGGGGCAGGTAGGGGAAGCGGGCCGGCCCGGGGCGCATGCGCGCGCCTTACCCCTACGCCCCCCACCCCTCACCCCAACCAGGCCGAGAGGGCCCGCTCAGTGCTCCGGCGCCCTGGCAGCGGGGCAGCGGGGCAGTGCGGCGCCGTCCTTCGCGTCGCCCGGTGCATGTGCGAGCGAGCGTGAGTGCGCGACCACAGCCACACAGCCATGCAGCACCACCCGTGGATCCTGCCGTGGGGGCTGCCCTTGCAGAAGGTGGTGGCCTTGCCCTTGGGCCCGCACCCGGGCCTGCTGCACCATCACCACCATCACCACCCGGTGCACGTGCCGCCCCCGGGCGTGCTGGGGCTGGCCGCCCCCGCGCCGCCCCTCGCGCTCAGGCCCTTCGTGCAGCCGCCGGCGCGGCCCAGGAAGGTACGCTGTCCAACCGACAACCGTTGGTACAAACGTCGCGGCTACAATCCAACTGTTGATTGGCGTAGTTCATTAACACAAAGTAAAAAAAAAAAAATATTCTTGCTATATATCTTATTTAATTATTTCTCTTTAATCACACCGAGATCATCCAGTTATTTTAATTCATGCTTGGCGTTATAGTCGGCGGCACTCCGGTGATGAGCAGTAGCGGATCCAGAGGGGGGGGGGGCTAAGGCGCTCAAGCCCCCTCCGAAAGCATCTGGGTCCACTATTGTTTTAGTGTTTGCCTTGATAAAGCCTAGCGTCAGCTGGGTCAAGCCCCTCCCAAACCAAAATCCTGGATCCGCCACTGGTGATGAGGTGGAACACCCGCCCGCGCTTGTTTCAAATCTCGCGTGTCGCCTCAGCGCCGCGCAGCGACCAGCTTGCCCCATTTAACTGCCGGCGCCCGGTTCTCCGATGCTGTGGAGGAGAGGGGTGTGGGTGGAAAACTAGCAGTGTTTGCACCCGCAACTATACTTCCCAAGAAGGGTAGGGTTTTCAATGTTGGTGTATTAATTTCTTGAGAAATTGTTTCATATTTATTTTTTTCCTAAACAGTGTCACAACTATGGACTGGAAAAATTAGCGATTTCTGTGACCTGTAGGGATAGACTCCACAATCCTCTATGTTGTGTTGCAAATTACACCTGTTCATTGGCTCGCAGTACTTCATATTAACTGCGGTCCAATCACAGAAGCCGTGAAACACTAACGTGGTTTTTATGATATCATATCCCAAAATGAATCCACGATTTCTTTTTCCTGTTTCTTGTGATAACACACACAAAAAAAAGAGACAGAATATAGACTCACGTAATATGTTTTATTTTCTATTTTCTGAAACTACCTCTAGCACTGTAGTAAATATATCTTGTTGAAAAACCCCACCGATGTAGTAAAAAAAGATGGAAACACGGTGAACAATACATTTAAGTATCGGGAGAACGCATTAAAATAGGAGTGTTTGTTTACCCTTGTTCGGCCACACGTGTTCGAGTTGCCATGGGCAACCGTGCGTTAGCATAGATAACAGCGAGGCGAATGTGCGCACCTTGAAGTCGTTAAGGGGCCCGTCTGGTCGGGGTGTATGCGTGTTAGTGAGGCGGGATGATAAGCGCTACGCTCGCTGGTGCTTTTAGCGCGGTATCGCCTCTAAGCGCATGGCTGTGAAGTGGCGCGCAGTCTTCACATAGGACAACTGTGAAATCTGAGCCGTGACTGTAACAGTATGTGGCTGTGAAATAAATATAAAGGTGTAATGCAAGTCCGTTAAGTGCTGTCAAGAATCTGTACTGGTTATTTTACTCCTAAAAATTACTCTAAAACACGCCTTGTAGCCACTTCAGCTCTTCTAAAAACACAGTTTAAAAACTTAATCCGAAATCAAAAGTACTTTTCGGTCCTCAGTGAATTCTTAAATGCTTTTCGTAAGCAGACCCCACACGGAATTCTTGAATACTTTTCAAATCGGTTGTTTTTCCTGAAGTTCTGCGCACCGTGTGTGTGCTCTGGCAGACGGGGTCCTTTCAATGTTCGTTGTCCTGTAAGGTGTTACTTTGTATGGACGTAGCAAGCCATTTTACGGGTTATAATACTGATCCTGTGATACAAAATTTTCTTAATGACATATGTGAATTATTTACTTATGATAGCTGGTCGTCTTGTCCAAATTTTAACCAAATCTTTATTTTGAATTTTTTGCAATAATTATGTGAATATTCGTTTCAGTGACTTTCGGGCTTTGTTGCTATATGTAACTGATCATTGCTGTTTTCGCTATTTTGATGAGATTGTTTACATATTCGTCACTTAAAAAAATGCTATCTCAATTTTAATTAAATTACATTTGATTGTAAAAAAAAAACTATGAAATGGCATATTTAAGTGCGTTTTTCTCTTCCCCCCTTCGAAATTAAAGAACTAGTTTTCTACAACAACATTTTGCTGTGAATTGGCTTCGATAACACTTTATAGCTGCCAATAAAATTTCCAGGTGATTGTATGCGAAACCCTATTCTACAGTGTTATTTCTGCGCTCGTTGATTTGAAATCGATTATTCCGTTTCAATCGAGATATTTTTAGGCGTTATGCTGACTTCGTAACAAACAATTTTTATATCTGTTTTCTCCGCTCCGTTATTGTCGAAAGGGCATTTCTTTTTCTTTATGTAACGCCCGGTTAATATACGCCTTAAATTTATCTACTTATATTAATGTTTTGCTTTAATTAACATTTCGAAGCTAACACCTGACTCTCTTCTATCAAGCTCGGTTACGATGCCATTATTGTAGCTGAGTTACATCTTGCTGCAAGAATGTTATGCCGAGTCCATCACAATCCCCGTGTTACAGTGTGTGATGTAACCACATTGTGTTGCTAGGTTCACGCCTGCAGAATGCTTATGTAGGCCATACTCCACACCCAACCCCTTTCTGTATGCTGACCTAGTCCACACGCCACACACTCAACAGTTCGGTATTGTGTATTTGTGTTAGTACTGCGGAATCATAAGTGCGATGCTTGCTGGTGCTTCTAGCGCGGTATCGCCTCTAAGCGCTAGGCTCTGAACTGGCACTGGGTAACTATGACATTTGAGCGGTAACCTTAACATTATATGGCGGAGAAATTAAGGCAAGGTCTAACGTATAAACTGTCAGACCAATAAAATCGAAAATGAAACATATACTTTATATCATTATTTGTTTATTAAATTCTATGTACTTGAAACCATATTGGTAATATGCAACCTCAAAATTGCAAACCAAGTAATCACATTTCGTATCTATTTAATGCAAATTCATCAGTACCTTAGCACTTGCGGCGGTAAAAGATCATTTGCAGCATGCAATTATAACGACGAACAATTTTCTAAAGTCACATCATGAGGGTCGAACTGACCTTGTGGCACTGAATAAACGACATAAATAGTGGCTTAGGGAGTCAATAACTGCAGAACAGGCGCTTTTGCACTTAGTGTGAATAATTTATTCCTAAACGTACATAACACAATTATTTTGATGTTTCGTTTACAATATGAAATTTTAAAAGTTCACTGTTCATAATATTCTTGAAGATAGGTTAAAAACAAATATAAGAAAAAATTAAATAACAAAATTAGAGCTGTACTGATGTAGCAGGAAAGTTACAGTATAACCATAGTGGCATTACACTGCGATAAAATAAAATGTCTTGATTTGAGACATCATAGTACAATTAACAAACAAAGTAAATTAAAAATGTGGATACCAGTTCGCAGTTGACAAAGCAAAAGCATAAAAAGGTATAAAGTTGAGCATATACCATATAACAGCTGTGGAGTGGCACAGTGTTGAGTAAAAAATACCTGCCTTCTGTCCACCCTTTCAGGGTAAAGATATGGGGAAAAAGTAAACAACGCGTGAAATAACACGTTTCCGTTACCAAAATTTCATACATCAGTTTTCCAAACACTCTTTCACCTTTATGGCACGTAAAATAAGGAATGACGTGCCGGAAAGTATAAAACACATTTAATTTATCTCGTTCAGGGGATAAACACAATTCCTTCCTAATACAGAATCAGTTTAACTAAAGGTAATGTTACAGTTCTTTTTGACGTGACCACGTCTAATAAATCGATGAACGCCGGCTCCACGCACGAAAAAGTGTCCCGTTACGCACATTGTCCCGTTACGCTGTGTCCCTTTACGCTCATTGTACGCTTGCGCCGCATCTATCTCTCGCCCACTCGATTGGAACAACCATCGATTTGACTTTTTTGAGGCACATTAAACTTGAAACACTCCCATTCGTTTCCTACTTTTCCTATCATCGTCCTATCCTTAACTGAATAACACAGATTGGAAGAAGTTAAATAGCAAACATGTATAAAAGTTATAGTTAAAATAATCTCTTCGTTAAAGTAATAAACATATTTGAATTAATGAGTGCAAATAAAAGTAAATTTATCAATTAAATTGTAGATTTCATTTCACTCATTCTTTGTATCCATACAAAATAGTTATAATTCAATAAAAATGATTCAATTTTATTCATAAAATTATGCAATCATTTCATCAATGTTTTGTTATGACGTTGTCACGTTAAACTATCGTGTGTAAACCGACTTTACAGACAACCAATTTTTTGTATAATTTTTCTTAATTATATCGTGTTTTCATGTAATCAGCCTGATGATAAATAAAATATTCATAACTAATATATATATATATATATATATGTTACAGTTGTTAAACAGCCAAGGGCTGAGTTTGGCAGAGAATCAATACACACATTAAATAAACAGAGTGAAAATATCTGTTAACATAGTATATAAAGTGCTCAAAGTTTGGTTGAGAAGGTTTCGAAGGTAGTCTAGTCGGTGACGGGTTGTGACGTTGCACACATCAGAGTGCTTTTTTTGCTTCCTCTCGCGTCGTGTTCACGCAGCCCTTCGCTGGCCGCTTGCGGCGCACAGTGGCGGTATTAGCAAAGAAGGGAGGTCTGAGTTCGCCCTAAAGGTTCCCGCCTAGGCAGGGGTGTATGTGTGTTGGTGATACACGGAGCTAGGCCATGCTGTGAACCTCACCATCGTCATACTTAGGGGCATGCAGATTTCGCGAAAAGATTTAGAGACTATATGAAAGTTAAAACACTGTAGCATCGTCTGTGTTTCGTGATTGGGTGCGTTTCTCCCAGGTACATATCGATTGTAACAACACCAATAACAGTGATTCAGTGCGGAAGTAAACGCGTCCTGAGTGGCTCGGTTCAAATAAGGCAACGACTTCTCTCGCAGACGGCTGTCAATCACAAGGAAGAAACCACAGGTGCGGGTATGCCTTGTTGCAGTCTAATAAGTGTTCAGATCTTTTCGCGAAAAATGCCTGCCCCTAGTCATACTGTTTCGCCCAAAAAAATTGCGGAAATGGTGCTTGGTTACGTCTGATAATGGTTAGTAAGTATGAACTAAAATCTCTAACGTTACTAACAATCACTTTCGTAAAAAAAAATCCCTTCATTTAAAACAAGTTTCTACAATGCACAAACTATACATCTGTCAGTGTTTTGTGCGTCTTACTAACATGGCGCAACAGTCAGCTAGAGGGAAAAAACGGCTTCACACACTTGTGTAATGGGAACCACACATAACTTAGAAACATACAACTTAGAACAGTCATAACTTAGAAATCTCGAAAAAATCCACGTAACTTAGAACTGTCATAAGTTAGAACGATCATAACTTAGAAACACACAACGTAGAAACACACAACTTAGAAACGTCATAACTTAGAAAGTCAAAACTTAACTTGTGTAATCATGAAGACGTAGCCACCCCCTGGGTGATATAAGCGCGACGCGCGCTGGTGCTTATAGCGCTGTGGACTGGCGCGCAGTCTTCTCGTCATTGGCCAACCGGGAGATCTGAGCTGTGACCATTACGTCGTGTGGCGGGGAAGTGAAGACAAAGCTGTAGTGCAAGGCCCTGGACTGTTTTAAACAATCTCTACCGGGAGTTTTATGCCTAAAATGTTATCCTGAAAACACGCTTTTTTAGGCCAGCGTATTTTTATTTGATTTTCGTAAATAAACTACACTCGGATATCTTGAGCAGATTTTTTTTTCTGAAGCTCTGCGCACTGTATGTGAGCCCAGGTAGGTAGGGTTCGTAATCAGCAAAACTCTAATTCTTATCACTGGCGTATTGCACTCAGCTGTTTGCTGTGTATCATGGAGGTATCAGTCTATAGACATGGTCTGTTCTAAAGTTGAAGCCACTTTAGTTGGCAAAATAACCTTCAACAGTATTGCACCTGGAGCAAAATGTTTTTGTTTTTAATATCTTGAAAAGGAATAATCGTAATCATGACGTTATTGTTAAACAAAGATGTTAACATGTCTCCAAGGAAATAGCACTAAATTTATTTACATTAACAAAAACAATATTTTGCTATCTAGGTTTTCATTTTTATTTCAATTATTGACATGTCAGCGTTTGTACACACATAACTTCTTACCTCCATGCTGTGGAAAACAAGTTGCTAGAGGAAGAAACGAAATTCGAATCGCCGACTGTAGTGGACTTGTAGTTAAATTACGCAATGGTTGTTTGTATTCCATTTTTTAAAGTCAACTCAAGATTTTACTATTAAAATTTAAAAAAAATTATTTCTTATTGTTTTCATAATGCCAGAACCAAAGAATGAAACAAAAAATTCTAAAATCTATTAATGCGAGTTATAAATATTCTAAACTGCCTTTTTGTGTGTGTGTTTGGGTATGGTTGTGTATATATATATATATATATATATATATATATATATATATATATATTCCAATGAATTTTACAATGTAGTGATATTGTTTCGAACAATAATATTCATAATAGTTATATACTTTAATAGTTTGTTTGTAACTATTGTGGGGTTAAGGTTTTGCAGTAATGTTCATAACTTTTCAGTTTTTTATATATTTTAGGCCGTTCATGAATTAGATTTTCGATTTTCCGACATTCGTTTGTTAAGTACCCAAGACAAGATGATGATGTTTTGTTTGGAAAAAAAAAATACATATGTACGTACGTAATATAAGTGCTTAAAACCGGGTTTGGTGTCGTATGCCTAGTTAAAACGTGTTTTACGTGGCTATTTATGGCTTGGAAAATGAGAATCGATCTTCGATGAGCCTTCTTGTTTCCCCGCGTGCAGGTACGTACATTGTGTGTGCCGACTTTCCTTCTCGACTACTACGCCTCGGGCTCTTCGGGAGTCAAGGCCAGAAGCGAATGAAACAACTTCGCCCTGTTCTTGGTAATATATATATACTTTTCGTTTTTTTTTTTTTTTTTTTTTTTAGTTTCCAGTCTGTTGGTGCTTTCCCGTTTCCTCTTTTGGCGCCGGTTTTCCTCGTTTTTATTTTAAATCTTTTCCTCCCCCCCCCCCTTCTTTTCTCCACCTGCGTTTTAACTTCCCACGTGACGAGAACTCTTATGTGTTTGTTCGCTCGCGTGGGATGAGCGTGGTCATTTTTCACGGGAAGCTCTCAAGGACACAACCGCTGCTTTCGCCTGCCTTAAGTATCCCCGGCGGGCTTTCTGTGGCAAGGAAGTCACGTGTTTCCAACGAACAAGCCGGCATGCACGATGCTTCTTTTTTTTTTTTAATTTTTTTTTATCTTTTACACACTGAAACCTGCTGCACTGTAAAGTTTATTTGTAAATGGAACAGAAATATTCGTGTAATGTTAGAGATATTTGTAATTAACATGGAAACAACTGTATCACTACAAAATAGTGTGTTTTCAGTAATACTGGGTTCGTATTCTTACCCTGACATTTATGCCTTTGTCGTTGTCCCTGTACCTCCATTAGTTAAAAGTTGTTTGTAAACTGTTTTAACAACCAAATAAACTCCAGTTATTGAATCTTTCCCATGGTTTAAAAACATATGCTTAAGAAATACTCAATGTTATCTCTATAAACGTATTGCATTTATGAAAAAATAATCATAGCCATGTGTTGTACTAAGTACTTAACTATACCTTTCTTGTAGTATTACAAACTATTTCTTGGAAACTGGTTTCCAAAAGAATTCTTTTTAAAAGTAAAGAAAAAAATTGTGTGCGGAACTGTTGAAACTTCACTATTATGAATTGTGCTATAGGAGATTGGACAGTTTATTATTAATTATTTATTTTCCCATGAAGTTCCTCATATTAACACTAATTTCAAGTTTTTTTGTTTCAAAGTGTGCAACTAGCTGTCTCACACATGTGGTTGTTTCATTTTATTGTCAAATTTTGTTATTATGATGGTTTTTATAGTTAATTTATCACTATAGTTTTGGTCTGCGTTTTATGATTCGTCTGAAATTTTGTCACCAGAAACTTAATTTTTTGTTACATAATATCGGTATAGAGTCACGAAAGTGTTGATAACCATTATCACTTCCGTGACGTTCTATAACTCGAATATAACTTTTCATTAATATTTGGTGAGAAAATTCGTAACCCAACAACAAGAGGAATTGGAATAAATGTACAGCAATTAATAGTAATTAAAAGAAAAAAATAACTTGACGTGTGAGACACATCCGTAACTGAAACAGTGGATTCGCTGTTTAAATAATTAAAAACTACGCTGTTAGAAATTAACAGTAAATTTACGTGCGTTACAAGGAAGAATTTACCTCATACAAACGAAGATTTCTTCGTAATTAAATTTCAAATAACTGACTATTCGTGGAAACAACGCCGTAATTCAGCTTCCGAGTTGGATGTTTCGTTATAAACAAAGGCAAACATACGCTTGGACAAAATAATAGTGTTATGACTGTAGACTTAACCAGCTTTTGAATGTTTTGTCAATATACCAAAAATATTCTTTTGGATTCATGTTCAAAGTAAGTGAACCCAGTGTCCGCAAACGTACGAAGATAGCAGTAATTTTACGAATGGATAATTTGTAATGAGAATTCTTCGTAAATTGTAGGAGAAAATTTTTTAACAGGTTAATAAACACAAACCTAAATCAACAGTTTTCTAAGGTTTCACGCTTCAACAATATTCCTCTCTTCGCAGCACAGAATGCAGATTTGGTTTTTAAGGCGGTATTGCGAAAGTCGGTTAAATCGCGCTTGTAAGTATTTAACATGTCAAACTATTTTTTGGCGCTCGAGTGTTTCTCCGGTTAGACAAGACCTTAAACGCTCGGCTTCATCGCCTGTTGAATTATGGGTTATTCATTGGTTGCAAATTTTAATGGAGAAAAATTTCTTAAAATTTTGAAAATAAAAGCAATCGTACAGCGCTACCCAGCGGCAGAAGCATAGAAAATGAACTACTACTACACGCCCAAGCCAACTGTGGTCCCGGGAAAAATGTGAACTACCCAAGGTCAGACGGACCCCTCCCTCCGTCGTCATCCCTTCCGCCACACTGTCCCCTCCTTTCCCTAGTCCGCCTGAAGGCTCGGAGCGAATCATGTCGCGGGTGGGACGGCAAGTAGAGTTGTCACCATACCCCTCCTCATTCCCCACCCCTCTCTCACTGCGACACTAGCGCTCCCGTCACTCCCCTCCTCGGGATCACAGTTGGCTTGGGCGTGTAGTAGTAATGAACGAAATGAACAGGCAAACTGTTTAATTATCAAAATTTGCTCGACTTATTACTCATATGTAGAAGGTAACGAGTTTTATATATTTGACGACAGAATTTGCTACGGAACACTGAAAGCAATGCCAATATAGTGGACAGCTTGAATAAATTATTGTAAATAAAAAAATAATAATTACATTTAAAAATCAATAAACCAGCATTTCGGATGCCTTAGAAGCCGTTACAAGTTTTTAATAATTTTTTTTCCTTCAAATTTTCTTTAGTCCTAAACTTGCTGTTTTTTTTTAATTGAACAGGGCTAGAACTGGTGTTTTGAGAATTTTTTTTTGGATACATGTATAAACCATTGTGGAATAGAGACTTGCAGGGATCCTCCATATTTAATATTCCACAGTGAATTTACAGCGTTATTGCTTTAATTCCAAATAAAATTGCAATCTTTCAAGATACGCATTCTCGACATCGTGCAGAAGTCGGCCATGAAAGGGCTGCTGACCGTCCTACTGTTGGAATAGGTACACGAACCCAGGCAGATAACGCGAAAAGGCGATCCGTCGATCAAAAAAAAAATTTAAAAAAACTTGTGACGAAGACACAAGTGCAAAGCACAGCAAGGAAGAACATTCTAAAGGTGGTTCACAGAGACAAAAGGAAGGCGTATGTCAGTATTTAAACGGTGCGGTCTATGTTCAGTTACGTGTCATATGATGATAATACTTGTAAGAAATATATAAATACGCTTGCATAAATCTGCTATAGCAAATAAAAAAAAGCAGCGATGAAGAAATGATTAGTGAACATAAATACATATAATACAATGTGAATAGATTGATATTTTAATGGGTCATTACGAAAAGTAATATTTTATAGAATTAGGAAATGTAATTAGTTGACTATTTTAAAAATTCACTTCGCGCTTGTTTCACATATACATATGCACTTCAGCTTAAGAAATTGTGTATAAAAAAAAGTGGTTCAAATTCATCGTATTTGTTTCATGTACAACAAATCTCACACACAACTCATTTGACTGTTTAAAAAATCCACTGAGTTGTTTGTGAAACAAGTAAATTAAATTTGAACAACTTTTTTTTTTCTCTTGGTGCCTGTACTCAAGTTCTTAATGCTTACGTTCTCACGTGCATGTGAAATGAGCGTTAAGTAACCTTCACAATGATATCAACAGCCAGAGTGAGGAATTATTAACCTCGGCAGGAACAGTCGAGTGCTGGGCTCGGACGTCAGACATCGATATATCGACGCCGCACCGCGACATCGCCGACGCCACTTATTCGCCATTTCAAAAGCATCGTCGACGACTCGACTAATCGACTACTCGACGAAGCGTCGGCGGTCGTGCTTGCTAACGCTTCAAGGTCAAGTGACCGAGGCGAATCGATTGCGCATGTCGCATCCTGAGTCCACCGTATACTTAGACGTCTCGCACAAAACTGTCTTTAAGTATAACCTTACTGAAGCTGCCAACGAAGAAATAATAGTGGACAGTCACTTCACGATTTATTATTTTTAAGCGGTGTTCAGGTCGGTCATAATTGCTGAGCACGCTATCCAGTTTGTGACGAGGAAAAAAACTTTTCGACTCGTCATTAAAATCACTATTTTGAACACGAGAATTACTCTTGGAGTAGGTAAGTAGAACATTAAGCTTTGCAATTCTGGGTGGAAGGGTGGGGGAGGTAAGAATGGAAATGAATTTAAAGAAAAGAAAAAAAACAAAGAACATCGATCTTCTAAAATGGTAGATTCGTGACTTTCTTCCCACAATACAAACAATATTATTAAAGCTTATCATTATGTAGGGCCTATTATGTGGGTGTTAAAATAAATATAAAATTGTGATTTTTTTGATACCATGATATTTAAGAATTATTGTATATGACATGAAATCTGAACTCCACGTCTAGGGTCAGGCATTTTTCTCGAAAAAAAAAAATGTATCAGTGCCTCTTAGACTGCAACAAGGTATACCTACCCGCACCAGCGGTTTCTTCCCTGTGATTGTCGAGAGAAGTCTTTTTGACCCAGCCATTCAGGACGCGTTTGCTTTCGCACTGAATCACTGTAATTGATGTTGTAACAGTCGACACCTGAAAGAAACTCACCCAATCACGAAACAGAGACAATGCTACTGTGTTTTAATTTTCAAGCCTCGTAATCTTTTCGCGAAATATGCACGGAAACGTAACAAACGGCAACCAGTGAGATTGTTTTGGAAAATTTTGCGAACAACACGAAACTAACAAAGTAACGTGCGTGTGTTAAAATTAAAATTTTGTATTTCATATGTATGTAAAAAAAACACAAGGTGATGATAAAACGCCGGTCGAATGCATATATTCTAGTGCTCGAAACAGTTTTTAAACTACTTATAAACGTAAACAAACATTGCTGCCATTGTGGCCAAATAATTATCTTCTAGACGTAATCGAAAGTGATGGGCATTGTACAGCTATTACTAGGGACACCTGTATTTTGCGAATACATTTCGTGTCAAGGTATTTCACAAAATACTGTAGCTTCTCCCCTGTGGTTATTGGCTGAGGTCGGTGAGAGGTGTCGTCCCGCTCTTGACGGGGCCAATGAGAATGTGGTCACCGTACTGCTGCACCCTCACAATTTGCCATGACTCTTAGAAAAAGCTACAGTGTTTTGTGAAATACCTTGACATGAAATGAAATCGCGAGATACAGGTGTCCCTAGCTATTACGTATGCTTACGTGTCTATTTGATACTCTGTTCTGAGATTTACGTATCCGTTTACGTGATCCGAGTCCTCTGCCGTGTCACTGCAGAACGTGCCCGAGGAGTGAAAAGAAAAAAAGAAAAAAAAAGAGGGGGAATGTTGTCAGAATGGTTTGGCAAGGGAGATTATTTGGTCTGCATGCGCAGATAACGTGTCGCTCTTCCGACGACGTGCATAGCCCGCGCGGCGTGTCGTTCAGATGAATTAATATTTGTCGACGTCGCGTCGGGGCGTCGGGGCAAACATAATCGAGGCGTATCTCGTCGTCTTTTGAAGACTCTCCGTCGCTGCAGTGTACACGCCACCCGTCTCACCCTGGCGACACGCGCGACGCTGGGCTCGCGATAGCGCGGCAGACGCGATGCGAAGAACGTGACGCGAATATATAAACAAATATACATATATCCTTATTTATATAAATATGAAACAATTCTGCAATACTCGGGAAAAGTTCTGCAAAACTCGGAAAAAAATTCTGCAAAACTCGAATTATTTTTTTTTTACAAAACTCGGAAAACATTCTGCAAAACTCGGGAAATATTCTGCAATACTAGGAAAAAAAATTCTGCAACTCGGGGAATATTCTGCACCACTTGGTAGAATTTTGTCTGCAATCCTTGGGGAAAATTCTGCAACACTCGGAAAAAATTCTGAAAATCTAAACAACACTCGGGAATGGTTAGGCAGAAGCTATTGGAATTAGGTACTTCATTTATATTTGTAATTTTTTATTTTTGTTTACTAATTTCGTTTCTGACGTTTTTGAAATGTATTCACGCCGCACGGTTTTTCTGAAATAATATTAAAGTTAAATTAAATATATTTATTTAATGCATGTCGATCAAAAAATATATAACGTGGGCTAGTATTTCAGTACTCGCCAGTGATATGTAACATGTAATCTCGGTAAAGAGAAAAATTCATGGGTTCTCATGTTGCAAATACACTTTTATAATACGCAAGTCCTTCCTCGGACACGAAATTTAACGCAGAATTCTTTAAAATAATACCGAGCGTGATAAACATACGCAAATTATGTTTTCAATTACGTTTTTTGGACTCGAATCTCACTTAGTTTCCGCTCCCGCCGTTAGAATTCGTTGCCAGAGCAGCTACATCAACGATCGAATCATTTGATTAGCAGACCGAAATGGTAAACTATATAATGATAAGGTTCCGATGAAAGTGTAAATAATTTGTTTAAAAAAAATACTAAACTCCGTCTTTGGACCCTATTTTCGACAAGGAATTTTATTAAAATACTGCTGATCTTGTAAAAATTAATAAGTTTCTCTTTAGCTTTGTGAATTTTGGTTTGTGCCATCCACCACAGATGGCAGCACTGTGGTTACGAATTTTTATTCCATTCAGGAAATTACTCCTACCAAATGCCGTGTACCGAGATCTGTTAATCGTTAAGTTTATTTTCCAGATCAGGGTCCAGGTACACTGACAGATGAACTGAGCTGTATGGACCCGATTTAATGGTTTGGGGGGGGGGGGGGGAGTGGTTACACGGGACTCTGAACTGCTTCATGTTCACCTGTTCAGCTGATTTTTTTGTTTGACTTGGCATGGTACTTAGTTTTGGCCACTTGTCGAGGTCAACACTTACGAACTAGTGTGATCATCATGATGGTTGTAGTTGCCCTAATGGTTGTAACAAAGTATAAGTGGTTTGGGAGATAATTCATGCCTTGACATGCCAAAAATCGAGGTAAATAGTTGAAAATTAGAATTAAAGCAAAAAAGATTGAAAAAGGAGTTGCAAGGAATATTTTGTAACACTACAAGAAATATATTTTTACTTAGTACAACATATGGCTAGGGTTTTTTTTTGCGTGTAAAAATACGTTTTTCGAGGTAATACTTTTGAAGTAATTGTTTTTCGAAGTATATGTTAATTTTTTTTCTTTCAAGCATAATATTTTTAAACAACGGAAAAAAAAAATCGAAACATACACAGATAACGGTTTACAAATAACTATAACTGTTGGATGTTCTGGGAAAACGCAAAGCATAGAAGTTCGGGTGAAAAACCTCCGAACCCAGTATTACTGCGAACACTATTTTGTAGTCATACAGTTGTTGTGGTGTTAATGTAAAAATGCAACAAACATGTGTAACCTTACAGCGTGTCAAAAATTTTTGTAAGCAAGTTTTCTTGGCTGGCGGTATTCGCAAACAAGCATGACGCGAGTCTTCACGGGTTGCAGTTGGAAATTTGTTACCATAGGTGCCACACGCGAGTACTGCCGAACGCAGACAAGTCACGTGGTACGGACTGTGTATCTTGGCGCGATTTTTTTTCCTAACCTAACTAAAACTAAGTGTATTTTGGAGGGGTCCGGGTTAGGGAGGGACCTAGGTGCGTCTCAGGCCGAAGCCTATACGCCTAGTCATGCTGGGATTAACCATGTAGGGAGAGGGTCGCATGCATCATGTGCTAGGAGGGGATTGGCCAGCCATGGCAGCGATTGGCGCCTTGGCGCGGTGCGCTGTGCGCCGACGAACAGTCACGAACAGTCACGAACAGTCACGAACAGTCACGAACAGTCACGAACAGTCACAAACAGTCACAAACAGTCACAAACAGTCACAAACAGTCACAAACAGTCACAAACAGTCACAAACAGTCACGAACAGTCACGAACAGCCACGAACAGCCACGAACAGCCACGAACAGCCTTCAACAGCTTCCAACAGCCACAAACAGCAACGAACAGCAACGAACAGCCACGAACAGCCACGAACAGTCACGAACAGCCACGAACAGCCACGAACAGTCACAAACAGTCACGAACAGCCTTCAACAGCTTCCAACAGTCACGAACAGCCACGAACAGTCACGAACAGTCACGAACAGCCACGAACAGTCACGAACAGCCTTCAACAGCTTCCAACAGCCACGAACAGCAACGAACAGCAACGAACAGCCACCAACAGCCACCAACAGCCACCAACAGCCACCAACAGCCACCAACAGCCACCAACAGCCACCAACAGCCACCAACAGCCACAAACCCGGGCCTCGGCTGCGCCCGTGGCATGTCGGGTTGCAGACCGGGCTGGCGACGTATCCGCGACCCAGACCACTAATGGCCGTTTTAAATTGGCAACTGGGCGGAGGAAGCGATAACTGCGAAACGTCACGTACCTGGCAAATTACAGTCGTTTGTAAGAGTTCCAGCCCTTGTTATTCGCAATCAGGACGGAATTAACGGCGCGGCGAACTTGCCGGGGAAACGGCATTAAAGTGCCGTGGGGCTTCTTAAATATCTTTCGGGAAGGAATCATTTTTATTATTCCTCTCTTTTGAGCACAGCCCGTGATTTATTGCCTACGGTAAACCATGGCAGGATAAATTATGGTTAATGTGCATTTGTGTTATCAGGGTGCCCAGCATCAGCGAAAACAGAGAAAAACTTTGATATGTTACGGAATTTTTTTAATTTTCTGGGAAAATCAGGAAATAGTCAGGGGAATTTATGCACTGTATTTTTTTTTTTGTAAATGGAGTAGAAATATTCATATAAACTAACAGATATTTGCACATCTACATTAAAAAAACAACTCTATAACTACAAAATAGAATAGTGTTCGCAGTAATAATGGGTTTGGATTCTTACCCTGGCTTTTATGCTGTATTTAGACCCAGTACCACTTGTAGTTGTAGTTATTTGTAAACCGTTCCCTGAATAGCTTTGCTGTATTATTAACTGCGCACACAATAAGCATGATACAACAAAATGAAGTCAAATAGTTGAATATTCAAATATAATTTCCATGATTTAAAAAAAATGTATGATTGAAACATCTCACTCTTCTTCCTGCACATCAGACGACCTAAAATACACTACCAATTATAGAAGTTAAAGTTGTAATTTGTGTATCGCGACAGAAAAAAAAAATCAAGAACGGGTGCCACGTGTAACATCTATCAACCTAACTTTTACTTCGTGAATGCAGACTTCACTTTCCGCCATAGTTAGCTAGAAACAACGCTGGTGTTTCACGTTTAAGTCTTGAATTCCACGCCGGACTCTTAAATGGCTGAACATTCAGAAATATGGTCGTCGAGATGCAGACAGGCCGGGGGACAGCAAATTAATATGTTCTCTTGTTGCAAATACACTTATTATACGAAACTTGGACACGAAATTTAACTTAGAATACTTTAAAATATTGACGAGCGTTATAAACATACGGAAATTGTGTTTTCTACTACATTTATTACAGCGAAATCATACGTAGTTTCCGCACCCGCCTCTAGAATGCGCTGCTGGAGCAGCTACGTCGACTGTCGAATAATTCGTTTTTCAGAGTAAAATTTTGAACTATAAAATGAAACGGGTTCGATAAAAGCGAAAAATACTTAAAAAAATACTAAACCCCGTCTTTGTACCTCATTTTCTAAAAGGAACTTTATTAAAATACTGACCATTTTGTTAAAATTCACTTAACAGTTAATACAATAATATTTACCTTTGGTTATGTGAACTTTGCTTCTCGCCATCTGCCACAGATGGCACCACCGTGGTAACACATTTCCGTTCCATGCGACTTCCGTTGGAAATTTTTTCCGAATTTCTATCTTAATAAAGGCAGAAGGCAGCAAGATGGCCGACAAGACGGCGGACGCCCTGAAAAATGAATAATTACTGCACTCTAGCGGGTAAAAATTAAACTAACACGTAGCGCACTCTAGCAGACGAAAACAATATGTCGGATACAAGATGGTGGCCTCCAGCAGTGGAAAACAAAATGGCTGACGTGACGTCATCTTGTTTGACGCAATTTATACGTTGACATTAGTGGTGGGAGGTTAGTCTGTCGGTTATCTTCGTGGCGGAAGGATCATTGCACTGTTTTCTTGCTGTTGCTAGGTTCGACCGAAAGTGCTACATTTTAATTAGTTTTTAAATTGTATTTAAATAATTTTTTATAATTTTATTTTTGCATTTTTACAAAATAATTAATTATAGATTTTTAAATATGGTGGTCAATATGCAAAATTTCTGAAATTTAATTTTAATGTTTTTCATTCATTTTTTATTAATTTTAAAATCTGTCCCGAGTTTGTAGCATAAATATACGGGTTTTCAAAATGGCGATCGTATTGAAAATTGCAAAAAATATCGGCCATTGCATCCTAGTTGTCAAGATAATGACCTCAATGGCTTATGGCAGCTTGTAAATGCGGACTTTCAAGCCGCTGTCATTTTTAAGGACTGAAACGGGATATTTTCCCTCAGAACGGGAATTTTTCCTTCAAAATAAGGACAATTTTATTTTCATATATTTTTTGCGGAAGTTTTTTCCCTAAAAAATTTTAATTTTGGTGGATTTGCCGAATTTTTGGTAATATTTGGAAATTTTCATTAATGTTTGGCAATTTTTTGAATTTTTTTGAGGCAAAGGGCAATGGTCAAGGTAATCCAAGATGGCCGCCGTGACGTTACAATCCAAGTTAGCGGTCGGCTTCCGGTTCCTCACCCACAACCGAGGGATCGGAGCGGGTATTTTATTCTAATTTTTTTTTGGCCAAATAATGTTGTTGGGTTTATGTCGTCCCCGAAAACATAATAAGCGCAGCCATGTTTGTTTGACAAGTTGGATTGCTTGAGTTCCCATCAAATATTTGGCATATAGGACGGGTTCTAAAATGTGTTGAATGTTGGACGGTTTAAGTCAAATCAGAATCGTGGCCAGTAAAAATGGAAATGCCGACCGTTTTGGTAACAACGAATCTTAAAAATGTCGAAGATTACATTGGCGATTGAATACGTTATAATGTTGTATACAAAGTAATTTAATATGTAAAAAAAAAGCAAACAATGTGTGTATAACTTTTAAAAAATTACAGATTTTTATCATGAAACTAGTTTTAATTTGAGTTAAATTAGAAGAAATGTAGAAAGTCGTTAAATTAAAAAAAAATTATAACAAGTACAAAATTTTCATTCAGCACTGTTATGGACTTTTTAAATTTCAAAATAAGATCGAAATTGAAAAGTTCGATTCAGGAGACATGATTTAGTACATATTTGAGGTTTTATTGCCAACTTTTTTTATGGGGAAAATTTGCATCCATTTCCCGCTCAGTATCACACCTCCAACTCTGTTGTCAAATATTTGGCAGTGCGACAGGACCTTTAGTACAATGTTATAAAGACATCGTGTTTGAAGTGTAATGTTCCACCCTTGCGCCGTGCTGAGTGAACATTCTGCGAGTCCGATTGCTGCGCGACTGGCGATCTGCAGAGCGCGTTTCCTCCGACCGTGTGACGTCACGTCACACTCTGAAAATAAGTCTTCTTTGTGTCCTCGGCGGATGTGGTCATGTGCTTCAGTCGTTTCGCAACGCTTGCAGGAAAACACACACTTCTTATTCGCTGTTGCGAGCAGAGGACACGACCGACAACAAAGTAACCAAAAAAGAAATGCTTCACAACTAAACCTGTAATGTTAATGATGAAGCAACGAATACATCAAATTTAGGCTAACTGGATCATAATTTGGGTTTAATAAGTTCCAGAGTTGATATGATGTAGTATGTATTCGCAGTGCTTTCGCTTTACTTTAATAATAATGATTGAAATAATATACATTTGCGAACATCAGTACCTACGTCAGTTTTCCGTGAATCTAGGAATTATAGCAAGCATTAGATTTTCTTTTAATAAGTAATGCACGTATGTATAGCATGACATAAATTAAAATTCCTTTACAAAGACAAAATTTGTTTTTTTTTTTCTTCACGAGTTTATGCGCCGAGTTTTAAGGTGGCAAACGTCCAGGCGTTGACGCGCCATTTACAAACTGTTTAATACTTCTTGAAAGTGCACTTATCTGTTTTAATTTTATGGTTTTTTACTGTGATATATAGATATATATTATATTTATAATTATAATTATATATATTGGACATTGCAAATGCTGAAACTGGTATTTTCACATACGTTTTTAGGCATGAAAAAATTTGAAACGCAGAATTGTCATTGGTATAGGGACGTGTAGGGAACATTTATCTTTAATATTCCAGCGTAATGTGATAGGGTCGCCGCTTGATGCCCCATAGGGCGCATTGCTGACTCGCAGACTGCACGCCAGTTGTTTGCCTGGCGCGTTGAGACTAAGAGACTTGTGATTTGCCAGTCATTTTCACCCTTAGCGCCTCTGTGCTTCTAGAATTCGTGCACCCGACCAGGCTACGGGACTTACAACCACGTGAGTACCGTCTAGGTGTGCTCACTCATATATATTTTTTTAAATTTTTTGACGTGACAACGTCTAATAAATCGATGAACGCCGGCTGCACGCACGAAAAAGGATGACTCATTGTCCCGTTACGCTCATTGTACGCTTGCGCCGCATCTATCTCGCTTCCACTCGATTGGAACAACCATCGATTTGACTTTTTCGAGGCACATTAAACTTGAAACACTCCCATTCGTTTCCTACTTTTCCTATCATCGTCCTATCCTTAACAGAATAACACAGATTGGAAGAAGTTAAATAGCAAACATGTATAAAAGTTATAGTTAAAATAATCTGTTCGTTAAAGTTATAAACATATTTGAATTAATGAGTGCAAATTAAAGTAAATTTATCAATTAAATTGCAGATTTCATTTCACTCCTTTGTATCCATACAAAATAGCGATAATTCAATAAAAATGATTCCATTTTATTCATAAAAGTATGCAATCATTTCATCAATGTTTTGTTATGACGTTGTCACGTTAAACTATCGTCCGTAAACCGACTTTACAGACAACCAATTTTTTTTTAGTAACGCCGGGAATGGGGATCGAACTTTGATCCTCATCACGTGAGCGTGGCGCGTTGAAGATCAAGGTCGCCCAGCCTTCCCCACCCTTACCCCTCCCCTCTTACAAATTGATATAATCACGTTCGCGTTCGTAAATATTGACAGCAGTTCATTTAGCTCTACTTCTTTGCCCCGAAGTCGCACGAACTCGTCGTCGTGATTGCTCGCGCGTGTGCGGGAAGATTCTTTGGACGCTGAAGGGGGAGAGGGGAGAGGCGGGGAACGGACACCACGTGCCGGCAGTGCGCTTCACGGCCGAGCTGTTCGGCTCGGGCGCAGCCGTAATGAACACTCCCCGCCCAGAGCCCCTTCCTCCAATACAACCTCCTGCTCCCGCCTGGTGTCGGGGGAAGCCGGCGTTTCACAGATCCTCGATCAGTTCCCGCACTTGCCCGAGGTTCGCCGCTCGCCCGTGCTACTTCGCGCGCTAACCGGGTGTGAAGACAAAGCTAGTGCTAGTGCTGACTGGCGGCGGATTGAGTGGTCAGTGCAACCACTCACCACCAGGGGCGCTTGCGTCCCTGGTCAAATATTCCAGATACAAATAAAATTCAAAGCGGACCACGAGTCCAAGTGCCCAACCCCCCGCATGGTAGACTCTTTTCTACTCTGTCCAACACTTGATCCAGACCATCCTCTGTCTCCTGTAAATTCCTACACGTAATGCATGCCAATTTGCATCCCGCATGAATGTGCCCAGGGTTTTCCCTGTGTCTATGCAGGTTTTACCTGGGCCCAACCTATCTCTAGTTATAGTCTAGATTTAAGAGTGAAGCGAGTTTGTCATGGCGCCAATTGTTGCCATGGCTGGCCAATCCCCTCCTAGCACAAGATGCATGCGACCCTCTCCCTGCATGGCTAATCCCAGCATGACTAGGCGTATAGGCTTCGGCCTGAGACGCACCTAGGTCCCTCCCTAACCCGGACCTCTCCTACATATACACCTAGTTTTAGATGGGGGTTAGGAAACATAATTACAAAAGTTGGAGATTTCATACGTTTTCTTGATTAGACGTATTACTTATGCTAATGCCATAATATAACCAACTTTTCATTCTAGAAACGAACACCCGGGCGTAAAAAAATCTGAAATTGAAATTAAAAAAAAAAGGAATTTATGCGAGAATTTTTTTTATGTAACGCGGTTAACCAAACCTACCTTTTTAATCTTATAACACAGTGATAAAAAAAAATTACGAAGATGCTCGAATGCGGGTTATTCTGGTTTCTGAATCGGGGTCAGTGAACAGTACTTTTCCCTCCCTGTGTCAATACGCCGCGGTCGCTTTAATGTAGAGGAGCACAAAACAAACACAACACACACTTTCTCTTTCTCTCTCTGTCTCCCTCTCTACATATATATATATACCCCTCCCCCCACTTTTAAAACACACAGACACCATTCCCTCTACTCCCCTCCCAGCATCCAGAAAACACACACACACACACACACAGGCCCGTGCGTCGTCTGCCGCGGGTGCGACAGGGTGGAAACCACGATGCCACGTGTGTTGTGTGTGGCTGTGGTTGTGCGTGTGTCTGTGGTTGTGCGTGTGCCTGTGTCTGCTAACACCACGCCTCGCCTCCCCCCCTTCTCATTCAAACACCGCCAGCGTACGTTGTTTTAGTTTGGCGGTGTAATTTTCCCACAACTTAACGTGCAGTGTTTATTGTCGTTTAATAAATAAAGAAAAACCGATTTTTCGCGTCTATAAAGGCTGTGCCGTTAACTCAACTCCAAGCCGAGAGCAGTCGATAGACGAGAAAATTACGGTTATGAATAAAAATTTTTTTTTAAAGTTTTTTTGGTTTAGGCGTTTTTAGGTTTTTAAATACCCACCCTGCACATAATTATTATATAATGTGACTAAAAATGTATGCTACGCAATCAAAAATAACTCTTCTATTAATAAGAATTCAAAATAAAATGTACTATACTTTTAGAGTAATTTTTTTTGGAGATCTATGGGGCAAAAAAATTCTAATCGGAAACAATACTTTGCTAACCTAGTAAGTTATTTGATAATATGGGTAATTAAATTAATTTATAAATTATGATTGCGTAGTAAAATTTTAGTGCAGGCTAGGGATTTAGAAGCTATTGAAAAAAAAATGCCTATCACTCGAAAACAACACTTTTTTTGGATTTTTTTTCAGAACCGTTATTAATTGTTCTATCAAATAATCTCGGCTTGAAGTTGAGTCATGAGACATTCTATATATAGGGATAGGAAAAATTTGCGGGTTCAATGACCTGCAGGATGAACTCCATAGTTCTACGTACACTTGATCAAATGCCACCCACCCATTGGCTGCCGTCTTGTGAGACGTCCCAACGTAGCAGCCTGTGATTCGATAAAGCTTTGGTCGGGCGTTTCTAATTGGCCCAGAGTCATCCAGGTGAGTTGTGAGCCAATAGCAGAGGCAGCACTGAGGTGTAACTATTTGTATAGTATTTTAGCCTGTCGCGAATTGAACCCGCGAATTTTTCCTATCCCTACCTATATATGGTAAACCATAGAATTGGCAATTGTGTTTATGTCTGTTAGTCATGTCCAGTTTGTTAATTATCGCTTTGGTAGGTTATGATGAATGTATTTTGCTGTATAGAATAAATTTAACACGACATTTTCGCTTAGTACGACACCTAGCTAGCGACCTGATTCTATAAAAGATGGGTAGGGGCATGCACATTTCGCGAAAAGATTATAAGAGTAGCTGAAAGTTAAAAACACTGTAGCATCGTCTGTGTTTCGTGATTGGTTGAGTTTCATTCAGGTACACGTGTACTGTCAGCACACCAATTACAGCAATTCAGCGCAGAGGCAAACATGTCCTCAATTGCTCTGTCGAATAAGGCAATGGCTTCTCAAGCGGACGACCGCCGATCACAAGAAGAAACCACTGATGCTGGTATACCTTGTAGGAGTTTAATGGTCATTTAGATTTTTTCGCGAAAAATACATGGCCCTAGTGATACCTTGTCGTAAGGGGTGTGTTGGGTACGTCTCTGATGACCTTGCTGTCGGCGATACGTAAAACCGAAATAAACATGCTTTCCACCGACCACGAGGCCGTTAACGGTTCGTCAGCGGTATTTGGGTTTTACTTATCTCACAAACACGTTCGTCAGTGAAAGTGCCTCGTGTTTCCTGTAGAACAGCTGCCGCTAGAAGTGCTTTTCCTGGCGTGTCGCAACAATTTATAACACTATCAGAGCCTACAGCTAACAGTAGTAGCTTGTGCCTGGCACATCCTGATATATTTGTTTACGCTTCACATCATTGCCTTTTATTTGTTGAACTTTAAATAGTGGCGAACTTAAAAAAAGACTGGTATACATGCGTGACTTGTATTTTTTAAAAATAAATATATCTCTGCCTCTGAGTCATAAGACACTATGGGTATAACAAAAACCAAAATTTTCATTAGAGCAGTTTGAATGATGTAAAATAGTGCTTAATTTACGTACACTTACCAAAATATCTGCAATTTTTGACATATTGTAGATCGTAGTGCTGTATGCCACTAGAAAGAATGTCAAAAATTCGTCACGTTTATTGTTTAAAGTGCTTTCTCCGAGGCACAGATATGTAAATTGAGTGAAGTCTTTTATTTCTAAAGTTTTCGTAAATGTAAGGTGAAAATTTTTAACATTGCGCGCATTGCTTATATTAACATCGCTGGAGAGAATATTACTTATTGTCTCCTGTCAGACCTGATGCATACCCGGGTGATCCCGTGATCGAACCTACGTCACTACTTGCGGGGTTTTCCGTCCGAAAATACGAGTAATGCTGGAATGTGCTTGGGGATGGCAGGAAGGTAGGTGTGAAGTTTTAGTGACACACAGAAAAAAAAAGAAATCACAAAGACTGCCAAAATAACGTTTTACGCAGAAGGTGAAATCTTCACTTTAAGTTCCAGATCGAAGGAGTCTTTTAAAAATGTAGCCCCGTCGTAGGTAACCCACTATCGTACGTGTACTCGTTAACAGGTAAGTACAGTTTTTACCTTACGTCGCCTGTCCCTTAACAGAATAAATAATTTAAACTTGGCAGAAAAACAATGGTTACATAAAACTAATTCATGATTAAATTATCAAAGGGTAGTTGGTGGACACTTAATGAGACTTTTTATGTGAAATTATTTTTTTTATTTTTTACCATTTCGCAGTTTGGTATGACCAACATAACATTGCCATTTAGGCTTTATGTAATCCATGCAGTTATAAATTCTTCTTTGATATTGAGATGAAACGTATCAAAAAGGATGAATTTAATTTCAAAATTAAATAAAACTATTTAAAGAATTTATTGGGAAAATAGTTGTAAAAATATTTTTTTGTCAGGACTACGATCTGACTTCATTGTTTCAAGGATTTACGCGTAAAAGGTTTTTTTTAAGTGTTTTATATTTCAAGTTAAAAAAAAACTTTCTAAATTATTAATAAAACTACAATAATTCATGTTCACTCAAATGTAACATTATAAGCACACATTCTTATTTTAACGTGTCTTGATATTGTTTATGAAAAAAATCATGGTAGGCTGTATTTTTAACTAAGCCGCCAGGGGTTTGGTTTCATGAATTTCCATGGCGTTGAACAGGAATGTTGAGTATAAAATAAAATTATTTAGCGAAATTACTTGACGGTCGGGTGGCCACGCTAGAAAAATTGCGACACCGAACCGCGACAAACTCGGCCCATCGTTCAAGACCACTCGCTCAACTGACTCCAACATCAGAATCACCAGAGAGCATATCTCCACGTCCATTACCAAACAATTTTCTGCATTCCCCGTCGCTTCTCGCGAGGTGGACGGCTGAGGCTCGCTCGAGCGCAAATTTCGCGCCTCGTTCGGCACCTCACCGGCTCATTTCTCTCGGATAGTTTTGGCCTCATTCGATACCTATGACTAGGGACACCTGTATTTCGCGTATACATTTCGTGTCTAGGTACATCGCAAAACACCGTAGTTTTTTTTCTTGTAGTTATTGGCTGTGGTCGGCGAGAGGTGTTTTCCCGCACTTGACGGGGCCAATGGGAATGTGGATACCGTACTGCTGCACGCACACGAGTCGCCATTACTCTTAAGAAAAAAGCTACAGTATTTTGTGAGACATACCTTGACACAAAATGTATTCGCGAAATACAGGTGTCCCTATATACCTATGACACTTCTCTGCATTTTAAATTGCTTCTGCTCGGGCGATTCTACTTTTCTTTCTTTTCTCCAACATAAACCTGTTTTCGCTTAGGCATTTTGCGATTAATGGCTTCAAAACCAAAGTTTTTTACTTGATAGTTATTCCACTCATTTAGCACCACTCAGTGCACACTCATGAGCATCTTAAAGTTTTAAATCACGCAAATCAGTATATTACTCTCGCAGTCACAGCTCCTCTCACTGACTTCTATCCGACGCTCCCCCACCAACGCTCATTACGTCATCACTTCAAATGTTAACCGGATGGGTCATACGCAAAACCACGAGCGAAGCCTGCTCTGCTAAGATATATTTCCTTCAACTCTGTAGCTTTAATAATTTACGAGTTTCAAGCGGCGTCGAATCCTCAGCCGAAGTGACACTCAACCCGAGATATGTCGGATATTCATGTCAAAATTACAGGTTTATATCAAGGCTAGAAATACTTTTGCGGACTGTTGGTTTATTATTCCTTTTGAGAATTTGGCCTTATCGGCAGCTTACTAGGGGATCATATGCCCCCTTCCCTCATATAATACCTTTCCGCCAACCCCCTTTGTCTTTAGTGTTACAGAAAAAATGCTACAAATTTTCTTTCCAGGTATTTAATTAACGTTATTTTCAAGTTATATTTGTTAATTCATGCTTTATTTTTTTTTTTTACAGTTTTTAGATAATTGTTAGTGCATGTCTGTTACGAAATTTTAGATGGAACATAAAATGGCAGATAGCGGTCGTGATTTACAGGAAAAGCTCTCACGTAACAGCACTGACAAAAAAAAAATGAAACAAGAAACACGGCATGTGAGACCGAGCCTTAGTCTTGCTCAACACGTGTTGAAGTTCCTCCTCCCCCCTCCACTATACCGTCTCTGGTATCGTTGCTCTCCTTCCCGTTTCCTCGCCGCAGCCAAATTAACCATTCAATGAATTAACGCCCTAGTTGGCGAAACCAGACGCTTGCGACGTCGGGTGTGATGAGAATTACTCAGCACGGCGCCTCTGCCGCCATCTGGTGGCTTGCGGCGGTACTAATGCGAGCCCCGCTGACGCCGCGCGGAGGGATGTGCCGCTGTGGTTGACACACCGCGCTGGCGTTCCTGAGCGCCTTTCCGCCATCTTGATTTCCGTTTCACATGGTTACTGGAAATAACTCTGTGCAAATGCTTGGTCTCTCCACCTTCTCTCTCTCCCTCCCCCTTCTCTGCCTCTTCGTTCTCTTCCTCATCCCTTCGCCTCCTACCAACTCTCCCTCTCACCCTATCGTAGTCATTCTTGTCGGCTTATCCCGGTAATCTACGGATATTAGCAACATAATTCGTATGTTTGGAAATACAAAGAGTCGTATTTGTTATTATTTTAAGCAAAAGTTAAGTTTATGAACAAATTATTATTCTCTTCTCCCATGCAAATATACCCCCTCTTTTTTTTTTGTAATATTGCATTGAGGATAAGTTACATTTGAAAACTTTAAAATCTACGGTAACAATAAAAACGTTAGGAATTTGTTGAATTCTAAATCACGATCTATATCGAAACGTCGTCGCTGAAGCTAATCCCATGAATGATGGTTTACCTGCCGTTCGTGCAAATTTTTGCCTTTTTTTCAGTGCTACCGTATGTTCTACAAAGCTTCAGATTTATGTCTGGGTTTTCTTCTACACGCGATTTTTTTCTCGTAAATTGTTCATATTTATAGTAATAATATTTTAATCTCCTTATATATTATATTTAAATTGTGTGCAGTGGACCCAAAAAGAATGCCTCCCGGTGCAATTTTATTCAAATCCATTATTTTCGTAGCGTCAGACGAGGAAAGAAGAAAAGATAATCTTTAAAAGATAAATGTATTATTCTCCGAGGAGATTCATCCTTCTGGAACAGAGCAGGAATTCACGGAAGGAAGAATTACTGAAACTCACCTTGTCGCTTCAGCAGCCTCAGTGTTGAGTGTTGGGGGAGAGGGTTGCACAAGGAAAAAAAAATTAGAATTGCTGATTTCTACGCCTTCGAAAAGCGTTCAGCGGTCTAGAAACACCGTGCAGATGTCTCCTATCAGATAAACCGCCGACCCGAAGCAATTCTTTTACACGTATAAGCGGGAAGAAAAAAAGCTAACCGCGACTGAAGCGCACGCTTTCCATGTCATATGGACAGAGCTCGTTCGTATATCGGTACATTCCGTGGTCTTGGAACTTCAAATGTAGATATTCGTTCAGAACTCATAAGTTGTTAAGGCCGGTATTCCAAAACACAAAAAAAAGTGTTTAGGTGTTAAATATACTACACCTGTACCCCAATCGTATTCCTAGTGCACGATAGGACATTTCTTCTATGCCTGACAAAGTTAGGGCCCTTCGCCGTGAAATAGGGGGCAATACCCGTTACTAGGAGGCCATTCCTCGTCAAAAAACCTGACGAAAAAAATGAATTATTATTGTTACGAACGTGACATTGGCCGGGACACGTGCAGGTGCAGAGCTGGCTGGCGACTGCCGCAATATATGTGCCGCGCGCGCATGGAAGATAACAAGGATTGTCGCTTTCCCCCCTCCTTCCCACCACTCCCTGCGCGGCGCCCTGCCTTTGACACGTAACTGACACCGGACAGCTGGGAGTTACGCGAGTCGCTGACACGTGTTTAGAGAGATTTCTCCCGTCGTGTCGGCGCGGATTGACGCGACTGGCCTCGGCCGCTCTTGTGAGTTCTGGAATTGCGCCGGGGCCTATATATATGCCCGAGGACGCCGGTCAGGAGTCAGTAGAGAGTGGAGTCAGTTCGGAGTGTTCAGTCGGGAGTTCTCCCGCGGCGGAGTTTCCGGGCGATAGTGCCGCGGGTGCGGCAGAGGGGCGAAGTCCTTGGACGAAGGTTCCAGGGTAGGGAGTGAGTTAGTTCAGTGGAGTCGGGAGTTTTCCCGCGGTGGAGTTTCCGGGCGATAGAGTCGCGGGCGCGGCTGAGTCCCGAGCGAAGTTCCGAGCGAGGAGTCGAGCGGATCCTCAGCGAAGGGGAAGTGCGTTGGCGGCGGCGGAGTGTGGCGACGGAGTCCCGCGGCGGAGACCCACGAGGGGTGCTGCGGCGAGAGTTGCGCCAGAGGTGCGGCCCAGCGAGGTGTGTGGAACGAGTGACTGGGAAATAGACCTTTCTTTATGTGTAATTAATTATTTGCCATTTTAGAAGATTTTTGTAAGTGACATAAGTAGTGGCAATAAATAAAACTGTGTAGTGTAATAAATTCTTTAACTGGGCTATACTTTACGAACCCGCGGTAAATCGTAACATTATTAAAAAAATATATAATATTTTTGTACAGTATTATTGATAGAAATGATTTGGTTACGATAGTCTTTGCAGAAGTAACCTATAAAGAAACTAATTCTTACCACATATTAAAAAAAATTGTATTAATTATAATGATATGGGAAAATCAGCATATCCTTGTTTTTTTGCTGCTGATTGTATATAGTCTGTTTCCTGATTACAATAAATGATTTATAGTTTAAAAGTTTTATAAAAATGTATTTATTTTTGCAATTTCATAAGAGAGTTGGATTACGTAGTATTGAAGAATATGATAACCGTATAGCATATATACTGTTATAATAGTACAAATTGTTTAATGTGAAGGAAAGAATTTTATATTCAGTTCTACATGCTATGTGCGTTTGTTGAAATGAGTTTTGATATTAATTTGTTTAGAAGTGTCTCTTGCGAGATACACTGACGAGACAAGGAAACCGGGAAAAGAATTCAGGTAAACTGACTGAAGTTGGAGTGTGGAAACCCTAATTAATGCCCTTAAATGTAGGGAGTTCATTTCACGTAATAAGCGTCTAACAGAAACGTCCGATTGTTTAAACGGGAAGGTTTAACGCAGATTAATTGTTTGGATTCAAATTCTTTTATCGCCTGTATAACGTAAACATAAATACGTCATAGAGATCGCCAGTTTAAAAAAACAATGAAGATGGCGACTGATTTTTTTTTTGCTTTTCTGATCTGCCATTAAAGAGACCTGCAAAATTCGCGGATTCAATGACCTCCAGGATAGACTCTACTACATTCTACACACTCGGGCAAATGCCACCTGTTCATTGGCTGATGACTTGTGAGTCGTCTCAACCGAGTGTCTGTGATTCGACACTTCTTTGAGCGAGGGTTTCTAATTGGCCCTCATTACTCCAGATTAACAGTGAACCAATTGCAGAAGCAGCGCTAAGGTATAATTATTTGAATTGTAGCATATCACGAAATGAATCCGCGAATTTTGCAGGTCTCTAGCCATTATCGTTGGAAGATACGAGAATGCGCAAGGATTATGACATAACTATATGTATGTAATGTATGTATATATGTGTGTGTATATATATATATAGACACACACACACACACAAAGGGCCGGCGAACCCCTTAGGCGAGCCAGGTGACCGCTTAGGGCGGCAACATGTTAGGGACGCATAAGGAGAGGGGGAAAATCCTAATGTAAGTAAAAAAAAAAGCAATTAAATACAAAGGGGGCGGCAAATGTGACGTTTGTATAGGGTGGCAAAAGTGTGTGTGTGTGTATATATAAACATATAACCAATCCTTCTGATAGTAATTATTTGTAGTCTAATATCTCCTTATAGCAGTCAGTTTAGCGCCCTAAAAACGTAACGTCAGAAAAGAAAACGTTTTACGGAAAGTGCTTTAAGTGCAGTTAATTACCTCCGTAGCTCACGCAGTCGATCGGAAAACACTTAACGAAAATAGTTCATTGCGGCTTGCTTTTTCCTCTCACTTTTTTTTTGTCGTTTCGTCGAGAAAATGAATGTAAAGCTCTTAGGCAATTTTCACTGAACACATTATCACACGAAAACCTTCCTTCATTTTTGTTCTCTATTTTTTTTTATAAGAATTGCTGCAAATCGGAGAAGTTTTCACTGGAAAATTTTTTTTAAGAGACATTCTTCTTGAAATCACTAAGGGTGGCTGCCCGGACAAATTCAAGAGCTCTAAGAGCGCGTCGGCGCTAAGGGCGATACTGGCTCGCGCATCGCCCGCCTCATCGCCTTTACGTGCCAGGCAGAGTTGGCGTCCAGTCATTGCAGCGGAGACCCTATTATGTTATGCACATCCCTGCCTTCTTAACAATGCGGTGTGTTAAATTTCTCATGCCTAAAAACGCCCGTGAAAATACCCATTTTTAGCTTTTTTCCGCTGTACAAAAAAATCGAAAGAACCGCGAGAAAAAAAACTGAATGTATTTTAAATTATAATCGAAATTGGACACCATAAATAAATATCAAACCAACGGAATTTTGGACACTTGTGCATCATAATTCCCATGGAGTAAGGCAGTTCAGGGAATTATTTTTTGAAAAAGAAATACAAACTAATTTTCAACTCATATAAAGAGTTAAGCTACAATGGTTATACATTTTCTTCTTTTTTATTCGTTGTTAATGTAAAAATACTAGAAATAAAGAATAAAAAACATTTAGAAAAAAAACAAAACATTTTTTTAAAAACGTTTAGTACCTATTCGAAAGCAGACAACGTATTTTTTAAATTGTTTGTAGTATATTACTTGTTAGAAAAAAAAGTGTTATTTGAACAATTTTACAAAATGTAGTCATTTTTTGAGCTGTATCATGTAACCGTTCTGCAAGGCTCGGTTTTGGTTCCAGTGTTGTTTAAATTCATGGTTAATGAATGATTAACGAAACTTTATATTTTGACCGTATATTCGTTATGCTGATTATTCTACATTTATAAAACTCGGAACATAATCTTTAAACTGAGATATAACAGCGAGCGTTGTTTTATATAATTTGGCAACTGCACGTGAGTAATGTATAGAGACCTGAAATATTCGCGGATTCATTTCGTGATAGTCTAGAATCCAAAAAACGTTTGCCTTTTTACTGCACCAGTGATTGGGCCACAGTTTATCTGAATGACACTCGGCCAATGAAAAACCTTTAACAAAATAAGTATCATCCCAGTTAACAGGTGTCGCGAGTCAGTAGCCAATGAGCAGATGTAATTTTACCGCGTGCGTAGAGGATCGTGGAGTATATCCTACGTGTCATTGAAATCGCGAATTTTTCCAGTCTCTAGCTAATGTATTGTAATAAACTTGATGTGCTTGAAATAATTTTGTTCCCGGGAGTAAAAATTTTGAAGTTGGACGAACGCGAGTTTTTTTTTTTTTTTATCGGGCGTGCGACCGTCGGAAGGGGGGATCACGGAAAGGCAGTTGTTAAGGTGTCGTTAAGGTGTCGGGACGCTGCTTCTCTCTCGTCTTTTACGTCCTTATCTCTCGGGCCCCGGTCGTGTCTTACGAGCGCGCGAGCGGCAGACAATGGAGCCGCGGCTAGAAAGCCACGGCGCCCCTGGACGCCTTGCTTCAGAGAGGTAACTCCGGTGTACACTCCGTTCCAGATAAGTAGGGGCAGGTATTTTTTTTTCGCGGAAAAGATCTGAACGCCTATTAGACTGCAACAAGGCATGCCTGCAACTGTGGTTTCTTCCTTGTGATTGGCGTCCGTCTGCGAGAGAAGTCGTCGCCTCATTTGACCGGGCCACTCAGGACGCTTTTGCTTCCGCACTGAATCACTGTGATTGGTGTTGTTACAATCGACACGTAACTGAAAGAAAATCACCCAATAACGGAACACACACAATGCTACAATGTTTTAACTTTCAGCTAGTCTCGAAATCTTTTCTAGAAATCTGCATGCCCCTACAGATAAGGCGAGACACTTATATATATATATATATATGTGTGTGTGTGTGTGTGTGTGTTACATCTTAGCTCTCTACGTAGACATTTGGTGGGGGTAATTTCGAGTACGGAACGGAAGTCGTACGGAACGGAAATGTGTAACCACGGTGCTGTCATCTGTGGCCGACGGCACGAAACGAAAAAAGAAAAAAAATCACGGATACAAAGGAGAACTTTATTTTATTACCCGTGTAATGATTTTTTTTTAACAAGATGGGCAGTTTTTTTAATCAAATTCCTCGGCGGAAAATCAGGGTCCAAAGCCGGGGTTTGAAATTTTTTTTTCTAGTTTTCATTGGAGCCGTTTCATTATGTAGTTTGTAATGTCGGTCTGCTAATCAAATGATTCAATCGTCGACGTAGCTTTTACAGCAGCGAATTCTAGCGGCCGGTGCGGAAATGTAGTTGAAAACTTTATTTGCGTATGTTTATCACGATTGGCATTATTTCAAAGAATTCTACGTTAAATGTTGTGTCCGATACCCGAACTTCATATTATAAGTGTATTTTCCAAATGAGAACACATGAGTTTGCTCGTCTACGTTGTTAGATGTTACTCATCACTGGCGGATACTGAAAGACACTCTCACTTTTTTTTTGACAGTTGCTTCCGCGAACATTGAGATTTTTGACGGCTTAATCCCACTAAAATGTAACTGCGGAAGTTTGCGGCTTTTGGTGTTTTGGACGTTTGTTATTCAATCATTTTTTTTTACTACTGAACCGATTTCGATAAAATTTGTAACACACAGTCTGAAAGAGTTAAAATTATTTAAATTCGGGTTTGAAAAAAATATAACCATGTCAGATATTGAGTATGAAATACACACACACACACACACACACACACACACACACACACACACATATGAACACCAAGAAAAAATTGGCATTATAAAGGTTGTTCCAAGAGTAATCAATTTAGTCGTAATAATTTATAAACATTAGCATTGCACTATGATTACATGTTAAATAATGGGACTTTCGCATTTTTGTATTAGTAGGACTGCACAAGTAATGGCATTAAAAACTCGTGTGCAATGCTACCGTAAATAACAAATAAAGATAACCGATATTTTGAATTGCCGTAATAGTCCGAATACTTTTTAAACTGAGTATAGTCAATTTTATCCTATTTTCTGACCTATATTAATTTAATGTTTGAATGTGTAGATGTTTGCTACTCAGTAAATATTATTAAACCGTCCTTGATGAATTTTGGAATAGAGGTAAACCCTATAGCCAGTGTATTGGATTAAAACATACGGCATATTTATTTCCGTTAAAAAGCACGTTTCCTCAGGGAATAGCCATTAAAATTAATTAACGCCTATGGCTGGTCAGCTACCGGTAGGCATGTAATTTGATAAAAAAATAAAAAATACAATTACAAAAAATTACGCACGGTGACATGAGCCGGAAATATTGTCGCGGGTTGAAATTTTGCAGGGTTGTTGAAATCAAATTTAGGGACTTTACTGACGGGACTCTGGGCTGGCTGCTCTGTTCACTCGTCAGCGCGAGTGGCGTGACCATGTAATTGGGGCACGGGGCCGGCGCGGCGCGCTGCGGGCTTGCAGAATTTTGTTTGTTTGTTTGGCCGCGCGCTGGCGCAGCCACGGGCCGCAGTTACTGGGGCGCGCTGTCGTAACAAGCCGCGCGGTGTGGCCTGCACATTGGGGTAGAGGGGGGGTAGTCTTCCCAGATGTTCTTGTTAGTTGTTTAGTAAATTTGACTTCAATAACGAGCTTTTGTTATGGTAGGCGCGGCAGGGCGCGCGAATTTAAGCGCAAGTGATGTAGGAATTCAGGCTCACTCAGGCGGAGGCTATGCGTCTCACCTGTGGTCACGAGTTGTTAGTTCGTTCGTGATGTAGGAATTCAGGCTCACTCAGGCGGAGGCTATGGCCCTCGTCAGGGGTCACGCGTCATAGTTTTTAAAATGTAATGTTCGTTCGGGATTTCAAGGGCAGGAGAGGCCCCTACGTTATTTTTTTAAAGTAATCGATCAAGAAAGGCTTTTCGGAAAATGTGAGTATGGACTTATCTTTGTTTTAATTTTAAGTATTAATTATGATTTGAGGTATTCGGAAGGACTAGGGAAGTGTTTAGTGAAGTTCTCTCATTCTCTCTCTTGTAAGGTCGTTCAATCGTTAAGGAAGTAAAGAGATTATTGTTTTAAATTGTAATCCCGCTATTTAAATGTTCTTTAAAATGATGTTGAGTATTTGACTTTAAGAATAAAATAATTTTAATTAAGTATTATGTTATTTTGCAAAATCTCCTTAGTTCAGCTCTCACCAGACATCCTGTACGGGATGACGAACCTATGATCCTAGGTACATTAAAGTATTTTATGAAGTTAAGACTAGTTGATGCCAAGCGAGTTGTTTCTATGTAAAGAGCTACGATTCTCTCCCCCCTCTGAAAGTGGATCGTGACAGAAATGGCGGTGGCACCGGCTAGGTGCACGTGACAGAAATGGTAGAGTTCGCCGGATAGGTTCTATTTCTGGAGAGAGAGAGAGGTAGATTTTTATGTTTATTATTAAGTTAGTTTCAGCTTCTGATAGCAGGTTATTAAGAGTTTACTTGAGGAGAGGATTACGGAATTTAATCTAAGTGGAGGAAGTCTTTGAGATTTTTTTTTTGACGTAACAGATGTTTATTTGAGTATACTTGTAAGGATAAAGTTTATAGTGATAAGTTGTTTTAAGTCGTTGAGTTTATCAGGGATTTTTACGTGAGGAGAATACGTTATAATTTAAACACTTAATAAAGATAATGCAAGTGGTTTAGTTTTATTAAAGTTAATTTAAGATTGTAGGTTAAGAGAATTATAATTTAAAATAAAGTTTTTTTCGTAAATAGGAATTATTTTCAAGTGAAGTTTGTTTTGCTGTCGTGCGCGTAGGAGACGAGACGTACGAATTAAATCAGTCGAGGGAAGGATAAACGTTAGAAAGGAATTAAAGAGAAAACGAGAGTTTATGTAAAAGAGAGTTATAGAATTTATAGTGATGTTTTGTTTTAATTAGAAAAATGTTGAGAGTTGTTTCAGAACGACACGTCAGTGGACGTGGCAGAGTGAACACGTGATGGGGAGGTGCTGAGACCTAGCGGAGAACGGAGGAACCGCAAGCGAGGGTTGGCGCACCTGATGGAATTCGGTGACGTCACGAGCACGTACAGAGACGTGGACGGCCGTGACCTTGTTTTGATCAGCTGTACGGTAACTTAGCGATAAGAAAATAGACTATTGGTTAAATAAATTTAAATTTAAGTGTGTTTTAGAAGAAGAGGAACTTTCAGTATGTAAGTAATTTATTTTAAGAAGTGTATGATGTATAGGCTAGAAGTGTTTCGTTGTAAGTTGTTTATGTTTTTGTTAGTTAAATTCTACCTCGGTTTTAAAAATATTTTTTTGGGATTTGTAAACATTATTAAGGAGGTACACTATAAAATCGATAAGCATTGAGAAAACTGGGAAGGCTAGATTTTGTGTGTAGAGGGAATTTACTCCAAAAGAACAGAGAGACAAAATTAATGTTTTCTTTAGGGCGAGGGACCCTAAGGTGAGGTGTTGTGTCCCTGGGAAGAAAGGGAATTGTAGCGCAGACCATAGGAGATGGGCTGACTACGTGAATTAAGGGTTAGGAGAATCCTGAGAGTTGTGAGTAGTTTGGGGCAGGAGTTCCCCATGGTAGTACCGAAGTGGCTATCCTGTATGGGATAGGGTACCATTTCAATGAAGTTTGTTGGTGGGGTTAGAGCCCCCTGTGTAGTGGGCCTATAGCAGATAGGCACTACAGTGAAATTTTTGGTTATTTTGTGAGGTAAATTCCCTGGAGGTTAAGTAAGATTGGATTTAGTTAGGAAGGAGGGAAATGAGAAACATTGCTGTAGAGAGTTAGTGTACTTGCTTAATGTGAAATTGAATTTTACTAAATTAATTTAGGAGAAAGTTTTGTTCGGTAAATAAATAATAATGGAAGATAGCTAGATAATTAATTAATTTTTTTTGAGTAAGGTGTTTTAAGTAATGAAATAAAATAAGGTGAAGAAGTTTGAATAATTGGGGAGGAATTTCTTTAAGAGTTTAGATAATTGTTTTTGAATTTATTGAGATATTCAGCCAGTGGAGTTTGAGTGTGAGAGATACAGTGAGATTTTAAGGAAATCGGTTGTTTATTAATTAGGACAAATGAGATTTTATGATTAAGAGTCAGTAAGCATAGTTAAAATTTACGACATGATATTTGTTGACAGTTTACAGTTATTAAGGAGAAAACAGAGTAATCTATTTATTTTTATTTTAATGGTTTGAAGATAAGATTATGAATTTTTTTTGGAAGTTTCTTTGGCATGTTGGAATAATTTTTTTTGATTTTTAGAATTTACAGAGAAAATTTAATTGATTTACATTAGTTTGGAAGTATGGAGGTTTAGTGTTCGATTAGCCCTAACTTGATGGTCGGATCCCAAAAGAATGCCGTAAAACCGATAGCCAATTGAGAGGAATGCGGTAGGCGCTTGTGTAGAGAGGGGTTGTGGGAAAGCTCCTTGGGACTGATGGCAGATCAGGGGCCCTAAATAGTGTGTGATGCTGTAAAACCAGTGCAGAGAAAGCCTGGTATGCTTAAATTTTTGGGCACAGGTTATGTAAACCTGGGGTTCCATGGGATTTAGTCATGTTAGCTGCTGTGAGACATTAAGATTTCCAGGCTCCATAGTAAATTCAATGTAAATTTTTGTTTTCTTAAAATAATAAATTTGTTTTTAATTTTTTTTGAGATATTTGATTTGTAACAGTGAATACAGACCCCGAGGAATAAGAGTTGTCATGCTGTGAGAGGAGAAGGTGGTAGGCCTAAAAGGGTACAGGCACCACAGAGGTTATGTGCATTGCATAATTTAAATATAAGGAAACTTGAGAATTTGAAATTTTGTTGTTGGTTTGTACACCCATAAGAAGAGTATAGGCAGAATTTTTATTGTTATGAGATGTCTAATTTAATTGAAAAGAAGAAAGTTTAAAGATGCAAGGTAACATTATTATTGTAATAATTGAAAGAGATTAAGAGGTAGAGAGAAATAGGCAGTTTTTGTTTGTAAGTACTAAAGTTTACATATAGAAATTTAGTAACTAAGAATGAATAATAAGTTAAGTCTAGTGTAAAAGTTTTTTTTAAGTTTGTTAAGTTAAGAGTCACAAGTAAATTTTTTTTTAGAGAGAATGTCTTTGATAGGAAGTATTAGAAACTTATGGGAATTTTAGGGTAACATAAATAATGTAGGTAATGAATAATAAATAGATGGTAGGTCTTAAGTTAGGATTAACATTTGAAGCAGAATTTAATTAAGAAGAAGGAAAATAAATAGGCCTAATGAAAAGAACAAAAAAGGATTTTATGGTAAAGCATTTTTTTTAAGTAATAAACAATGAATAATAATGTTGTTTCAGGGTAATGTGTACTAATAATACAATTGTTTTTTTTAGGACCAAAGAACAGGAATTATGTAATTTAAATTAACATGTATTTTTGAAACTGTTACAGATTCCTTAAGATGAGCTGAGCAGCAGTCCAGTTTACAAGATGACAAGAGTTCGAGAGACAAGATACAAGATCACTGAAACAAGAGCCAAGACTGAAGATTCAAGAGAAGAGAAAGCTGGCAGCCATGGACTTACAAGTGGAGATTAATAAGGTTATGTAAAGTTTTATTTTTTTATGGAAGACAGTAACTGGAGTTTTTTTTTTGTTATAAACATTATTTACAGAACTTTTTAGGTTATAGTAATGTAATGGAACTAGTGAGTTGTGGTAGCTGTCAAAAAGAACTAATACCTTAAGTTTAATTTTTAAAGTTAATTTTCTTAATTTACAGAGGGATTAGTAGTTTTTTTTAAACCTTATTTAGGTTGGAATTTAAATACAATAGCTTATTATAAATGTGTACGAACAGTTCAAGTTCACAGTACTGATAGGTAGGTCAGATGATCTTATTGATTTTGATGATTTGTTGTTTTGAGTTGATTTTTAAGTGTTGTGAATTAGACAATGAAATAGTTCTGAAAACTTAAATTATTTCAAGCTAAGAAATAGTAAAGTTAATTGTAACTCAAAGGACACCAGAATTTAATTTTTTTTTGAATTAGTAATGTTTGAAAATTTTATACTTTACAAGAAAGGTTATAAACAAACAGATCGGATGGAACAAGGATGCAGTAAATCACAATTTCATTTAGAATTATTGATTAGCTTTTGAGGTTATGAAGTAAAAGTAATTATAGTTTAAAAGTTTGAATAAAAAAAAATGGTTTTTTTTTAATTTGTTTGAAATAGAAAATTTAAAAGTTAATTAGTCATGATCTAGGTGGGTGATGGGGTGGGAATTGGCCACTCTTTTTCCCTATAACCTCCCTAACATGGCCTTCTATTACAACTAACAGAAATAAAGAAGAAGAAAAATGAAGAATTATTAGTTAGAATGTTTCTTTCATGAAGATACCTGATGAACTTTTACTGTTTGGAAGAATAGAAGCAAGGTTAGTCAGATATTTTTACTCAGAAGAAGAAGAAGATAAAGCAGTTTTATGACTCGACAAGCCAGAGATTGGTGTTTCCCCTCTGCGCTTCTATTGACTACGTTGTTTACTCTCATGGGATAGCTGGTTCGGCACCATGGAGAGAGATTGGTGGGCATTGTGGTTGCCCCCAGAAGAAAAGAAGAGTAGAAGAGGTTATGGGTGGGTCATGTGAACTGACCTTCAACCCAGTTACTTCGTGGGGACTATTTGCTGTATAGAGAAGATCAAGACACAAGAGTTAGGGAAAATCATTGGAGGTCATGTTTCCCTTCCTTAAGTTTTTCCTATCAAATTATTTGCCTGATTAGATTATGCTAAGGGTGGGATACTTTATGTTAGCAGTTGAATTAATTAATTTTATTTTTTTGTGTGTTTGCATCCTTGCCCATCGATTGCAGTTTAGTAGTTAGTTTTGTATTTGTCAGGCGTGATGGTAATGCCTGTTGATGATGTTTCAGAATTGTAATCTGTTCGTGATGAGGATGGCACAACTCCGAAGCAGATGTGGGGAGAAGTTGTGAGCTGCCCTGGAAGCCAGTCCAGTAGCTGTTGGAGTTGAGTGGTGTTTACTGATGGCCAGCCCAGGGAGCTACTCTTCTCGACAACACTGACTTCGAGGAGTTGCACCAACCTTCACGAGATAAGAGTTTAATTAATTGAAACACTGTAAGGACACTTAATTTTTTTTGAAGAACGAAAGAAGTATGGTAATAAACGGAAACCGAAAAAAAAAAATAATAATAATTATCAAGAATTTGCACATTGTTTAACGAATACTGAGAAACTAAGAACAGTAATTTAATTTGTAAAGAGAGCTTCACTAACAGAACAATTTTTTTAGAATTGAGAACTCGAGCCTCTGAAGGTTCCTGTGAGAACAAACCAGATAAAAGTTTTACATTTAATTTTATGAATACTTGTTGTTTTAAAATAAATCTTATGCAGAATCTAGATGTATGTTCAGACAGCAAGGAACTAAGAAAATTATTATTTTTGTGAAATGAGGAATTTATAGTTATGGTTTAATGGAAAAAGACAATTTGTAATTTTGAGGTAGCTCGATGGGGCTCGAGCTCTGTGAGGGGAGGGTTATGTCGCGGGTTGAAATTTTGCAGGGTTGTTGAAATCAAATTTAGGGACTTTACTGACGGGACTCTGGGCTGGCTGCTCTGTTCACTCGTCAGCGCGAGTGGCGTGACCATGTAATTGGGGCACGGGGCCGGCGCGGCGCGCTGCGGGCTTGCAGAATTTTGTTTGTTTGTTTGGCCGCGCGCTGGCGCAGCCACGGGCCGCAGTTACTGGGGCGCGCTGTCGTAACAAGCCGCGCGGTGTGGCCTGCACATTGGGGTAGAGGGGGGGTAGTCTTCCCAGATGTTCTTGTTAGTTGTTTAGTAAATTTGACTTCAATAACGAGCTTTTGTTATGGTAGGCGCGGCAGGGCGCGCGAATTTAAGCGCAAGTGATGTAGGAATTCAGGCTCACTCAGCCGGAGGCTATGCGTCTCACCTGTGGTCACGAGTTGTTAGTTCGTTCGTGATGTAGGAATTCAGGCTCACTCAGGCGGAGGCTATGGCCCTCGTCAGGGGTCACGCGTCATAGTTTTTAAAATGTAATGTTCGTTCGGGATTTCAAGGGCAGGAGAGGCCCCTACGTTATTTTTTTAAAGTAATCGATCAAGAAAGGCTTTTCGGAAAATGTGAGTATGGACTTATCTTTGTTTTAATTTTAAGTATTAATTATGATTTGAGGTATTCGGAAGGACTAGGGAAGTGTTTAGTGAAGTTCTCTCATTCTCTCTCTTGTAAGGTCGTTCAATCGTTAAGGAAGTAAAGAGATTATTGTTTTAAATTGTAATCCCGCTATTTAAATGTTCTTTAAAATGATGTTGAGTATTTGACTTTAAGAATAAAATAATTTTAATTAAGTATTATGTTATTTTGCAAAATCTCCTTAGTTCAGCTCTCACCAGACATCCTGTACGGGATGACGAACCTATGATCCTAGGTACAGTAAAGTATTTTATGAAGTTAAGACTAGTTGATGCCAAGCGAGTTGTTTCTATGTAAAGAGCTACGATTCTCTCCCCCCTCTGAAAGTGGATCGTGACAGAAATGGCGGTGGCACCGGCTAGGTGCACGTGACAATATCAATAAAGATTAACGTACTGCATGTGTTTAAAGTTAAAATTGTCAAATCGTTTCATTATTATTTAATTTAAAATTTATATAAAATGAGATAGTTCGAATGTTTTTTTCTTCCTATTACTGCAAGGTAATAAGGTGGGTATTAGTTATTTTTAAAATATAGATAAATACGAATCTGAATTCATCAAAACGCTTTGCAACGGAAAGGAAATATAATCTACCAACGATAGGTACCAAAGCTAGTGTTCACATAAATCTAACTAGATGAATATGTATTTATACACAACTAGGTAGTCCGGCGCTACATGAGTCTATGTTTTGTTTTGTTTATCACGTCACAATATTTATCTTGTCAAAGTCCTAATGTTATTTGAAGCACCCGTCGAAAAGATCTCACCTTGCCGTGAACAGAGTGTACACACACTGGTAGCTGGCGCCGTCAGTGTACGAGGGCCGCGGGAACCGTGTAGTTTCTCAGATACGTCACAGCATCATCGCAGCATCAGCTAGATGCATATGCGGCGTAGCGTGGAGTTGTGATATTTGGTCCGGGGATCCTTCATGGGGGTTCCTTTTGCACCTCGAAACATATTGTTAGAAATTTGTCTGAGTTTTTTTAAAATTTAATTTTTATAGTGATTTTTGACCGCGTTTTTTTTTCAATGATATCCACGGCAACGACTATGGCAATGTTGATACCTTATTCACTTTCGGATATTAATCCAGTCTTTCTGTAATCATCTTTGCCATCATATTGACAAAGTATTGGTTTAAATAAATGCTCATTCAAAGGCCTTTTTAAACAGTTGGTTTTTATTTATTCTTGTTCATCTTTTTTGTGAAGATTTTTTTTCATAACTATATTTTCAAAATTAGATTTAGTATTTTTTTTTCTCCCTGTTAGAAGTGAGGCAGTGGCGTACCCGTGGGGAGGGACATTTATAAGAGCGGCGCGAAAGAGTTCTGCCTGTAGACATTCTCGGCGAGGCGCGGGTGCATCTGCTAGTTCATATGTAGTCACTGGAGATATGATTCGCCATGCTGTGGCAGTAATTTGCACACCCCTTTTCAACGTAAACTTTTGGCAGCTGACTGATGAAATTTCAGGTAGAATTTTTTAGCATGGTTTTGCGCGATGCTGTAAAATAAGCTGCGTTAGAGAAACGGCTTTTCGTTTCAACATAATATGGTTTACCTACTGGATATTTTTTGTGGTAATTATTAACAAACATTTTAATATTAGCGAATATATAGGTATATGCTTCATGTTTGAGAAGCTGTGCTGGGTCTATGAAATGTGATTTTTTTTGTATACAACACTGCATTGGTGTACCGTAGCGTGGTATCACTAACAATAGAGGGAGCTTGAATTGTGTATAAGTGTGCAGGAAGTCGTGCAACATCTGGCACGTGACTTTCCTGCAGAATGTAAAAGTGAATGAGCGTGGTAAATAGCGGTGTTTAATTTTTTTCCCATTCATTTTACGTCCTTCTGAAATAGGAATCAACGCCTCATTGGCACCCAAAAATTAAATAATATATATCCCATGTTACAGAAAATTCACGTTTTGACACCTCGCAAGTATCCATCCCATTAGTTTTTAACGAGAACTATTTTAAAACGCATGTTTGTGACGTCATGTTTCCTCTGTTTTAAGTAAGTATAGACGCGAAAACATTATTTTGTATGGGATTGACTACAACAGAATTCTTTCAATACAACATTTATACACGAGTACACCCTAGTACCCTCTTTATGAGGTGTTGGTGTGCATGTAACAACTGTAATAAATAAAATAATAAAAAATAAAAATATATACACATACGCAAACACCAACGCAACAGCTATGCCTATAGCTATAGCGACAGTTCAGGGAGACTAGATTCCCATGTTTATATTGAGCCCCAAACCATCGGCTGCCAACTGAGCGGTCGTCAGCTAGATTTATGCCTGGAGCGAGGATCGCATAATGAATTAGTTTGGGGCGTGACGTCTGTGCGTAATGGCACAAATTAGGGTCGGCAATTATTTTGAGTAGGAATGGGGGCTTCAATTATGATTTCAACTGAACGGGAGCTCGGCTAAAAAGGAGAGTTTTCTGGAACGCGCACGGTTTCAACTTCGTCCATGCCGGGTGACAGGTGCTCAAGAAGTCTCCGCATCACTGACTACTTAATTCCTTCATTACGCAGAAGGTGCCCCAGGGTTCCCCTCATTCAATTAAGTTTCAAGTTAAATTAAAAGTAATGGCATATAAGAGCATTCCCATCCAATATTACTTTTCGTATTTCTTAAAAGTTGACAAGGTCTACGTATAAATATCAAATACTTCTCTTTTTTTACTTTATTAGTAATATCAAGGTTCTAGCTCTTCGGTACGGTTATTTTGTACCCCAGTTCAAACGTTATCTCACTTTAGCGATTATTGGTGAGTTAAATTGTGATTAGGTTTTATATAGACTGCTGTGTATTAGTTTGTATTATTAACTTCAGTTGGTTAAAGTTTACTCGTGTTCACATACTTGTAATTTTGCAACTAACAACTCGTTGACCTAGCAGTTACACCATAAGCATTGAGTTGTATGGGGAGTATATAAAAAATGATTGTACTAACAGTGTAAAATTATGTATGCTCATTAATAGGGAATACCCAATACCAAGCATAGTTTGACTTTTTTTGTCATAGGCCTATACAGAATGGCTTGCGTGAACTGTAATTACGTATGCCACTCGTAATTTGCACATGATTTTTGACTATTTGATAATGATTTTATCAACTTCAGTTAGTATTCAAAATGTCTTATTAATTGGAGAATTTTCCTGCACCGCTGAAATTAAATATTTTCTTAGTTTCCTAGGAAATTTAGAATTTTTTTAATGCACGAAACGTATTTTTTTACAATTGTTTCCCATATTGGCCCCGACTCATTTTCGTGATACGTGAGATGTAAACTTCATTAGTTAATTTCGACAGTATGCAATTATTTTAGTTAAGTGGCTGGTAGCAAATGATAGACATAGACGCTGACATGTGAGGAATTCATGCGGGGTCGTTTGAATCGATACGTTTCTAAGTCATCTACTCAACCCTTTGTCGTTTCTTGAGATGAATTGAGTTTTAATTGTTCGGTTACGCATACGTTGAGTTTTTCGTTAAACTGAAAACTATTGGATCTTGAACTTCATTCCAGCTACAATCGGAAATCGGATTCACGATGTTTCTCAGTTGTCGTAGTAAACTACCAAGTTTCCATAAAAATATTTACGAGAGTTAAAATATTTCTCTCTCGCGACACTATGCTATCAAAAAAAAATTAAAGACTCCCTAAATTTAGACGATTTTTTGTGCCGTTGCAGTAAAAATGGACGATCAAACTTTACGGTCGCGTAATACGTTTCATAGTTCTATTCGCGCGGAATTACTGCTTCCTCCAGAACAAAAATAACAATAAACCGTCCGTCTCGTGAATTATTTCATTGCATTGTTCATTGTGACTCAATAACTCGTCAAACAACTACAACCTTTTTAGATTTTTATTTTACATCCCACTTTGACAGTCTAATGCAGCATTTACGGGGGTGCCCTGTGGTATTTCAGAGAAAAATCTGTCAAGGTATAGAAAAATAAATATGGTTACTCAGTTACACCATTTCATTACGGAGTACCGCTATTTTTGTGAACACATCGTTATTATTGGTTATTTGAACGACTTTAAAGTCATTTCTCGAACAGTGGTTTGGTTCAGTACGACGCTGAGTCGCTATTTACTGTTTGTAAACAAGCCTGTCTAAACTTATATGTTTCATTTTATTTTTTATAGCTTTATTTTTTCTCCCTGTGATATTTCACTTAATTATTATAAAAAAATTCTCATAAATGTGCATATGGTGCGCCTGCAATTATTGTGTGGGATTTGAAATGCGCCCAGACTTGAGAAGGTTTGATAAATCCTCCCCCCCATTTCCCCCCCCCCCCCGCCCCCCTTCTCTTTCTCTTTCCACCCCAGTTACTACTAGAAATAAATCATAAAAATTGGAGTGATGGCAAAAAATAATCTACTCCAAGCAGCGCCGGATCTTTGAAGACAGTTCTATGTAAAAATGTATTATTTTACTTTTTTCTTTCTTTCTAGTGCTTACTGGCTGATTCAACTTCCGTTGACACGACTTCGAAAATCGCCATGTTGAAATTCCGAGGCGTGGTGCGCGCGCACTTCATTAAGCTTCCGTTGCGCGCGGTATGATGCCACGAGCGTCCAGACTCCGTGTCTGTGAATGAAGTTTCTCCTATTTCCGAGGCGGCTCGGGTGTGCGCTGTTATCTGATTGGCCCGCTCTCTCTCCCGCGCGCGCGCACGTGTGTGTGTATTCCCGTGCCCGCCTCGCAGGTTGCGCGCGGACAGCTGACTGCGACCCACGCGTCCCTTCGTCGCCGTTACGTCAGAGGCATTCCATTCGGGAAGCCTAAGATGTACATCAAGCTCTGTCCCTGCCCGAATATTCACCTTCGGCCAACCTCGGGATTTGTTTTATTTTTTGCGCAGGAAAAATGAATTCAAACATTAAAAGTGGTCGGTTAGGTTACGGTTAGTTAGGTCAGTACAGCTGCATTATAATAAACAGAGAAATATAATAAATATATGTAAATGAACCCGAGGTTGGCCGAAGGTGAATATTCGGGAGTGTTCGGGCAGGGACAGAACTTGATGTACATCTTGGGCTTCCCATTCCATTCCGTGCGACGCAATGCACGAAGCGAGCCATTCACCGGACCAGTCGCGGTGGGCTTAGAATTTTGGGAGGGGCGGGTGACATTGAATACCTCTCGTATAAAAAAATGCAGAGTTTATATAGATAAATATTTATCTAGATCAATTGTTTACTGTGCTGCATTGCGCACTCTTAAAAAAAAAGCTGCCCAAAGAATATTCAGCCGAAATGTTTTTGGCCCAGTAAAAATGAAGGATTCTTGAAAAGGTGTGGGTGTTTTTTTTTCCCTTCGACCAAGAAAGTTGCTCGAGTGAGTAACAAAATTCTGATATGCTTGGAACCTGTTCGGGGTTCCGGCTCCATTTCGGTGAATGTCATGATTCCCTTTAAATGTCTCGGAGCTCACATTGTTGACAGTTCGCACTTAATAAGTTTTGAGTGAAATTAAAAGTTTTGGTGAATACTTATTATCTGAATATTCAAGTTGTTTGAATGATTCTTGCGAGGGGACATATGCCTTTGCTGGTTACAGTGTATGACATCAACAACCTCATGTTGTTAATTTACCCTATTCACTTACAAAGGATTGGCAAATTTAAGATCCTTTGTATGCTTCACTGCAAGGAATGTTCGGAAATGTACAGAAATAATAAATGGTCATTATAAAATTTGTTTAGGAAAAAGGTTAAATTCATTGGAAATTTACCATACTTGTTTGGTAAATTACCCAATTTAGAACATCAACAACAAAGTCTGTTTGGAACCGTTGTTTCTAATATATATTTATATAATGTGTATATTTGTTCGTTTTGTGTAAAATCAAAACTTTACAAATAAAAATATTTAAGCCTTTTTAAATTAAAGTAATTAAATAACGACATTAAAACTTAGCTGTAATTAAAATATAAACGTTAATTACAAAAAAAAATATTTATAAAATTGGCAATAACAAAACGAATTTTAACGTCTCAAAACAATTCCCATTGTGCGCTATCCACAATTTATCCCGTAAAAAAATTTATAGGTATACCAATGAGCTTTTTGGAACTCCCAGGAGGGGGAGGCAGGAGAGACGCGGTGGGGAATCGTTATACCTAGAGACCGGAAAAATTCGCGGTTTAATTTCGCGATAGGCTAGAATCCAGATGTGTTAAACTTTTTGCTGCTTCAGTGATTGGACCACAGGTTGTCTGAAGGTCTCAGAGCCAATGAATAATCCTCAACGAAAGAAATATCGAATCAAAAGTATTCTAGTTAATAGGTGTCACGAGTCAGTAGCCAATGAGCAGATGCAATTTGTCCGAGTGCATAGAGGATCTTGGAGTACCCTGTAGGTCATTGAACTCGCGAATTTTTCCTGTCCTTAGTTATACCCCAACAATGTCGAGAACGAGGACCTTCGTACCATTGAATTTATATATTCAGTGCTCGTACCGATGGAGCGCATAGTATAGCGTTTTTAACACCTGTCGGTACAGCTGGTTTGTTCTGATCGGCGAGCGAGCCGTGTGTCGGAATGGACAGCGAGAGCTCGCGGTGTAACGAAGCCCCCTGGACTCGGAGCGAGTTCCGCCTGCAGACGCAGTCCCGTGATAGGCGATCTCGCCTCGCTTTCGCGCAGCGCGCTTTTCTTTTGGACGCGTCGGGGGCGCACGCACCGCGCCACTGCTGCCAACCTCGCACCCGGAACGCACACACGCGCACACACATACACGCAAACACAACCAATGAGTAGAGACCCGGAAAATTCGCGGGTTCACTTCGTGTTATGCTAAAATTCAAATAATTATACCTTAGTGCTGCTTCTGTCATTGGTTCACTGTTTATCTGGAGGACTGAGGGCCAATTAGAGACCCTCACTCATAGAAGTGTCGAATCACAGGCCACCCAGTCGAGACGACTCACAAGTCAGCAGCCAATGAACAGTTGGCATTGCCCCGAGTGTGAAGAGGATATTGGAGTCTATCCTGGAGGTCATTGAACCCGCGATTTTTCCGGGTCTCTACCAATGAGGCCACACTGTCGTCGTCAATCTGTCAAACTGAACACACTCGAGTGACAACTTTATGTCTCTGGCTTTGATGGTTTCATTCCATTTTACTCTGCCTTGTTCTATTTTTTTTAAAGTGTTGGTTCTTATTATGTATTTTTAAGCTGTTATCTGTTTAGTACAAGCTAATTTCCAAGGGGAGATCTGTGGCCATTGCGCATTGGGAATTGTTAAAATAAGTTTAAGTCTTGCCAATTTTATAAATATTTGTTGTAATAGTATGTGGTAGTTTACTAATTAAACTTTTATCTTTTAACTACACCTAATTTGTTAATGTTATTATTTAATTGATTTATTCGAAACGAATTTAATATTATTAATTTGTAAAGTTTTGTATTTTTTTTAAGTTTAATTCATGTAAATGATTGCATTAATAATTACAATTTCTATATTAAAAGTCTATTTGGGTAAATGCGCAAGTGTTGAAAAACTCTGCTTGTGTGAGTGCAAGACTGGCCTTGTCACGTGTCTTACCGCCGCGCCGCCGCGCTACGTAACATTACTCTTATTAAAAAAATATATTTCCCATTCATAGCAGCAGATATGATCTCTCTTATTAATGAAGTGAAGTAGGTACTTATACTAGACGCAACATAACTCCGAGCCTGGGTGACGGTTAGAAAATCGTTGTGTGTATGTGAGTCCCGACACTGGAGAAGGCAGACGTGGCGCGGCAGTGAGAGATAATGCGTAACTTGATAACAGTGGCTACACGCTACTGCACAGAGTGAAAACTTAGTCCTTCGGTGAAATCCGACGAATACGTTGGTACTTACTAAACGTTTTCGTTTACAGTTTGGATCTGAGGTTTGTATGCATGTAGTGTATCACTTATGTTCAGAGCCAGTGTTACATATGTAGTGCAGTACTTCAGTAAAGTACAACTTTATACATAAAATGCCTCCAGTGTTGTCAAAAGTTAAGAGTAAAAAACTGCACTCGCAGGCGCGGGAAATCGTCTATAACGTTCTGCAGTTTATGGAAAATGAAGCGCGATTGCAGGAAACCTACATTTCACTAGAGAAAGCACAGCTGAGAACAGCTAATGCGACGGGTGTGTCTCGCACGACTGTACAAACAATATGAAAAATGGCTCACCGAACAATTAATACAAAATCTTCCACCAAACAGTGTTATTGTGATAGATAATGCTCCCTATCACAATGTAAAAATAAATAAAATGCCTACCTCCAACTTGACAAAATTGGAAATGCAGCAGTGGTTAAGTAAGGAGAATATTTCCTTTACTAGCGACATGCTCAAACCAAACTTGTATAACCTCATAAAGAAGCACAAACCTTCGCAAGTGCAGTACTCGGCAGACAGACTATTGGTAAATAGTGGCCACACATTACTTCGTCTGCCCCCTTATCATCCGGATTTGAATCCGATAGAAAGCATATGGGCTAAAGTTAAAGGAGAAGTCGCTTCAAGAAATGTTACTTGCAATTTGGCAAATGTAAAAAAACTTTGCGATGAAATATTTAACCGAATGGGTCCAGAAGATTGGATACCGATTTGCAATCACGTTAAGACACTCCAGAACGAATACTGGGATAAGGATGTGCGTTTTGACATTGAAATTGATAAAGCGATTGTTCAGTTAGGTGATGCAAACAGTGACAGCATTGACGTTTACACATCAGACTCTTCGGATGGAACAGTCAGTGGCGTTGAAGAACTGAGGTAGTGCTTGGAACGTCAGTGGTAAGTGGTCAATGTTTTCTGCTTTTCTCTACCTGCTGTGCAAGGTCGCCGTATCTGCTTATACCCCCTCCTCATCCACCCGACCCCCCACACGTGTTGCAGTCAACACTCCTCATGTGTGACGTAGCTCAAGCTCGGAGTTATATTGCGCCTAGTGTACTCCTTCGTCGAAGCATGTACAACAGTCGCAGTTTTATCTTCTCCTGCTTTCATCTGCTACTAAGAAAATGGTACCGGTAATTCATTCTAGAGACGAAGAAAATCACAGTTGAACATAATTTCCTAAATTTGTGTCTTACAATTCACAGTATTTCAACCACTCCTAGTTTGTTTTGCGATAAAACATTACTTTCAACGATGACTTTTTTTTCTCGTGGAAAATAATAGTTGACAGTATACGTAATACGGCAGCATTTTATTTCACCTGATATTATAATCATTTATTGTTTTTTACGGTTGGTCGTTGTTTTCAAAATTGGATTCTTTTTCTTTTTTTTTTATCTCTCTTGATGTAGTGACATGGAATTCAGCTTTCCATAAGCCACTAGACTCGGACTAAACTACTCACTTTTGTTTATTGTCTACAAAGTGCGGCGGACGTGGTTATTATTCTGTCTTTAAGATACTTATATAGTCTGCAATGAGACTTATTTAAAATTCGACAGTAGTAGTATAGTTTGGGGGCGCCGAGGACATGGCGCTGGCGCGTGGATTGTGATTGTCGGTCCGCCATCTTGGATTGTGACGTCACGGCGGCCATCTTGGAGGAGTGTAACGGGACATAGCGTAACGGGGCAAGTTTGACCTTGACCTTTGACCCTCAAAATTCGCCAAAATTGGGCAAAAATTGCCCAAAATTCCTCAAAATTCGTCAAAATTTACATTTCTGTGAAAAAAATTCCGCCAAAAATTCTCAAAAAATTCCACAATCCAAAAATTAGAATTTCGAAAAATCCTCAAAAGTCGTTTTGCCCTAGAAAGAACCCAAATTCCTAAAAGAGGCTTAAGCATCCTTGTCTACAGCCTCCGATAAGCCTCTGACGTCATCTAGGATTATGACCGCCATCTTGGATGGTTGTGACCTTGACCTTGACCTTGACCCCGGCGGCCATTTTGGATCCGCCATCTTGGATCCGCCATTTTGGATGACGTAATTGTGTGTTCTCGAAAATTCCGGTGATGTGATTGCCGCCATATTGGATGATGACGTCACCGGTGCAATTTTCGTTACGGCCGCCATCTTTAACTTTTTTATTTATTATCCCATTTTAATGAAATTTTTTTTAAAAATTATAAAAAAAATTCAAATAATAAAATTTTAATAAAAAATATTTAAAAAATAAACTTTTACGACACGGAGTTCGGAGTCCTCGGTTCGAACCCGGTGAGGGCAAAAAAAAATGGCGACCGATCCTTCCCTCAAAGTGACTGCTGGCATACTGACTCCCACCACTTTTTTCATAGCATATATATCATCCGGCAGTATGACGTCATGTACGCCATCTTGAAATTTGGACGACATCTAGAAAATCTTTATTTATTATCCGATTTTAATGAAAAAAATTTCAAAATTCATCAAAAAATTAACGTATTTGAATTCTGTTTGATTATATCGATGTACGTCCTTGGTTCGGTTCCCGGCGAGAGTAAACGGTCGATCCTTCCTCCATGAAAGCTACCTAGACTGATCTACCACCACCAGTACCAAGGTATATATCATCAACTGGTATGACATCATGTCCGCCATCTTGTCTTCATCCGCTGGAGACCACCATCTTGTTTTCGTCTGCTAGAGTTTGCCGATACCATGTAGTATAATTATCTGGTCACTATACTTGTGTCCTCAACTGTTGACATTGAACATTGACCTTGAACTTTGACCTTGACCTTGAAATTTGACTTTGTCCTGGAAATTTGACTTTGTCCTTGTCGACCATCATGGATCCGACATTTTATGTTCAGTACATGCTACCAGAGGATACCACCTGCTGGAGTACGCCATCTTGTGTGTGTGTGTACTTGTATTATAGAGTACATTTCCATCTGGATAATTTTATTCTAACCCGCTACAGTGCAGTAATCATTTATTTCCGAGGTGCCCCCGCCATCTTGAAATTTGACCGCCATCTTGAAATCATGTAATAATGTAGCTAGAAAAGCGGGAAAAAATCCAAAATTCATTAAATAAATCACTCATTAACTTACATATCGATTCGGTCCGCTCCAGTCCTTGGTTCGATCCTCGATCGATGCAAAACATTTAATTTTATGAAAAAAAAGTAATAATTCCAATAAACCATGTTCAACATTCTTAAAGAGACTTTAAATCATCTACTACCATCATCCTATCAGACATCAAGACCACCATATTGGAAATTCGTAATTGTAATGCTAGAGATTCGGGAAAAAGTTCAAAACTCATTAAATAAATTTGTAACCTATATACTGATTGATAAGATCGACTAAGGTCCTTGACACGATCCTGGACGAAGCTAAAATAAATTTAATTAAAATACCAGAAAAGTGTAAGGTTCGAGGAATAAAACACCTAAAAGTCTTTTACAAACATAATATTTATTACACAATTTCATTCCTACTACAGAATCACTTGCGAAAGCCAGCAATCTTATAAACATTTAGCCCTGCATAGACGTACAACGACTACTTCTTAGCTCCAAATGGCTCCAAATGCTCCAAACGGCCTCCAAATGGCTCCAAAAGCTCCAACAGCCTCCAAATGCTTAACACAGTTCCAAATGGCTCCAAATGCTCCAAACGGCCTCCAAATGCTTGACAGCTCCAAATGTTTCCAGCAGCTCCAAATGCTCCAAATGCTTGACAGCTCCAAATGCTTCAAAAGGCTCCAAATGCTTGACAGCTCCAAATGCTTCAAAAGGCTCCAAATGCTCCAAATGCTCCAAACGGCCTCCAAATGGCTCCAACAGCTCCAACAGCCTCCAAATGCTTGACAGCTCCAAATGTTTCCAGCAGCTCCAAATGCTCCAAATTCTTGACAGCTCCAAATGCTTCAAAAGGCTCCAAATGCTCCAAATGACTCCAAAAGGCTCAAAATGCTCCAACAGCCCCCAAAAAAAAGGCTCAAAATGCTCCAACAGCCTCCAATGCATAACACAGCTCCAAATGGCTCCAAATTCTTGACAGCTCCAAATGCTTCAAAAGGCTCCAAATGCTCTAAATGACTCTAAAAGGCTCCAAATGCTTCAACAGCCTCCAATGAATAACACAGCTCCAAATGGCTCCAACAGCCTCCAAATGCTTAACACAGCTCTAAATGGCTCCAAATGCTCCAAACGGCCTCCAAATGCTTGACAGCTCCAAATGTCTCCAGCAGCTCCAAATGCTCCAACAGCTCCAAAAAAAGACTCCAAATTCTCCAACAGCCTCCAAATGCTTAACACAGCTCCAAATGGCTCCAAATGGCTCCAACAGCTCCAAAAGACTCCAAATGCTTCAAAAGGCTCCAATTGCTCCAAGAGCTCCATCTTCAATTGGTTCCAACTGATTCCTATTACTTTTATCGAACTTGGCATGATTACTAACATGTCTTTATCAGTATACATTTTGACTGGCAGTGGTAACGTTTTTTACACCTTTAAGTTATAAGTTTTATTTAGAAATCAGATTTCGATAAATGATAGCTTCCATCTGGAAAGAAAATATATTAATTTATCTTCAAGTTTATACACATACATTTAATTTAATCCATTATTGTATGTAGCCAGCTTCCCTCAGTTCTTTGAGTATGAAGGATATTTCTTTAATGTTTGAATAGTTTCCTGCACAAAGCGATCCATGTAGTAGTCGTAGCCTGTTAACCAATATGTTAGGATCTTCCCATGAGGTATAATCAATCTCTTCTGCTGCCTTCATCATCCTTGCATGTTTATAATAAATATTATCTCTGGTGTCTATCGCTTTAACACCAACCACAAGGTCACTTTCGTCATCTTGCCAGTGATTATCACAAGGTTGATCAGGATAATTTATTTTATTACGTCGTTTCCATCGTTTTGGTCTCAAACCACCATCACAGTCTTCGCTCTTGCATGCTTTTGGTGCTTCAGTACAGTGCACAATCATGTCTGCCTCAGATGTGTCACCACAATCTTCAATCATGCCAGCTTCTGATGTGTCACCACAGTCTTCAATCATGTCAGCACCACAAACTTGATCAGGATAATTTATTTTATTACGTCGTTTCCATCGTTTTGGTCTCAGACTGCCATCACAGTCCTCAATCATGTCAGCCTCAGATGTGTCACCACAATCTTCAATCATGCCAGCCTCAGATGATTCATCAAAGTCTTCGACCTTGTAAGCTTCAGGTGGTTCTCCATCTTTCACATTTTCATGGAGACGACTAGATATTGGAGTAAATATATTTTCATTTCTAATGTGGTTACAACCTCCTTCGTTTGTTTTAAATTTTAAATTATTATCTTGATCTAGATCAGTAATTTTAGCATTAGCTTTTTCGCCTTCGTTCCTCAACCGCGATGTTGTAGCCCAGTCTTCGTTATCTTTATTCATCTTAATTGTACAGGTCTTGTAATGTCTATCCAAGTAATATCTTCTACCAAAGGATTTCTGACACTGACTGCAATGAAATGGTTTTTGACAAGGACCCAAATTACACTCACTTCTCTCATGTCGTTTAGCATTCTTTCTCAAGGTAAACACCTTGCTACAGTATCTACAGTGATGACGTTTTGATACAGCAACAAATCCCGTTTCAGGATTCATATTAGTTATTGAGACTAATTCCAGATGCAAACTAAGAGTTTTAAATTAGATATATTACTTAAATAGAATTTTTTAATTATTTCATCAGCGAGAATTAATTTATCTCATTCAAAGGTACTTGTTGCAAGTAGTTCTGCTTTTCAACAACAGATGTAGCCACATGTTACTTGCAGGTAAATAATATTTAGTTCTTTTATGCGGGATGCGGGATGCTCACTAACGATCGCAAAAGAAGGATGGCTTCGCTAGACTCCAAGGAGAAGGAAGTTCGTCCATCCTTTTAGTGCTTCTTAGATTTCTCAGAGATTATTTGACTGAGTAATGATATTTTTTTTTTTAAATTTCCACCTGATAAAAATATTACAAGTGCTGATTTATTGGCAGAATTTCAATAATGAAATGCAACCTTGAATAAAAAATGACATGACTCATTAAGTAAAAAATTCTTCATGCAGAGATCAATTCCTCATCAGTAACCAGAAGCACTCGGAGAAAACCATCAGATGTCTAGTCAGGAATAATCAGAAGCACCCAGAGAAAACCATCAAAATATTGTCAAGAATAATCAGGAGCACACGGAGAAAACTACCATAATATTGTCAAGAATAAACGGGAGCACACGGAGAAATCCACCATAATATTGACAAGAATAATCAGGAGCACACGGAGAAAACCACCGCAAGTTTTCTTTGATATCATAAAATTTCAGGGAAAAAAATAATAAAAAATAAAAATAAATTTTTAAAAATTTAAAAAAAATAAAAAAAAAACATAAAATTCTGGCTTGTACTAGAACTCTATCTTTGTTCAACAATGAGAAGTTCACAAGCTAGCAGAATATATTTATGTATTTTTTTATTTTATTTTTTTTTAAATTTTTATAAATTTATTTTTATTTTTTATTATTTTTTTCCCTGAAATTTTATGATATCAAAGAAAACTTGCGGTGGTTTTCTCCGTGTGCTCCTGATTATTCTTGTCAATATTATGGTGGATTTCTCCGTGTGCTCCCGTTTATTCTTGACAATATTATGGTAGTTTTCTCCGTGTGCTCCTGATTATTCTTGACAATATTTTGATGGTTTTCTCTGGGTGCTTCTGATTATTCCTGACTAGACATCTGATGGTTTTCTCCGAGTGCTTCTGGTTACTGATGAGGAATTGATCTCTGCATGAAGAATTTTTTACTTAATGAGTCATGTCATTTTTTATTCAAGGTTGCATTTCATTATTGAAATTCTGCCAATAAATCAGCACTTGTAATATTTTTATCAGGTGGAAATTTAAAAAAAAAATATCATTACTCAGTCAAATAATCTCTGAGAAATCTAAGAAGCACTAAAAGGATGGACGAACTTCCTTCTCCTTGGAGTCTAGCGAAGCCATCCTTCTTTTGCGATCGTTAGTGAGCATCCCGCATCCCGCATAAAAGAACTAAATATTATTTACCTGCAAGTAACATGTGGCTACATCTGTTGTTGAAAAGCAGAACTACTTGCAACAAGTACCTTTGAATGAGATAAATTAATTCTCGCTGATGAAATAATTAAAAAATTCTATTTAAGTAATATATCTAATTTAAAACTCTTAGTTTGCATCTGGAATTAGTCTCAATAACTAATATGAATCCTGAAACGGGATTTGTTGCTGTATCAAAACGTCATCACTGTAGATACTGTAGCAAGGTGTTTACCTTGAGAAAGAATGCTAAACGACATGAGAGAAGTGAGTGTAATTTGGGTCCTTGTCAAAAACCATTTCATTGCAGTCAGTGTCAGAAATCCTTTGGTAGAAGATATTACTTGGATAGACATTACAAGACCTGTACAATTAAGATGAATAAAGATAACGAAGACTGGGCTACAACATCGCGGTTGAGGAACGAAGGCGAAAAAGCTAATGCTAAAATTACTGATCTAGATCAAGATAATAATTTAAAATTTAAAACAAACGAAGGAGGTTGTAACCACATTAGAAATGAAAATATATTTACTCCAATATCTAGTCGTCTCCATGAAAATGTGAAAGATGGAGAACCACCTGAAGCTTACAAGGTCGAAGACTTTGATGAATCATCTGAGGCTGGCATGATTGAAGATTGTGGTGACACATCTGAGGCTGACATGATTGAGGACTGTGATGGCAGTCTGAGACCAAAACGATGGAAACGACGTAATAAAATAAATTATCCTGATCAAGTTTGTGGTGCTGACATGATTGAAGACTGTGGTGACACATCAGAAGCTGGCATGATTGAAGATTGTGGTGACACATCTGAGGCAGACATGATTGTGCACTGTACTGAAGCACCAAAAGCATGCAAGAGCGAAGACTGTGATGGTGGTTTGAGACCAAAACGATGGAAACGACGTAATAAAATAAATTATCCTGATCAACCTTGTGATAATCACTGGCAAGATGACGAAAGTGACCTTGTGGTTGGTGTTAAAGCGATAGACACCAGAGATAATATTTATTATAAACATGCAAGGATGATGAAGGCAGCAGAAGAGATTGATTATACCTCATGGGAAGATCCTAACATATTGGTTAACAGGCTACGACTACTACATGGATCGCTTTGTGCAGGAAACTATTCAAACATTAAAGAAATATCCTTCATACTCAAAGAACTGAGGGAAGCTGGCTACATACAATAATGGATTAAATTAAATGTATGTGTATAAACTTGAAGATAAATTAATATATTTTCTTTCCAGATGGAAGCTATCATTTATCGAAATCTGATTTCTAAATAAAACTTATAACTTAAAGGTGTAAAAAACGTTACCACTGCCAGTCAAAATGTATACTGATAAAGACATGTTAGTAATCATGCCAAGTTCGATAAAAGTAATAGGAATCAGTTGGAACCAATTGAAGATGGAGCTCTTGGAGCAATTGGAGCCTTTTGAAGCATTTGGAGTCTTTTGGAGCTGTTGGAGCCATTTGGAGCCATTTGGAGCTGTGTTAAGCATTTGGAGGCTGTTGGAGAATTTGGAGTCTTTTTTTGGAGCTGTTGGAGCATTTGGAGCTGCTGGAGACATTTGGAGCTGTCAAGCATTTGGAGGCCGTTTGGAGCATTTGGAGCCATTTAGAGCTGTGTTAAGCATTTGGAGGCTGTTGGAGCCATTTGGAGCTGTGTTATTCATTGGAGGCTGTTGAAGCATTTGGAGCCTTTTAGAGTCATTTAGAGCATTTGGAGCCTTTTGAAGCATTTGGAGCTGTCAAGAATTTGGAGCCATTTGGAGCTGTGTTATGCATTTGGAGCTGTCAAGCATTTGGAGCCATTTGGAGCTGTGTTATGCATTTGGAGGCTGTTGGAGCATTTGGAGCCTTTTTTTTGGAGCTGTTGGAGCATTTGGAGCTGCTGGAGACATTTGGAGCTGTCAAACATTTGGAGGCCGTTTGGAGCATTTGGAGCCATTTAGAGCTGTGTTAAGCATTTGGAGGCTGTTGGAGCCATTTGGAGCTGTGTTATGCATTGGAGGCTGTTGGAGCATTTGGAGCCTTTTTTTGGGGGGCTGTTGGAGCATTTTGAGCCTTTTGGAGTCATTTGGAGCATTTGGAGCCTTTTGAAGCATTTGGAGCTGTCAAGAATTTGGAGCATTTGGAGCTGCTGGAAACATTTGGAGCTGTCAAGCATTTGGAGGCTGTTGGAGCTGTTGGAGCCATTTGGAGGCCGTTTGGAGCATTTGGAGCATTTGGAGCCTTTTGAAGCATTTGGAGCTGTCAAGCATTTGGAGCTGCTGGAAACATTTGGAGCTGTCAAGCATTTGGAGGCCGTTTGGAGCATTTGGAGCCATTTGGAACTGTGTTAAGCATTTGGAGGCTGTTGGAGCTTTTGGAGCCATTTGGAGGCCGTTTGGAGCATTTGGAGCCATTTGGAGCTAAGAAGTAGTCGTTGTACGTCTATGCAGGGCTAAATGTTTATAAGATTGCTGGCTTTCGCAAGTGATTCTGTAGTAGGAATGAAATTGTGTAATAAATATTATGTTTGTAAAAGACTTTTAGGTGTTTTATTCCTCGAACCTTACACTTTTCTGGTATTTTAATTAAATTTATTTTAGCTTCGTCCAGGATCGTGTCAAGGACCTTAGTCGATCTTATCAATCAGTATATAGGTTACAAATTTATTTAATGAGTTTTGAACTTTTTCCCGAATCTCTAGCATTACAATTACGAATTTCCAATATGGTGGTCTTGATGTCTGATAGGATGATGGTAGTAGATGATTTAAAGTCTCTTTAAGAATGTTGAACATGGTTTATTGGAATTATTACTTTTTTTTCATAAAATTAAATGTTTTGCATCGATCGAGGATCGAACCAAGGACTGGAGCGGACCGAATCGATATGTAAGTTAATGAGTGATTTATTTAATGAATTTTGGATTTTTTCCCGCTTTTCTAGCTACATTATTACATGATTTCAAGATGGCGGTCAAATTTCAAGATGGCGGGGGCACCTCGGTAATAAATGATTACTGCACTGTAGCGGGTTAGAATAAAATTATCCAGATGGAAATGTACTCTATAATACAAGTACACACACACACAAGATGGCGTACTCCAGCAGGTGGTATCCTCTGGTAGCATGTACTGAACATAAAATGTCGGATCCATGATGGTCGACAAGGACAAAGTCAAATTTCCAGGACAAAGTCAAATTTCAAGGTCAAGGTCAAAGTTCAAGGTCAATGTTCAATGTCAACAGTTGAGGACACAAGTATAGTGACCAGATAATTATACTACATGGTATCGGCACACTCTAGCAGACGAAAACAATATGGTGGTCTCCAGCGGATGAAGACAAGATGGCGGACATGATGTCATACCAGTTGATGATATATACCTTGGTACTGGTGGTGGTAGATCAGTCTAGGTAGCTTTCATGGAGGAAGGATCGACCGTTTACTCTCGCCGGGAATCGAACCAAGGACGTACATCGATATAATCAAACAGAATTCAAATACGTTAATTTTTTGATGAATTTTGGAATTTTTTTCATTAAAATCGGATAATAAATAAAGATTTTCAAGATGGCGTCCAAATTTCAAGATGGCGTACATGACGTCATACTGCCGGATGATATATATGCTATGAAAAAAGTGGTGGGAGTCAGTATGCCAGCAGTCACTGTGAGGGAAGGATCGGTCGCCATTTTTTTTTGCCCTCACCGGGTTCGAACCGAGGACTCCGAACTCCGTGTCGTAAAAGTTTATTTTTTAAATATTTTTTATTAAAATTTTATTATTTGAATTTTTTTATAATTTTTAAAAAAATTTCATTAAAATGGGATAATAAATAAAAAAGTTAAAGATGGCGGCCGTAACGAAAATTGCACCGGTGACGTCATCATCCAATATGGCGGCAATCACATCACCGGAATTTTCGAGAACACACAATTACGTCATCTAAAATGGCGGATCCAAGATGGCGGATCCAAAATGGCCGCCGGGGTCAAGGTCAAGGTCACAACCATCCAAGATGGCGGTCATAATCCTAGATGACGTCAGAGCCTTATCGGAGGCTGTAGACAAGGATGCTTAAGCCTCTTTTAGGAATTTGGGTTCTTTCTAGGGCAAAACGACTTTTGAGGATTTTTCGAAATTCTAATTTTTGGATTGTGGAATTTTTTGAGAATTTTTGGCGGAATTTTTTTCACAGAAATGTAAATTTTGACGAATTTTGAGGAATTTTGGGCAATTTTTGCCCAATTTTGGCGAATTTTGAGGGTCAAAGGTCAAGGTCAAACTTGCCCCGTTACGCTATGTCCCGTTACACTCCTTCAAGATGGCCGCCGTGACGTCACAATCCAAGATGGCGGACCGACAATCACAATCCACGCGCCAGCGCCATGTCCTCGGCGCCCCCAAACTATACTACTGACAGTACCTCACAAGTAGTACCAGTGGTAGACATATCTAAAGCTGTCACATCAGTGTCGTAGCCAGGATTTTGAAGAAGGGGGTCCGGTTTAACAATTATATCATTTTTTTATGAGTAAGTCTTTATTATAATTTAATTACGGGGAATAGTGGGCTTTTAGAACTCCAAAGTTTACACACAGAAAGTTGAGTAAAGAAAAACTAAATTTTGGTTTTTATTTAGTCAATTATTTTAATTATTCGTTAAAACAAGTAAAATATATCTGTGTTAATGTTATTAAATACATTAAACACTCGTGTCAAGTGTGTATGAAAGAAACACAAAACATGTGTGAAAACTGGAATTAAATATAGACTACTGGTAAACACAGTTCCTGCCGCTTTTGTGTGTGTGAGAGTCATGTCGAGCTAGGATATGAATTATTTTAGCCTACTAAGAATTAAAAAAAAAATCCCTCCAAAATTATATAGTAACATCTCTGTAACCTATGCAGCTAGGTTGCTATTATTGTGTTATTCTACTTAGCTCATTTTTTTCTCTTTTAAATCGGGAAGGGCACGAACCTCCCCCCCCCCCCCCCCCCTCCCCTGGTTCCGTCCCTATGTCACTAGAAAAAAGCACCATATGATGCTTGTTTTTAAAGTGTTTGAAGTTAAACTGTAGCAATTTGCTATGATATATTTTACTAGAAAGACACTTCACAATAAAAGGTGACCCACAAAAAATTTGTTTGGTCGCTTCAAGAAAATTTTAGGCAAATCTGGTGTAAAAAAATAGTTTGTAATTTTCCATTATTTTGTTAGAGATAATTTTTTTTGTTCACTTCGTAATTATTATTTTGTTGGCTCAACTTAATATTTGGTAGGGAGAGTAGTTTCAAAAATATAAAATTTTTGTACGAATATTTTTTTTTTTCTCCGGCGTATTTATTATATCTCTTAAGCCCTTAAGATTTTACAAATCACATTATACTTTTTTTTTGTCTTTTCTTGAAGAGCTCGGAACACGCGAGTGAAATCGTTTCTTCGCTGTTATTATCCTGTGTTGTAATCGCATGGAATCGTTTTTTGCGCACCGCCTCTAGTATTTCATAATGACACTTCATAGCATTAACTCTGTTATTACGGCGGCATCACTCGACTCAGTGAACTTTGTCTGCGACATACATGTACAATTTCTCAGTTTTAATCATTTTTCTGTTTTAAGTAGCCCAATTTCGTTACTAGGCGTTTGTCAGTGTGGGCTAGTAATTTATATCTTCCGCTTTCGTCACTAAATACTAGGCATTTTGGGTTGACGATGCATCCGTGGAAGTGAAGGTCTGCCCGGCTTTTCGGCGTGCCCTTTCGCAGCCATCTTCAACAAAAGGCCTTCATTTCTTGATGGCCTTCGAAGATGGCTGCAATGTTTATTTCCACAAAATCTCACCCAGGTAAATACTGACAAAAAGTTTAATTTAGCGATGGAAAGGTCTTTAGATTTTTATTGCTTAGAAAGAGAGAGTGTTCACTCGTTTCTCGAATGGCAACTAATACCAGTTAAGTACTCTTAAGGCGGATTTGGGGGGGGAGGGTGGAGTTGATTTAAACGAATGTGTTGTAATAATTAGCAGAAAAGTTACAAAAAATATATGTATTATTCGTGGAGTAAATATATTTGTTTTAAGCGTAAGTACGGTAAAGAATTGTAGAGGAAACAAATAAATGTTTTTGCTACTGGAGGCTGTAAAAGTGGGGTTGAAAGAGATTCAGATCGAGTCGGATGAAGTCATAAGAATTCTATTTTCTTGTTGGCGGGCCCGTCAGGTGATCGCGACAAAGGCTGGTTTCATTTCTGCGAGCGTCGGCGGAATAAGGACACGGCAGAAGGCGAAGGGTTTGAAGTAGCAGCCGCGCCGTCTTTTTTTTTCTTCTTCTTTCTTCTTCTTCTGCGCCACGCAAGGAAGAAAAAAAACGACAAAAGCCTGTCACTCTCACCAGCCTTGACGATCTCGACGGGCGGGAGGCCCGACGAACTGGGAGTAACTTTTATGTCGTACAGAAGCGACGACAGCCTACGTGAGTTGGTCGCTTTCCAATTTTGGGAGAAAAAAAAGACAACTAATAATTGATGGCAAAATTACTTCAAAAATTGTATGGTTTCAATAGCTAGTCAAATAGATATATCGGGATAGAATGCTTGTATGTTGTGTGTATACTGTCCATATTTTGACATAAAGCAGAAAACTTTAGCATATAAAGTTTTCCATAAAACTTAGTTTTTGACATCAAACCCATTTCATGGTCACGCTTTTTTGCAAAGCGCAAGTGGGCCTCCTCGGTTAGGGGATTCTTAATTCCAAAAGGGCTGCCCCCCCCCCCCCCCCCCTCCGGGTCTACGCCCATGCTTACAACTATTCAAACTGAAAACGTACCGAAATAAGTATTATCTTTGAAAGATTTGTGCAATGGGAGTGCATGACTTGATGTAGGCTTTTGGACATACGCCATTGCTTAGCACATGTATGTCTGCAGAAGAAAACTACAAAAAAACACAAATTAAGCAAAAATTGCTGTTGTCAGGATTTAACGCCACACAATTTTCCACAAAAGGAATATGGTCAACAAACAAGGAAAAAACAAAAAAAAATGGACTAACAGAACGAAAAAAAACCCACAAATGATGACAGCACAAAAATTCCGAACCCAAAAAAATTCAACACAACAGTTGAAACGAGACAAAAAACACAGCAAAACGAAAAGACGAAACAAACACAATAGTTTTCCAAAAAAACAAAAAGAGAAACGAAAAAACCCCCACAAATGATGACAGCACAAAAAAATAAGTAGTAGTAGTATATTGTGTGGTGTTAGTGATTGAAATAATGTAATACACTGAGGAGGGACTATCAGCTGCAGGAAGGACCGCGCTAATGAAGACATCCTCGACGTGGTACGGCAGCCGCGCGGTGGTCTGATGGCGCGACCTGCCTGCCTGCCTGCGCTTGGACCCACCCTCGTCTCCTGCCGTCTAATTACGTCATAATGGCGGCCGCGTGCTTGCCCCCCCCCCCCCCCCCCCCCTCTATCTTCCTTCCTCCACGGCCTTCCTTTCATTCTCCTCTTCTTCCTCCGGATCCAAGTGCTGCTTTCCATTGTCTCACAAGAGATGCACTTTCGTGCCTAGGCCGCGTTCCCCGTTTCACTCGCGAGTTGCGAAATATGCGGCGCAATCAGGGAACGTACGCAGAATTTCAGTTGTAGTTGAGGATTTTGGTTGGTTGAGGGGGGGGGGGGGGTTGCTAACCCACCAATCCTCCCCTTTCTTTGCGTACGCCCCTGACCGTAATGCATAGGGCGATGCATTTTTTTTTTTCGCGGAAAGATTTTCTAGACCAGCTGTGTCGTTAAAACTTTGTAGCATTGCCTGTGTTTTCGTGGTTGGCTGGGTTTCTTCCAGCACACCAATCATAGCCATCCAGTGCAGAGGTAAACCCCCCATGAATGGCCCGACTAAATAGGGCTACGGCTTCTCTTGCAGACGGCCGCAAATTATAAGGAAACAAAATACGCGCTCCTAGTAATGTTTGTTCCGTTAGCTCTGGTACGCGCATCAAATTTGATGCTCTTTGGGATATATTTTTTTTTTTTGCGGAAGTACTTTGCTCTTTTAAAATTCGCAGTACATACATTCGTTAAGGCTGTTCAAGGGTAAAAAAAAAGTCTGAAATTTAATATTTACATTGTCCTGTCTGGAAACCATTGATTAAATAGTACATCTGAAATAACACAAAGTAATTAAAAAAATATTTATTACTTTTTTTTAATATTTAATCGTTTTGACATTATTTTTCCAAAACGGCAATACCGTCTATGTTTTAAAGGTGAATTTTTTTTATAATTGAAAAAATTGTATTTCTAATAGGCCAAGAAAGTTTTGTGTAGTTTCGAGAAGTCGTTCTCAGGGGAAAAAAAAAACTTGTTGGCAAATTTTGTATCGAAAATTAGCAACATTAGTAGTACTCTAAAAACAAAATCAGTTTTATCTCTATCGAATATTACATTTTTAACATATAGCAGCATTCTTCCTGATTACAACGATACCAAGTTTATAGCAATGCGAGCTTTCTATTCATTCCGGTGCTGTTCCAAAGCAGCACGTGCACATCCTCTTCTGCGACGCGAGAGCTTCCATGGCGAGCGGCCTCTCCGCCGTTCTTACCTACCGGTGAGGTGGCGCCCCTCGCGCCACCTCTTGCAACTGCGTGGGGTATTTGAGAGGTGTCGGGGGCTCACTTGCTGTATTTAGTTTTCGCGGGATTTTTGAGGTGCAGTGTTGTGATTGCAGTTGTAGCAAACAGCGGTATAGAAAATTAGGCTTTTCGTTGTCCTCGAGGTGTTTAACGATGTCAAAGGCTCGGCGACGGAAGCAATCACGGCCTTACAAACGGAGTAAAAAATCTAAAATCCAACGAGCTCTCTGGAAGAAAAAGAAATTAGCCGAAAATCAATTAACAATAAACAATGAAGTTACGAGGTAAGTATTTTTTTCTTTCAATCGGCTTAAAAATTACTGCATTATATATGCATAATGTGTATTTAACGTGAATATTGTCTTCAACGTACTGGTATTGGCTGGGCATTTATCAGTAAAGGTTTTACTACGATAACAAAGGTTAAATACATACTATTTATTCCTTGAATCGGAAGTTACAATGTTGATAAAGATAACTGGATTCAAACTCTTTCGTTGCCTCATTTCAACAGTGATGTTATTTATTATTGTATTAATATTTTTAACAATTTTATATTTCACCATTTTTAATTGCCTATTTCAGGTACAAATAGTTTATATAGTTACAGTCTAGACTTTTTATAGTGTTACAGGCTATGATGAAATTTAATATGAATTGCGATGCAGGAATAATTCTGCCGATGACAAACCATGGACGAAACCGAATTCTCATTTATAGGATTTCTGGATAGATATGTATATCGGTATGCAACGTGATAGAGCTCTTGAATTGTCTCAAATTTTCATGCAGTAAAAAAACGTAATTACCATTGTAATAAAGCGTAGCTCTTTGTAAAGCGAATTTAGGACAATCAAAGTGAATAATTCAAGAGTACGTCAGAAATTGTTTTTTTTTTTTCATATATATTTTTGTAATAATAATGCATCTTAAAATATTGCATACAAATTAATTGTATTGATGCAGAACAGTATTTCTGAGCGAAATTGTATGCATCATGTGTGGCAGTGATGTTTCTGTTTCATCACAATTTATTGACTGCGAACAACTTGTTTCTTGCGTTAGATATAACAAATATGAGTTTTTAAATTACTCTTTCCCAGGGAATTGAATACTCCAGCTATCATGTGCGAGAACCGGATGCGTTGCTTAGATACAGCGATGTGAAAGGAGTAAAAGTTTACCCGTGTGGCATTTTTATTGGTGCTTAGGAACCCTTTAGCTCTTCGCACACTACAGCGCGCCGCGCCGCGCCGCGCAGCCTTGCGGAAATTTCCGATGGTTCTGGAGGGGGTCGCACACTACAGATGCCGTTTTCTGATTCCGCGCGCTCAGTTCCTTCAATTGTGACCTACAGTACAGGAGTACCGAGGGGCTAGTTTTGCTTCCGTTTAGTTGTGTTGTTGGTTTTCAGGTTTAGTTTACTATTTAATTTCAAAGTCATGAGCAGTTCTAAGGAGGAATATATGTTTCTATATTGTTTACTGGAATCGGAAGAGGAAGAGAAGAGACAGAGGATGATGTGGGTTCACCCGATTAACGAGAAGAGAGATTTGCATGTTTTAGTTTCATATAACTTCATATACAACGTGACCCATCACCAATTTAAATTTTCGAAACTTAGGCAACATTAAACTAAAGGCCACAAAAAGGAGAAGGATAGCTTTTTGACTGATACGTTAGTTTGAGGTTAAACAAAATCTACACTTCTGTTATCTCAAAAACTTTTGTTTCCCGACCTGTTTATTTAAGTTTGAAAATTGAATCAAAGGTTAGCCCATTTATATAGTTAAATCAAAGATGTAAAATAAAGTAATCTATGCTTTAACTTACCTAAAATAGTCTTCTGTGTACACTAGATACGTACAGCCCGTGTGCAGGTCTTATAAAATAGACTCAAAAAAGAATAATGAACGAGAAGCACCGAAAAAACCCGGCACCCGAAGGTTATCTCAGCCCATATTGTCTTCCGTCTGTCACCAGACACGATAGCGCGCCGCTTGGCGCCTCGCCTCGCCCGCCTCCTTGGCGGAACAATTCCGCTCCGAATTCTCCCGGGAGTTCCGGCGCCGGAATAATTCCGCGGCGGACAGGGCGGCGCGGCGCGCCCAAGTGTGCGCATTGTCATTGCTTTACATGCGAAGAGTTCGGCCGGAATTTTTCCAGGGCGGCGCGGCGCGCTGTAGTGTGCGATGAGCTTTTCTAGCTGCAACACCGGATGGTCTGGTAGAAGATGATGGGTTGGTTGAGGTCAAATGTTTACCATCAGTGAAAGATAAGCTCCTAATGGAAGTTGCTAAGGAGAAAAAATCGTCACTCTGTTTAGAAATTATTAACTGAAAACTTCAACTAAAGAAAACCCACAAATATTATTACCAGGTGCAAGGGCAGCTAAATATCACTGGCAGACGTTATTGCGATTTCATTATTCTCACGGAAAAAGATTTTTACATACAAACTATTGAGAAAGATGAACTCGTTTGGATGAACGTCATGCTGCCAAAGCTAAAGACATTTTATTTACAATGCATGCTCCCAGAACTGGTAGACAGCAGAATAAAACGAAAAATGAAAGTCAGAGATCCACCTTATGTACTTGAAGCACAGAGAAAAGTTCAAAAAAAGAAAGAAAAACCCAATAGTAAAGTTTAAAATTTATTATACATAAATTATCCGAAACTCATAATTAGAAAACCACACGGGACTTAATGCAACCATTATGCTATTAGATCTTTTGTGTAGCATACGGTCACTGCATAAGGATGTATATTATGTACAGTTGCAGGGACACACGTGCCAATTATATGCTGACAATACACCTTCCTCAGATCGCAGTAATAAGAAAATATGATATTAAAATCTATGTCATTAAGGCGCTGTAGTTTTTCATAGAAAGTCATGCCGATCACATTTAGAAAGTTTACCCTTGGTTATATATACATATATACACACATACATTTGTGCAAAACTAATTTTTTTTAATCATTTGTCAAAGATGTGAGAATTTGTGCAGTCATATGATGTACAAATTTATGTAAGCGATTTTCAAAACTACGCAACGTTTGTCTACAAAAATATTTTGCTTGAATTTAACCTATGTTTATATTAAAATTTATGATACTTCATTTGAAATAAAAATTTCAAAATAGGTGAGGTATTGTTATTGATAAAGGTATAGTGGCAAAACATATATTTTTTTGTTGACAAGAGTATGCAATTCCGGCATGCGTACATACCACGAAATCCAGTATTAATATAAAATATGAAACTTTATCGAACATTGTTGTTACAGATAAATTGAGAATTAAAAATAGATCGTTGTAAATTACCATGGAAATTTATTTTTACTGAACGTCATTATTTGGAAATATAATGTGTATGCGCACGTTTTGGACTGCCATTTACTTTTATTTATACATATATTCTTTATATATTATACTTTACATTTTTCTGTGGTGATTTCAAAATTTTATACATTGCATATCACTACAATGTGCTAAACTCGACTGTTACTTTTTTTGCTTCTCTGAGTTCTTTTTCTGTAAGCGACACTGCTGCAGTGTTGTGTGAACGAGATACATTGTTGCAAAATTCCATTCCTGTTACAAGAATTTTTCAAATTACTTTTAAACATTAAAGATTCAATTACTATATTTGCAGTACAGATTATAAACTACTTGGAAGAAACTCTACTTATTTGTATGCATTTTGGTTACAACGGTTTTTTACATTCCTTTTTTTTTTTACATTAAAGCCGTAACGATTATTATACATTTTTTGGTACAACGTTTTAGACTGATTTTGTTTTCTTATATTATTTTGAAAGCTTTGTGCCTGTAAGCCAACACTTTTACTGCTGGTGTGAACATTTTATATTGTCATTTTATATACTATGTGTTTGTATATTTTTAATCTGTATAGTTGGTGAAGTTTTGTTCTTATAGTGTGCATGGTCGTATGTGTACTATGTTCATAATTTTTTTCACCAATTACTCTATTAATTCGTCTATTAGTAGGAAGTAACTAACTATCTGTATTTTGTTTTGGTACCTTCTGGTAGTGTTTATGCATGAAAGTGATTTTATGAAAAATAAATTCTACTTCAAATACAAGTTCTAAAACAATTAACATCTTGTATATGTTCGTAAGTTTGTCAGCAGTGAAAATGTATAGTAAACAATGGTCGATCCGCATTAGATAATTTATTTTTAATCAAACCCATTATATTTTTCTTTGACTTAATTGTAATCATAGAAACGTATATCATGAAGTTCCAAGTCATAGTCAAACAATAAATGATACGTTTAACATATTTAACAATTTCCACGATTCGGCGAAACATACCGCGAGTAGTGACAATAAACATAATTACGCTTCTTTTCGCAGGCATAAAAATATATTTTTAGGAATTACTGTATAATTCATTAATATTACTATAATATTAAATTATATTTTCCGAGCAAAAGCAGTTTCTCAATTTATTTAATGTTCACAAATTTACTATATATGTACCTATATGTAAATATGCATGTATATATACTACACACATCATAGATCTATCTATAACATATTGATAAACGGTTTTCCATTTGAATTCGAACTAAAATCAACATATACATAACATTAATTGTCTTATTTGTTTTGTTATAAAATATGTAATATTTTATCTCTTGTTTGTGCCTACTATAGCCCGTCCCACTCTTAGATTGCAGTACACGGCTTATGGCGCGCGCTGTTGCCAAATCTCTAACACATTACGAATTTCAGGAGATGCTTGTCTTTGTAATTTGGATCGAACAAGAAGCATTTTAAGAAATCATATCGTAATTTATAATATTTTATACTATTACACATATAAATTTGTAATAATGCCACTTTTATGTAAATTTTAAATAAAAACTACCTATTGTAGACGAAATTTTCTTATAGTTTTCTTTTCTGTTCTAAAAATCCCATATATATATATATATATAATTATATATATATCACATTTTCATGGGCCCGATAAATGCCGTATGTTTGGACAAGTCATGTCCAAAATGATAAATAAAATACGGTAATGGAAATTCTCGGTCGAGTAAGTTATGGGAAAAATCCGAACAATTGGTTCGAAATGGGGAAGATTTTTTGAAAAACAGAAAAATCGCAACAACTCCCATAATATGAATAATATCGAATCCGTTTTAACGTATGATAACTCGGATTACCTAATGCCGAAAAATGTTTTCTAAATAAATTTTTGATACGACCAGCCATAACTGCATGGGTTCGAAAAAAATTTTCACCGGACAAAAAAACGTAACTGCCTTAGTAGACACCTTATCAAATCTGTTTAAATTGTTTGTAATAATATCATTATTATTTTCCAAAACTTTGTCTAAAACAATGTTTGATAAGATGCTTGGTGAGAAGGATAGAAAAATAATTCAAAATTTTGTACCATGATCGCTATTAAATTCCTTCGTATTTATTTCATACATTTTACATATTATGTTCAAGAATCGATTATAATATTTTTTGTTGACTAAGGAAGCCATGTATTTGAAATTGCTTGTAGGACAGAACCCCACTTATCTAAACACACGACCCTGTTTCCTCTTACGACGGCGGCAGCGCGCGCTCTTGTACTGATAAGACACATCTTTAACAGCTATTTCCACGGAAACTGTAGAAGCAATTGAGATGGAGCTGCTTTTAAAAACTAATTCAATTCATTGTGAACATTTTTCTCGCTTTCGTCCCCCATCTATCTCTAATAGAAAAAAATTTTTCCGCGGGTCAACTTTTTGATGTGTCAGTTTGTGAGAAAATGCATTTCAATATATAAAAAAAATTATTTAAGTGAAACCTGTACAGTTTAGGTCTTAACATTTGTTCGGTGGCGTCCTAAGGCATTAATTTACTAATAAAAAAAATCTGAATGAAATACACATGTAGGTTTTCTTTTTTTGATGTGAAACATATCGGAATACTTCAAAACAGTTCGCAGCGAATAAGTTATGTTTTTTTAATTTTTTCGGACACTTAAAATATTGTTAAGTATTCAAAATAAGCATTGCCTGATGCGTATTTTCATTCTATACAATATGAAAAACAGCTTGGTCCAAAAATTAAAATTTTAAATTTCGTTTGATATTTGGCAACAACGCACGAAGAAACAAGGACAGTGCTAACGGCAATCGGCGTGTGTTAGAGAGAGAGAGAGAATGCGCCCATTTACTTCCACACTGCAATCTAAGAGTGGGATGCTCTATATGCCAGGATAAGATTTCTTGTGTCATGCTGTTCCTTTTTATTGTTTTTTGTTTCGTAGAACAATAAACCAGGAAACAAATAATACTCAATCCGTGTTTTTTAAGCCCTCTTTTGAGCTATGAATTTCGAGGTTTTTGTACACTGCACTGAAAAAATGTTTGTAGGTAAAGTATAGTTATCTATGTCAAAATTTCGCCAAGAAAGGTTTTTTTTTTTTTTCGTACTGAACTGAAAATCTTGTGAAATATATACAAAAAGAACGTTTTCATAATCAATTGAATCAACGAAACATTGACATTTCCGTAGACTTGTAGTAAATACAACGCAAAGGTATTTATTGTCGACGCACGTGTTATTAAACTAGCAGTACATAGTGCCATAGCATTGGTTGTTGAAATGGACCCAGTAGCTGATAACCTGTTGCAAGCAGAAGGGTTTTTTCGGAAGTGTTACGGGATATTTCCAGGAGACGTCAAACACTGCAGCGCTGGTTTGCTGCCGATGTCACACCTGAATAGATACCTTGTTTTTTATTCATAATACACACAGCATATTCATATTTCTTTGGAGTTATGTGTCGAACGTTTTGTAGAGATGATCAAACCTCAATAGTTATTTTGATTCTGATAAAAATATTTTTGGATTAAAAAAAAGCACGTGTAAACTATCAGGACACCATCAGCATTAAAAATTCACGTTCCCATTGTAAGTATAAAATCAATTGCTAGCTAGAAAGGATCAAAACTCAAGCCAGTAGACACTCCCTCAGATATCCCAAGGAGAAAGCGGGCACCTAGTTCCGTGGTCTGTGTTCTCCAGGGCCATTCATGAAACCAGCAAAAGTTATTTCTAAGCCAAAAAGTAAAACGATGTAACTATAAATGAAAAACTTATTTGACTGCTCACCCCACAACGGCGCCACCAGCTTGACGAGGCGATTACAATGCCATCTCGTGTCGGGCAGTCCTACTAGTTTTAAAACTGCATAAGAATTCTACTATGGCTTGGAGACTTCTATAAGAATTATTTATATTCAATGGCAGTACGTAGTATTTTACCATGTCTGCAATTAAAGTGTTACACAGTGACTATGTTATCAGTTAAATGTCACAATTTTAATATCAGTTTCGAAACGTTAATGTATGTAGGCAATAATTGAAATTATTATTTTTCAACCAAAATAATACTCAACAATATACATACGAGCAATGGAGATCATGGGCCTCTCTGGCATACCTATAACATTTGGTGGGGACATCAAATAAATGTATTTAAATACTAGTCTTGGAGCTGCTGTCACTAAGTTCCAGGAACATGAATTTTCTGGGACTCTTCTGTGAGCTCATACAAACACATGCTGGGCATGATCACTCTCCAGTTTAGTGACAAAATGCAAGTTTTATTTAGCGAAATATAAAAAATTCCACTAGTTTATTTAACAACACTACGGATGTTGACTATTAATATAGTGTGTCTTTTTCCCAATACTATGCTTTGTATGTAGTTTTTTATTTGACACGTAATCAACTACTATATTACATTACTGTAATTACAGGTATTTCATAAATATGAAAAAAATACAACTTTAGGATGAACTTGTAAATATTGGGGGGGGGGGGGGGGGGGGGTTCCACCCGACCTACCCCCCCCCCCCCTCCACCCGCCAGCGACGCCCGTGATGGAGATAGTGTACAATTTGACTGTATACTCTGTGGATCTGTCTTAGTGATATTTTAATGGTCTCAGTTGCCAGCTGTCAGGTTTTTATTTTTACAAAAAAATTACTTATAACAATAATTACATGATGACGTTTATTTTATTCCAAATTATTTGTACCAGCATGATATACAAAATAAAATATATAGGTGTTAAGATAATTTTATGGAAATACTCCGGTTAACATTTTAATAGTTATACCCATAAAATGTACTCGATGTATGATAATATCGTTAGCGGGAGTGGAAGTGTTAAAAAAAAAATTATAAAAGTTATTACTACACAAAATGTTTTTTCTCTACTCAGTGTCATAAACTTTCACACACTGTAAATAGTTGTTTTATTTTTGTTGGTTGTATAATTGTATAAACGGTTTTGTACTTTTCCCAGAAAAAACAACCATTTAGTCTATATTTATCTTACCAGTTATCCCAAAATAAGCAGGAAACAACTCAGTAGCTCAATTTGCAAGTATGATCACCGTTTTCCACGTGCAGCACACCATCACTGAGGGGAAATGTTGAGTTGTCTGGTGCATTTATTTTTTATTTAAAATATATTTTCTTACTTAAAAAAATTGTCCATATGCCACTCTATCAGTGTTGTAGTGACAAATACAAAGAACTTTAATATTTTCAAACCGTCGTTGACGTGAGGGATAACTGAAGAAGACTGGTTCAGACTCACAGCGTTCTCCGCGTCTCTCAATCACCAAACATCTCAAGTGGTATTTGTCCGGAAACCCGGATTGCCGTGGAGAGATGTTGGCGTGCTATGTGTAACCAAGTGACTGACACATCAATGATACCTATAATTACTTTATTACATTAAATATATAATGTACTTTCGTGTCAGTTTGTGCGCCGGCCTCTAAAAATAGTTATTGCATAAATCGGGTAACGTTAATAAAACATGATTTAAAAAAATGTCATTAAAATATTAGCATCACCCTGCTCACCTAGGCTACAAGCGACGGCATCTACAGGGGTCTAGTGGGCTGTGAACTACTTGACAGAATAATTTCAGTCTTGCTGGAGATAAGTTTCGAAACAACGCAGCTTCGGCCATCTCGCCGCATTTTAAATGAGTCTTCTTTTGTTTTCAGAACATGAGGCAAATGACAGTAAAACTCTTTTGGTTTTATAAAGATCTAACAACGGATACTGAATCGATTTATAGCCATTGTAGCTTGCAGGTTTCGTAATGTGTTTCATGTGAATAGTGCAATAAAGTTTACTGGTGGGGAAAATCAAGGAAGTATTAATAAAGTAATTTGATGCAAAAATAGTCACATCGTTAGCCGTGTGATTTAAGTCTTGAATAATGTTTATTCTTAAATATAATGAAACAGTTCAATCTTCCAATCCCCCTTGGACAAGGATAGTATTTTTAAAAAATTATTGCAGCAGGTTTTGTCTTGGCATATAAAATACAATAATTCATATTGGAAAATGTTACGGCTCTCATTCTGCAATATAAATGTATATTGATTTACTGTATTATTGGATGTAGACAATAAGTAAATAAAAAAATTATGCCTCTATAAATTACATAAGCTTATCTATTGCACAGGCCGAGCGCATGTGGATGAAGCAACATTATAGAAAATGTAGGAAGTATATGCGAAATGGTAGCTGTGGCAGTATGCCATTGTCTGCGGAGCAAGAACACGTGTGACGCCGCGCCCTGCTGGCCTGTGAGCCGGTCAGCGAGGACCGTCCGAGCCCGAGCTGTCACATCCTCCCCCTTCCCCTAGTCCAAGCCAGCGCGACTACCTGCTCCGGCCTTCAAGCAGTTAGGTTTCCCTCCGCTAGGAGTGACACTGTCCATTTTCTTACGCGCATCGCCTTTCCATATTTCGGGAGCGGAGCGATACACCCTCCCCCTTTGAAGGCTGTCTCGCCACTGAATGCCCAGCGGCGCGACCCTGAGTCTTATACAGCGCTGTCAGGGTGCTCGGCCATCAGTTTTCATGCTATTGTGAGTGATGTATCAGTTTGAAGTCATTCTGAAGTAGGGACGATTTTTGGACCTCTTGAACAGCCTTAAGGGGTGACAGAAGCAACTGCGCAAGTCACCATGCAACGTATTCTAGTAATTTAAACAGTGAAGCGCTACAGAACGCCTTCCAGCGAACGATATAAACGGGCAGTTTCCAGAAACAGTCATAATCTGTGCTGTGGATCTCCAGCGAGATGGATGCGCACATGTCTCGAGAAGGCCGACAAGCATCACATGTGTGGTGTTGCGGACGGCATGGAAATGAAAGCACGGACAGCATGATGCATAATCTAATAATAATAACAACTCAATATGGATATTTTACTATCACGTTAGTACGTTGTATTGTATGTTGTACGTATTGTATTATAGGTGTATTTTGCAACATTAGAACACGTGGATTTATTTGTTACCGAGGTTAGATGTTACACTTTTTTTATTTTAAGATATATCTTAGACTAAGAATGGCGAACCTTTATTGGTGAACGTTCCACTTTTTGTGGGGGAAAAAAATGTTGCTATGACATGCCATCGAATAATCTTGACTTAGTGATAGTAATAATGGTTAAAAATAAAACTAGATGCTATTAACTCAATTCTGCTGTTGCAAATTAGATGCTAAATGTATAATATTAGGCTCGTACTTTATTACTTTTAGTAGAATTCAAGCTAAACTGGAGTCATCCGACAAACGGTTTTTGATGCAGGTTTTTAATGTTATTTATTTCTGGAAATAATGATTCACAAGCGTAGGCAGATTAAAATATTGTTAAGATAGCAAAATACAGCTTCTTCAGACAACTAAATATGCGGAACTTGTATTACAATCCTTTCTAACATATTTAATGATAGACTTCGACTGTCTATTCCTCTGTTTTAATGCCGTATACCGTATTTTTTCGTACCACCACTGGCACGCATCCGCGTCGTAGACATTTGAGAAATAGAACAAACGAACAAACACTAAACCTTCATGTATTAAAAAAAAAAGAAACATATATGCTTTTCACTATTGTTTTTATAAATGTACATTTAAAAACATATGGGTACCCTCGTTCGTAGACTAAAAATTTTCCCGCCCAAAAATGTTAAAGCCTGCTAATAGGATTTAACGTGGACATGGTCAAAGCTACCGTGCTCACCAGACTAGAAGGATTATGTGATGTTTGAACTGCGATGCTCTTCACGGTGGGATACTGAAATTTCATTACTGTAGAACGTGGCGTTGTGGGGATGGCTAATGAAATTCCCGGTGATGGACGCCATTATGAATGTTTTTTAAAGTTATTTTTTTCTTTTGTGATCTTCACAAATACAATTTTAAATTTATCATATATATATAATTATTTAGAATGAATAATTATCCATAACAGATTGTGTTGTTGTTTTTGTGTCTGTACTTTTAAAAGCCCTGAACTGTTTCGCAATTCTCTTCATTTTGCATCCCTTCGCTGTAGTCGATATTTGTATGATTTGGCATTTTACCTTATGGCTTGTGTCCATGCGTTAACCCAATTGAAAATAAGAAACTTTAATTTATTGTTTTACGGCCATTCTTATTGAAACATGGTGAAAAATAAACATATTCTGTTGGATAGGCGAACTCGGCATTTGTTATGGTATGTTGCCAACTTAGGCTGGGCGCGCACAGAATCAGACAAGACGCGACACGACGCGACACCGCGCGATGCCTCGCGACAACATAACACAGTCTTTTCACGACAAACATCGTATTTTTGTTAAGTTATTTCTTCCCACATTCTTGAAATCAAATTGCTGTCGTGATACTCCTTCAAAGATGCATTATATAAAAATAGTAATTTCCTGTACTAAACATACAAACCGATCTGCATCCAGCTTAATATCGAGAAACATTTAATTAAAATACTTTACAAGTGAATATTTACCCATATAAAACTAACAATGGAAAACGGGTCGTTACCACAACGCCGAAATACCATAACGCCGAATGTCAAAATTGACCACAACGCCGACAGATAGAAAACTGCTATGTACCACAACGCCGAAATAACTACTGATTGAATTTGTGTGTGTGTTTCTTAAATGTACCTTAACGCCGAAATACCACAATCAAACCTAACCTAGCCTAGCGTAATATAACCTAACCTAACTTAACCTAGCCTAGCCTATCCTAGCCTATCCTAGCCTAGCCTAACCTAGTCTAACCTAACCTAGTCTAACCTAACCTAGTCTAACCTAACCTAGTCTAACCTAACCTAGTCTAACCTAACCTAGTCTAACCTAATCTAACCTTTGTGGCAGTCCTGCAATGACATTTTTCGGCGTTAGTGTATTTCGGCGTTGTGGTGCGTCCCCATGGAGAAAACAAGTCTTTCAATTGTCAGCAGAACACTGCAGCCATCGGACAGTCTACTCGCGACAGAGTTGTAGCAGACATTCTATGTCGTCGCCTCGTGTCAGATCGCGACAGTTCTGTGGCGTCGTGCCGCGTCTGATTCTGTGTGCGTTGCTTGTGTATGAATACATGCAGGCCAGCTTCTATCAAACAAAATGTCGCGTCGTGTCGTTAATATTGTCGTGCCCATTCTGTGTGTGGGTTCATATGCTGTTAGTAGAGACCTGCAAAATTCGCGGATTCATTTCGTGATGTGCTACAATTCAAATAATTATACCTTAGCGCTGCTTCTGCAATTGGTTCACTGTTAATCTGGAGTAATGAGGGCCAATTAGAGACCGTCGCTCAAAGAAGTGTCGAATCACAGACACTCGGTCGAGACGACTCACAAGTCGGGAGCCAATGAACAGGTGGCATTTGCCCGAGTGTGTAGAGTGTAGTAGAGTCTATCCTGGAGGTCATTGAATCCGCGAATATTGCAGGTCTCTAGCTGTTAGATATCACAATAAATTTACGGACATTTCAAGTCTTTGTTTTCCCTTGTAAACAGGGTAAACTAGCTTCATTTCCGTGTCGTATAATGTTACGGTGTCCCATGCACGACGAGAAGACAGCGCTCCGGTCCACAGCCTTGCGCTTAGGGGCGAAGCCGCGCTAGAAGTACCAGCGAGATTCGCACCTATCACCCAGCCTCACGGCCCGTCAACTTCGAGGTCACAAGAGGGGCGATGAGAGTCTAATGGGACATCGCCGGGGGAATACACGAGCTAACCACCGGTGCCGTGGCGACATCCGACACGCTCCCACACGTGCGGAAAATCCCGTGTTCACATTATTGGAATGTAGCCATTTTTTTTGCGTAAACATTTCAAGACCATCTGTGAGTTCAAGTGGGCTGTGTTTCTTTCTGGTGCGAATAGCAATTTTCCGTGCGTCGTGAGTGGCCCGGTCAAAGAAGCCAATGGCTTCTCTCGCAGACGGCCCGCCATTCACAAGGAATATAACAGCTGGCGTGTACATAGCTCATTGCTGTCTGATGAGCGTTCAGGTTTTTTTTTTTTTTTACGTGAGAACGTCTAATAAATCGATGAACGCCGGCTGCACGCACGAAAAAGTGTCCCGTTACGCACATTGTGCCGTTACGGTGTGTCCAGTTACGCACATTGTTCCGTTACGCTGTGTCCCGTTACGCTCATTGTACGCTTGCGCCGCATCTATCTCGCTTCCACTCGACTGTTTATAAAGTGAAGTGAAAAGTTAATGTGGTTTTCATTGCTTATTACAAAAACAATTTCGGCAATAAAGGTTAATTATTCTTGCATTTTAAAAATCTGATTACTAGTATAATTTCAAGTAGGTATTTATTCTTTTATTATTAAAATAAAAATGATTCAATTTTATTCATAAAGTATGCAATCATTTCATAAATGTTTTGTTATGACGTTGTCACGTTAAACTATCGTCCGTAAACCCACTTTACAGACAACCAATTTTTTTTTGTTTTGCTTTTGCGGAAAGCCTGATCGTGGAAGAGTTCTTTTCTTACGGGTGACCTTTGCCGCGACCCCAGCGCCCCAGCGACCTCGCGGCGGCCTTCGGCAGCTCGCTGCGGCCTGCGCCGTCGACCTCCAGCACCCCCCCTGCCTTTTCTAGAAGCATCTTCGGCGCCGCGGGCTGACCACGAACACCCGCGCTCTGCGGGGCGAGTCTGAACTACACCGACGCATTCCGGCTGCAGGCCCCTCGCGACAGGATAAGTTGAGAACAGCTATACGACTGCGCTTCCCAAGCCTGTTATACGTAGAGACCGGAAAAATTCGCGGATTCATTTCGCGATAGGCTAGAATTCAAATAGTTATACCTCAGTGCTGCCTCTGCTATTGGCTGACAACTCACCTGGGTGACTCTGGGCCAATGAGAAAAACTCAACTAAAGCAGCATCAAATCACAGACTGCTACGTTGGGACGTCTCACAAGACAGCAGCCAATGAGTGGGTGACATTTGACTGAGTGTACGCAGAACTATGGAGTTCATGCTAGAGGTCATTGAACCCGCGAATTTTTCCAGTCTCTAGTTATACGTCTTTCAAGTTGGAGCTGTACAACATTTTTATTGTAAACTAACTAATGCCCTGTATGATTTGCAATGCCTCAAGCAGTTTATTTTGTAATTTGTTGAAGTAGGTACAGAAATACAAAGCATGTCTATATATATATATATATCCTCTTTATACCTTTATATGTATCTATATGCCTACTTTTGTCACTCTATAGCAATGAAAATATTAAAAAAAATCTAATGTTTTTACCTATATATATTCTGATCTATATTTTTACCTGTCTGTGACATGTATATAAAAAGACGCGCGTATTCGAATGAAACGTTGTTACAAAATTTTAAAGCAATCGGTGAAGAGCTTTCGGAGGTTTAATATTTTGAACGAACATTTAAATTTTTATTTATATAGATAACAGAAAAAGTATTTAAAAATAGAACACTGAGCGTCTGGATTATGTTTATTTAGAATGATTTCTAGAACCACCGCGAATTTTATCACCATTGTAAAATGATTTAATTGAAATAGTTGGGGGTTACATATTATATTATTGACGTAACAACGTCTAATACATCAATGAACGCCGGCTGCACGCACGAAAAAGTGTCCCGTTACGCACATTGTTCCGTTACGTTGTGTCCCGTTACGTTCATTGTTCCGTTACGCTCATTGTTCCGTTACGCTGTGTTCCGTTACGCTGTCGGCGAGTGCAGTAATAATAGGTTATGTTATAATTGACTAAAAAATTATGGTGATTCATATAATTGATGATAGATATTTGATAACAGTGTATTTATGTGAAAACTTGTTCATAATTATATTTAAACTTTATAGCTAAACACCAGTTTTTAAAATTAATTACAAGTCATCTACACGTGAACTGTTTAGTCGACTGTTTATAAAGTGAAGTGAAAAGTTAATGTGGTTTCATTGCTTATTACAACAACAATTTCGCCAATAAAGTTTAATTGTTCTTGCATTTTAGAAATATCATTAGTAGTATAATTTCAAGTATTTATTCTTTTATTATTAAAATAAAAATGATTAAATTTTATTCATAAAAGTGAGCAATAATTTCATCAATGTTTTGTTATGACGTTGTCACGTTAAACTATCGTCCGTAAACCGACTTTACAGACAACCAATTTTTTTAGTCCTAATAAAGGAAAATATTTTTTTCCACTATTTTGTGTGAGTTGTTACTACGCCCGGAAGTTTTCTTTTGGTTGTATAGCTGTTTTCAAATTATTTTGTCGTGATGAACCTGCAGCTGAAGTTTTTCGGTCGAATTCAGACTCGTCCTATATAGTGTGTCTCACGCTTTGTTTGCAGTACCTACCGTGTAGATGGCGCTCACTGTTACCAGATTTATACTACATGGTTTCTTTACATAATTAATCTTATTTTGTATACCATCGTTGACTATCTTGATTTCAATATTTTTAAATTTACTATGTTTGGCAATTTTTCTTCGACCATAAAATAGCGTATATTGACAGTATCAATACAGTGTAAAAAATCATTAAATGCGAAAGGCTATTCATTGGAGAAAGTATTTGTAGCAGCCAGTCACTACTAATTACAAGTCATACCATTAAATTAGGTGGTAAGTTAAAATATAGCCGATTTCTTAAATATGAAATTACATAATGATATTTTGGCAAAAAGATTGAAATCAAGATGGCGTCTTACAGTTTCATCTACTTGGACGTGAACTGTAATATTTTCGCGTGGTGCTCTTGATGAATTAAAAAGAGTAATTACATTTCCAATATTCTTACTACAAATTTTTAATTTACAGAATACAATGTTTAAGGTACATTTAAAATACACACATATATATATTACATCATAAAGTTGTGCCGAAATCCTTTTGCTCTCTGTGATCTAAATCTGGCAACAGAGCACACGCAGACCACGCAAAGCAAGGGCATATTCCGACCTACGGCCGGCATTCTCACGTTCCGCTCCCACATATGCGCCCCATTAGTGTAGGGTGGGAGAAACTTCCAGTTATTTTTTTTACATTCCAGAGTTATAAACTAAACAGAACTGCTAGGGATCAATCCCTCTTTTTGATCGGAAAGGTATTAGAGCTTCGGCAATGACCAGCGGCTGGGGCCACCAACCCAGCATAGTCACAGCCTCAGCACCGTACCTCACTCAGCTAACCAGACAGTTGGCTATGTCCTTATACCTGAGACTTTATCAGCACTGCTGGCGCCTTCTCCGATCTCCCACATCACACTGGGACCCCTCAAAACACCCAGTGTTAATTGGCAGAGATCGTGCGTTGGAAAGAATAGATAAAAATAATGCTCGTCACATTGCACACTGCGAAGTGAGGATGAGATCCGGCCATTCCGAAACACGCGCTGCACGCATGGTTGTGTACCAGCGCGGTGTGTGTGTCGTCATACTCCGCGCTACTTGTGAGCCGCGGCGTGAAGCGGTGACGTCAAGAGGGCGAGCAACCCCCTGAATAGTTAACTTGCTTGTTGACTTCACTTTTCGTCGGTAAAACACGAGTGTTTTTGACGTGACAACGTCTAATAAATCGATGAACGCCGGCTGCACGCACGAAAAAGTGTCCCGTAACGCACATTGTCCCGTTATGCTGTGTCCCGTTACGCTCATTGTACGCTTGCGCCGCATCTATCTATCTTCCACTCGATTGGAACAACCATCGATTTGACTTTTTTCGAGGCACATTAAACTTGAAACACTCCCATTCGTTTCCTACTTTTCCTATCATCGTCTTATCCTTAATAAAAGAATAACACAGAATAACACAGATTGGAAGAAGTTAAATAGCAAACATGTATACAAGTTATAGTTAAAATAATCTCTTCGTTAAAGTAATAAACATATATGAATTAATGAGTGCAAATAAAAGTAAATTTATCAATTAAATTGTAGATTTAATTTCACTCCTTTGTATCCATACAAAATAGTGATAATTCAATAAAAATGATTCAATTTTATTCATAAAAGTATGCAATAATTTCATCAATGTTTTGTTATAACGTTGTCGCGTTAAACTATCGTCCGTAAACCGACTTTACAGACAACCAATTTTTTTTCACTGATAACTATAAATTGTTTCCGTATTTCACAGTTCTCTTAGGTATTATAAAACTTTTGATTACCTTTTACTAGTTCACCAAATATAATCCAGGGTAGTTTCACTATCATAAAGTTTCATTTAGCGCACAAATGCGTTTGGTATGTCCCCTAATGTTTACGAAAGTGACTATCTACGGGTTTATGTTGCTACACGTGGGTCCGCCATCTTTGCAACACATTTTCGTTAATCGACTTCCGTTCCATTTCCACGAAATTACTCCTACCAGACGCTGTATACCGAGAGCTAAAATGTTTACACATCTTTACTTCTATACTAATATTATAAAGCTGAAGAGTTGGTTTGTTTGTTTGTTTGTTTGTTTGAACGCGCTAATCTCAGGAACCACTGGTCCGATTTGAAAAATTCTTTCAGTGTTGGATAGTACATTTATCGAGGAAGGCCATGGGCTATATTATATTATCAATAACATTAGGGATCCTTACTAAAAGTTCAATTTAGAATCAAATGCGTTGGAGGGGGTTAGATACAACATGCAGTACACGTACGAAATGTGTGTTGACAATGCCGCAGGCGCTAGAAGTTTATTTCCTATTGCCTATTAACATTGTTGCCACGCACTAGATGCCTTATCATTCTTAATTTTCCCATACAAGTAAAAAACACCCGTGTGATATTAACAACGAAGCAATCAGTACCATCATAAGAGTACAATTAGTATTTAAATACTTTTTATCACTTTAAATCGCAAACATAAACTATTGTTTTTTTCCCCTCTGTCTGTGTTTAATTTGATTTTATTGCTCTTTTTTTTTTTCAAGTAAATATATTTTACAGACTTGAAACTTCACAGTAATGTTCCTTATGTTACGCAGAATGACATTTTCCGAAAATTAGATCCCATGGGTGTTTTAAACCAGGCAACAGTGGGTACTTTGTCTGCATGAGAACATGATTTTGCATTGTTCATGCCTTCTGCGTCTCCATGGCAACGGGCATCGCGCGGCAGTGGCGTACCCACAAGGAAGGGCATGTATAATGAGCGGCGCAAGAGTGATCTGCCTGTAGACTGCCGTAGTGAAGTACGGGTACATCAGTTGTACGTTGCGTGCACGAATCGGGAAACCATCGGTGCTATTCATTTTCTCTCCGGTACATTATACAGCATTGTAATAAATTTTCACTGATTTTTTTTAATTTACCATTACTGTAAATGGGAGATGTGGCTTAATTTTTTTCCATTCGTATAGCCGTGCGAAGCCGGGTCGGGCAGCTAGTCAAAAATAAAAATAAAATAAATATAAAATAAATATTCTTTACGAAGCTGATTGTTCGGGCATCTGACTGGAGTCAATGAATACGTAGTTGGCTTTTTTTTTTGTGTTGGTTCGTGCTGGTCGAAAAGGGGGGGGGGGGGGTGGAGGAGAGTTTATGTATCTCGTCGTGAACTTTCCCAGCAAATTCTTCGTCAGTCCGCACTGATGTGGGTTTTGCCAGACAGAAACCCCCTCTCTTCCCCTCAATCTAAGGCAAACTTGTCGGGCACACACTTCCGGCCCCGTCAGGCCTGTTTTGGAGATGACATATCCGGAGGGGACCCCCCCCCCCTTTCCCCCCTACAACCTCGTAAACAGGTTTCAGAAGCTGCAGCTGTCTGGCATGTCGGATGCGTGACGAACAAAGTCGCCGACCAGCGTGAGAGACAAACAAATCAAAGATGGGGGGGGGGGGGGGGGGGGGGAATCGTGTCCCAACACACTGCCCCTTCAAGGTAGAAGCGTGCCTGCCGAGTCCAACTCTTCTCCGGTACACACACACTCCTAGTCCTGTGCTTTAGTGCCCCGTCTGCCCGGGCACACACACGGCGCGCAGAGCTTCAGGATAAACAACGCAATTTCAAAACTGGACGGTGTTATGTAAAAATGGTTCAACCCACAAACATTTTCAACTGAGTAAATTGAGCTCAAAGTTAAACACACAAGTATTGTGGCATTGCGTTGAATGTTTGGTCGCAAGATGGCATAGTAGCAAGGGATGTCGGTTAAAAAAAAATTTAGCTCAATTAAAAGTGTCATTTCACCTACACAATTATTCCAATAACTTTTTTTTTCCCCTTTTGTTGGTTAACTCATTTGTGCATACCACCATCAAACTACTGAAGACATCCGAGTGGGGTCTGTTTACGAAATGCATTTAAGAAATCGCCGAGGGCCAAAAAAGAATTTCCGATCCCTCATAAAGTTTTTAAACAGTATTATCAGAAGAGTTAAAACATCTAAAAGGCTGGTTTTTAGAGTACTTTTTTTTCGGCATAGAATAACTGGTACAGATTCTTGAAATCACTTAAGGGACTTGCTTTACACCTTTATCTTCTTTTCTTCGCCATATAATTCTATGGTTACCGCTCAAATTACATAGCTTGTCCTGTGCACAACGAGAAGACTGCGCGCCAGAAGCACCGTAGAGCGTTCACCTATCATCCCGCCTCACAGCCACTTGTACACCCCTGACTGGGCGGGCCCCCGTAACTGCATTCGCGATGTCTTCAATCCCACGTGCTATGGTTCGGTACATTCTGTAATCCGGCACCGATCGTGCCTCCCGCGATCAGTTTTTTTTTTTTTTTGCCGGGTGGACTCCGGCTGTTGAACATGGTCACAATGTTGCATTACTGCAACTCTCTGGGATTCGATTATCGAGATTTGGATTCGAGAAAATTTGGGATCTGACCCATCAATAATAATTTTCTATGGAAATATTGCATATTTTGTTCCGTTGAAGTTTATTTAAGTAAAGGAGAAGTCAGGGAGTAACATTCAGGGAGAAGTCAGGTATATGAGCCTGATCTTCGTGGGTTTCCCCGGACGACCGGAGAACAACCTGGACCGTAAACGCACGCCGCAGTGGAGGCGAGCCAGTATCCGCATCACCCACCACGTTAGCCATTTTGTTTTTTGTCAGTTTCGGATTCGCCCCAAAAAAGTATCTCGAAAAAGGTGCCAGGATTGGAAATTGAGTTGTAGCCTATATACATTGCGCATCTGTGCGAAAGAACGTAAAATGAATGTGTAGTGAGCGGCCATGGCACAAATAGTCAAACAAAACATTCAAATTCTTGATGCCAGCCATTTTTTTTGAAGTTATACTTCTCTATGTGAGTTATGGAAAAAAATATGATTAGAGTGAATTTTTTTACGATGGCGCGCACCACTAAACGTAATTTTCACGGGATAAAAAAAGGGCTACATACAAAAAAAACTACATACTATTAAAAATTATACATGTGCTTTTGAATCGTGGTATTGAATATTGGGCCATATCATTAAACACTTTTATTGTTGGTATTAGTGATAGAAATTGTGTTTATAAACTTTTTCAAGTGTATTTATATAAGTGAGGTTATTTTCCCATATGTATAATTTATTTGCATTATAAATTATGAATTATTACATTAATATTTAATGAATAATTAAAATTGATACATCAGAATAAATATTTGGCATATTTAGATTCCCATTTATTAATTAATATTCATCTTTTATTTTACTAAAATAAATATTTTTTATACGCTTGTTTATATTAGTGTGAAATACTGTGTATTAATTTAAATTTTAAAATTTTGAGTCGATTTATAGGCCTACTTTGCCAACCGTATTTATAAGTAAGAATAGCTTCTAAAACGCGTAGGCCCTATATAAGTGCACGCAGCCTTTTTTTTTTTTTTAACAGATATGAGATAACATAAATCATATCAAAAATAGAATCAAATCCGAGTTTCACTATAACGTAGAAAAAATAAAATAAAGTTAATGTATCTCTGTAAATAATTTTTTCCCGGTTATCAATGTATATTATAATATATAGACAGACAATTTACAAAAAAATGGTAAGTGATATTTTCGCACACGTGATTAATGTTTATGCAATAAAACTTTAAATGTGGTGTAAAGAAGTGTAGTAATGATACGATAGTAAAGAATGATGACACTAATGAAACGATTTTTTTCAATTTATGAATGTTTTATTTTGTTTTAATTTCGTAATTAACTATCGATATTACACTTTATTCTTCATACGCTTAAAAGTAGACTATTGCATATTAGACTTATCATGAATAGGACATATTTTGTATGGATGTTTACAGTTAATTATACAAAAGGGTAACCTATTTTACACACAAACTGTGCTAGCAGTTCAACCCTTCGTCGTCTCGACCAACTAAGGCAATAAAACGTCAGCATGTTTCAGGTTCGCGTGACAAAAGCATCTTCACATTTCGAAACACGCGTTCACCCGTTGCGTTGGCAAATGCAAATGAGAGAAAATGCTCGCGGGAATGTAGACAAAACCCTTTCAGCGCTTACGAGGCTCTCTGGCTTGTAATCGTCTACGTCACTGCGGTCTGCTTGTATCCCGACCTCAGGTCTGGGAAAGTTTTTTAGTACTGCGTCCCCTCTGACCGCTCTTTCACGGGAAACTGTGGCTGTTCGTTCGCGTCTTTTCCGCCCTGTGTGGTATCGAAGGTGAGACTCGAGAAATTTAACTACTTAATGACTTTGAGTTGGCGACCTCGTCCGAGGTGCAACCATCTTCATGGGCAACCAGTGTGTGAAAGTCTAGTGTTCGGGTAAAGTATTCACACTGTAAAAAAAAATTGTGTAATTGTACACAAATTGTATTTGGCAGCAGTATCTTCACCAACGTTAGTGTAATTTCACACCTACATTTGTTGATGTGTTTTTACTATTGTGATCGTTAACAAATACTGAACCTATCCACAGTGTACAATTACTATGGTCTGGTAAATATGTCAAAGCTTTTAGTGTATTTTTACTATTATATAAATATACTTAATGCAAAATGTGTATTTTTTTTACCACAACTGTCAGTTAAGTTTACTGAATCGTTGAGTAAATTTTAAAATAAATGAACATGTTAAGTTTTAATACATCAAAAAATATTTTTTTGTAGCTAATGAATAATGCGTACTTCAGAGCTCAATTAAAATGTAATTATCTTTAATTGTTTTAAGTAAACATTTCTAACAATGTAAGTGAATTAGAACAGTATTTAATACATGTTTGCCTACCGTCTCCCCCACTTGACAAATGTGAACGCTAATTAATCCTCAAATAATGGGAATTCCACTGTTGTAATCAAATGGAAGTTAAATAAGATTTATCAGTATAAAAATTTGCAAATAATTGTCATTTTTGTAGTTCCTTGGTAGTTTAAAATTTACTCTGACAAATATTTTGTACTTTCACAATGAACTGTGTCAGATAATTTTGGGGTGAAATTGGCCATGGTCTGTAACAAGGAACCCTCTCAGCATTTGCATGGAGCGATCTGGGAAAACCATGGGAATGCCAAATCTGGATGGACGGACCAGAATTCAAACTTGTGCAGTGACCTTCCAAGTGTAAGTTTAACGTTTAACTGTTGTACCTCATCGTTTCGTTTTGAGCCTTAAGAACTAGATAATTGACAGTGTAGAGGGGAAACACCCTATTGCTGATTGGAGGCAGCATAGTAAAGTCGACATTCTCTAAGGAGCGAGGCCGAATAGTTGCCAACGAATGAAAGGCACATCCCGCAAGGGCTAATAAATATATTCATCTAATGGTCGCTTTGTAACATGTACGACTAGAGACATCAGTTCATTTAAGTGTCAAGGAACCGAGATCAATTAAATGCGAACCATTGGTAAATTAGTAAAATCACAAGGAGCTGGAATATCTTGGTGGATAACTCTGAGAAACCTAATTTTCTATTGTTGATTGGCTGTATCGTGTTGTGGTGGCATCATAACACGACAGCTGGTATCAGTCACTGTTAAAGAATCTCCAAAGGTTATATTGAGAGGAGATGTGAGCAAGTGACACCCTAACCAGAAGAGACGGAGCAGGAACTGCATGCTGGTGAACATCAGGTGAGCGAAGCTCCTGGTGGATCCGATGGATCTCCTGATAGATCTCCCACACAGATGGTTCTGTGTAAAGCTTCGTGGAAATCTGTGGAGCCTTGTGGATCTCTGTTGGTGCTATGTGGGGTTGCGTAGAGTTATGTGGTGCTCTGTGTATCTCTGTATGGGAAGCCTTCTTTTCACAGACGAGAGAGCCAAACTCCCGATCGTGCATCATCTTTTTTTTTTGGTTCATTGTAAAAGGTTAGGTTAGCTATATTATAAATACTTTAAAACATTGTGGACGGTTGATTTGGTTAGGATAGCTACATTAAAGATACTGTGAAATCATGTAAACTGTTTCCTAGCCCTGGATAGCTACATATTAAAAAGTTATTTGCTAAGCAACCATAAAATTATTTTACAGTATTTTTAATTTAGGTATACTTATATAATATAACCAACCATCCACAATGTTTTAAAGTATTTATAATGTAGCTAACCTATCCTAATCGACCGCAAAATGTAATGCCACACCGGTTTATACAATGAGATAGAACGGAAAAAAAAGTGAGCATGAACTTCGTGTGTGGCTCTCTCGTCTGTGAAAGAAGGCTTCCCATCTCTGTATAGCTGTGTGAAGCTCCCGTGCAGCTCTGTGGGGCTGCGTGGAGCCGTGTGATGCTCTATGGGGCTCTGTCTAGCTGACGCTCTGTGGAAACTGTATGGAGATACGTGAAGTTCTTGTGAAGCTTCGAGGAGATGAATCGTGATACGATAGTCACTGCACTGCCACGGCAGCCACAGTGTTTAATCAAGAGAGTATATTCTCGTTCTTTAAAATTACACACAGCATGAACAACTTGGTTTCCGAATTTTTTACACTATCAGCATTAGCTCTTTTACTTTCAGACAATGGATATTTTTGGCGTCTTGGTTAGGAACCGTATTATAATGCTATTAAAAACAGAATATTAATATATATATATATATATATATATATATATATAATTTTCGGATATATAAAGTTGTTGGCGCTTTTTCTTGGTACAAGTTGGCTAGTCCCCTGACTAGTCGATGTTATCACATCTGTATGGATGGAGTGGTAAAGAGGAAGGTGAGGGTTCAAGTTTTTTTTTTTCTCGTACGGTGTGGCTACTTTTCCCGTCTTTCGAAGGCGCGTTTACAAGTTGCGAACTCGGCTGGCGCGACGTTACTCTCACTAATTAACACCGCGACTCTTCTACCCTCTCCCCCCTTCTTCTTTTTCTTCAACCACGACGAAACGGTCCGGAGAGTTACCAACTTCGGCGATATCACGCGCGCAACAGCCAATCCTCTTAGTGAAAAAAAAAAAAAAAAAACCTGAAGGGGTTGAAATGTAAGGGGGTGGGTAGAAGGGGAAAAAAAAAATAAAGTAGCCAGTTGGGAAGCGCAAGAGATGCAACGCGGTGTTCTTCAACTCTCCGCGTTATTATTATCTAACTTTCTCTCCTCGTCCTCTCGCTTTCTTCAGCGGTTTTCGTGCTGCCCCGACCGGCGAACCAAAAACTGGATCCGCGCTCGGCCGCCTGGCCACCCCCCACCTCCTCGACCGAGCAGTTTCACTTTTAGTTGGTCGTCGTCCGCCTCTTAATAAGACGCCCGACTGTCCGCAGCTGTTATTATATTATTAGCCGAGAAAGGGGAAAGGCTGGGTTGGCTGCTGGGGTGCTACTCTTACGTCACGTCTGCGTCAAGGATCGGGAAATTTGCGTCCGGGAAAATTGCACATTGGCTTTTAAAAAAATGGTTTAATTACGCCCCTACGAGAACGTGAGCGCTCGGTGTTATCGGGGGAAAATTGCGCTCGGGAAAATTTCGCCTTCGCATTTAAAGTAGGATAATGTTACGTTCTTTGTTGGTATGGTTTTTATTATTTTATTTTTTATTTTGGCTTGAAACGTTTTACTATACTCGTATTTACATAAATTATGACTGTCGTTTGACGATTCAGATGCATGTACAATGAAAAGTTAATAAGTATTCTCAGTTTAGAACCAGGAGATGTTCTTCGTAAGTATTTTGTTGCTTAAACATTTATGTTACACTTTTATTTACGTAGTTAGTGACTGCCATTGACGTGTGATTCTATCTATTTTTTTTAATGTAGCCTATATATATATGTACACTGAGTTGAATAAAAACGTTTTTATTTTAAATAAAACTGGTTTAATTCATATTTAAAATTTTTATGGTAACATATATAGTATAACACTCTGCAACATATATTAAATTAATGGTAAAAATGATTAACTTACAACATTAATTTCCTCTCCTCCCTCCCTCCCACCCTCCCTCCCTCCCTCCCTCCCTCCCTCACTCACACACACAAACAAAAGTTCGTGTCTAAGAACATAGGCGGGCGATCGGTAAGAGTGACATTGCTATACACATCAAACGTACAATAGTTTCTATCAGAAAAGCATTCCTGCAACTTGCCACCACGCGACAGCCAATGCACTCATGTTTCACGTTTGAAACTTTTTGAATGCGACTAAGGCGATTCTTTGCATTGAAAAGCATTTTACTCGCCGAATGGATAAGAAAGATTTTCGGATCCAAGAAATGTTCACACATCACTAACGAAAGGTCTTGGCCGTGGTGAAAGATAATTTCAGTATTTGTTTGAAAATATTTTGGGGGCTCTCGGATAACGAACCCGGGCTCACCCAGAAGGAATTAGTAACGTTTTTTATGGTTGCGTCAACTCGCTCTGCCTGAGAGATACATCACGCAATTAAATTGTAGCTAGATGTCACTTACTGGTAATTTCCGCTGCAATCACCATAAACTTCGCTCGTCATCGCAATTTGTGCGCTCCTCGTGACGGACGGAGGGGAAAAAAAAACTTCCGCACTCGAAACCCACGTCTCACGTGACCGTCTACTAAAAAAAAAAAAAATCCAAACCATAAAATCTAAGAACATAAATTTATCGCGAATCTGGTGTTCTGTTTCAGCAACTTCCACTCCCGACAGGTTAAGTGTTGGCTGCCAATATTAACGGCGTTAAGGGGCCCGCCTACCTGGTCACACACACGGTGTGCAGTGCTTCAGGAAAAACAACGCGATTTCAAAACTACTCAAGATATCCGAGTGGGGTATGTTTACGAAAAGCATTTAAGAGTTCGCTGAGGCCCGAAAAGTACTTTTAATTTTGGATCATGTTTTTAAACTGTATTTCTAGAAGAGTTAAAATGGCTGAAACGCATGTTTTCAGAGTAATTTTTAGGTGTAAAACAAGTGGTACAGATTCTTGAAAGCACTTAAGGGGCTTGCATTACACCTTTATCTTCATTTCCCCGTGATATAAAAATACGGTCACCGCACAAATCGGTGGTTTACACTGTTAGGCCGGGCACATACAAAAAGAGACACGACACGACACATTTTTGTCTGATACTAGTTGACTCCCATGCATTTACATAAAATCAATGCACACGGAATGAGACGTGGTACGAAGCCACAAAACTGTCGCGATCATACACGAGACGACAACGTCGAATGACTCTACAACTTCGTCGCTGTCTGTTGGCTGCAGTGTTCTGCGCATGCGCAAGAATAAAAAAAATATGTCAACAATGGCATGCCTTAGGGTGCATAATCTTATTTACTTTATGGTAGTGTGTTTATTATAGCTTTTTAGTTAAATATTGTTTTTCGTCGTTACTTCAGTTTGAGTTAATATTCTCTTGTAAATAATTATAATTGATTTTTTTTCTCATTACGTGACTGAATGCAGATCGATTAGTATGTTTCGTACAGGAAAATATATTTTATATGATCCATCTTTGAAAAACTATTACAATAATGATTTAATTTCAAAAAATATGGGAACCTCAAAAGTTGTTTGATACGCGCATATCACTTGACAGTTATGGTCATGGTAAGTAATATTGTGTTTTTTTTTTTCAACATAAAAAATTTGGCCCTCGTAGCTTCAAAATAATCCACGCCATTTGAAAACTACTCGTATCCGAGTGGGGACTGTTTAGGTAAAGTGTTTAAGAATTCGCTGAGGGCAGATGGGTAGTTCTGTTCCCGTGTTTAGAATTCAAACAAATTATTTAAACGGGTGAAAAGGGCTAAAACGCGTGATTTCAGAATGATTTTTGGCCGTGAAACACCGGGTATTTATTATTGAAAGCACCCAAGGGCCTTGCATTTACTCCTTTATCTTCATTTCTCCGCCATCTAATGTTATGGTTACAGCTCAAATCTCACAGTTGCCCCTGTGCACGGCTAGAAGACCGCGCTAGAAGCACCAGCGAGCGTCGCGCTTATCATCCCGCCTCACTAACACAGTTGTACAACCAGGGGCGCCAAATCTGTACGATTTGCAAGGATGGCTGATATAAATATGCCAAGGGGGAGGGGTGATTTTGGGCGTGGGTATTAACTGATACAAATCATCTCCGGATACGGTGCTCGTATGTTGGTTGGTTGTACACTGCCCATATTTTGGCCTGCATGCATGCAAACAAGTAGAAAACTTAAAAAAAATACGGAAAGTTTTCCATGGAACATAGTTTTGACGTTGAAACGTTTATCAACCCAGTTTTCACAACCATGATTTAGGTTCTTAGTTCCAGGAGGGGGAAGTGGGATCTACACCCCTGGCCAGGCGGGGTATCCGGGCGTGGAACGAAGGGAAGCCCAAGATGTACATCAAGTTCTGTCCCTGCCCGAACACGCCAGAATATTCACATTCGGCCAACCTCGGGTTTATATATATATTTATATTTCTTTGTTTATTTTAATGCAGCTATACTAACCTAACTAACCGTCCATAGTGTTTTAAAGTGTTTTCATGTAGCTAACCTACTGTAGGGCCGCGACGTCTTGGCGTGTCGTTTTGCGGGGAAGCGGGGAAGAGTAAATGAGAGGGGAAGCAGCTGCGCGCGCACATCAGCCGCTATGCGGTTCATAGCAAAAACATCAGGCGCCACGCTCTCAGTCTGAAGTGAACAATGGAGCCCGACGCAGGACGTTCAAGATACAATAAAGTAATACATAGTGGGGAGAGGGAAATTAGAAGTAGTGTAATCCAGTGTTGTGATGAAGAAGCTGCCAACATATGTCTGCTAGTACCTCTAACAAATGCAACCGAAAGAGCTGCGCGATACACAGGTATAAGCCAAAGATCAGTTTCGCGCATCCGAAAACACAACAGAGAGACGCCAAATAAAAAACAAACAACAACATTATAAGTTTTTCAACGCATTCCCCGTAATTTCACCCGCGGTTTGTTTGTTTTGCATTTGGCAATTTTCCAAACTTTCTGCACCGCTTGTTAGAATATTTTTTATCTACAAGTGTAGCCGATATTGCTACACATTATATTGCATTATATTACATAATATTATATTACATTATATTCTTTATATATTGCATTATATATTTTATGATATATATGATTTTATGATATATATTAATGTATATTATATTAATACATTATTTATTTACAATTTATATGTTTATATTTACATATATATATATCACTCCTTTATTTGACCGTTAAACAGCCTCTCATGTTTAATTATTCATTTCAAGCCAAAAAAAAAAAACTGGGAAACGTTTGTTGTCAGTTGATGACTTTGATAGAAGAGTGATCAGAGACACTAGCCACGAATTTTATGCAGTAAAAAAACGACAAGGAAACTACTGCCAGTTTTGAAAGAAAAAATTCGGATGGAGTTAGGGAAAGACATCGCTGCGTAAAATACTCAAAGAAATGGGTTTTGTGTGGAGAAGAAGCCAAAATAAGCGAATGCTTCTTCTCGAAAGATCTGACGTTGTTGCTTGGCGATAACGGTAGCTGACTCAGATGAAACAGTGCAGGGAGACTGGGAAGAATATATTTGACATGGATGAATCCTGGGTTGACACTAATTTAACCTTTCAGAAATGTTGGCAAAAGAAAGGTGACGTTGAAGGTGTAGGTAATGGCAACAGGAAATGCAGCGCACAGGCTGATAGTTTTAAGCGTTGGTTCTAGGCAGGGTTTCCTTCCTGGAGCCTCTCTTGTTTATAAAGCAAGCACAACAACAGGAGACTATAAAATACGCGAGGATGGTTTGTTATAAATATGGTTTTCGGACCCCTCGAAATTACTAAAATGGTTCTTTCAGAGTGCTGTTATGGAAAAAATACCAACCCGTGTTAAGGTTCTTGAAGTGCGTGAAAGTGTCATGTCGATCGTCTTCACATTTCAGCCAAACCAAATGGAAAAGTAAGCATCAGCGAGGGAGTTACATGCAAGTCTTAATTAATTGTGTTTCCTACAGCAACCCACAATTACAAATTTAGTTCTTAACTTTAAAGAATTGTATAGCTATGTTTAACTATGTTTAACTAAGCTGCCCAGTCGAGCAAATGGTGCACTACCTTTAAATAATAAATTACCGTAAAGCATTATCGCATCTCTGTATCATTAAGATCTGCGCTGTGTTGCACCGTACGTGAGATTGTTCTCGACCAATGTTTTCGGAACGGCATGGAGACTTCCAGGCCGTTGCTATCAGCGGAGCAGACAAGGCGGGACGTGTCGATTACAAGGTCGCTGAGCTCTAGGGAGTCGACCCGCCAAGACGTCGCGGCCTTACTATAACTGACCACTTTTAATATTTGAATTTCTTTTTCCTGCGCAAAAATAAAACAAATCCCGAGGTTGGCCGAAGGTGAATATTCGGGCATATTCGGGAATATTCGGGCAGGACAGAGCTTGATGTACATCTTAAGGTGGGTTTACGATTGAAAATTAAGAATTAAGACTTAGTCGTGTACTTACCATATGACTCTATGTAAACTAGTGGAATGGTTTATGATTGTCGTGTGTGAATTTTGACGGGTCGTGTGCGAACAATATGATGACTTAAGACTTAACAGAAATGGTTATATTTTATATTTTTCGTTAAGACTTAAGGGAAGCGACCAATCACAACAAACCAGAACCTTTCAACCGGAAGTTTATGTCTTATTATTGGACCGAGCAAGGCAGTATTTTGGGTTAGAATTCGTATATTTGTCATTTGTAATCATCATCCATTTCGAAAAATAGATATCCCATTTGTCAATAACCTATTTCAAACCTGCTTCTCCGTTTCGAACAATGGCCGACCATGTGTTTTGTGCTGTGATCGGTTAGAATTAACGACTTCTATGTCAATCACAAACTGGAAAATGTAGTTTTGATTTAATCGCGTGATCCATGTTAAGTTATAATTCTTAAGGAAATCAATCGTAAACCCAGCTTAAGGCTTCCCGTGGAACGAGAGGACGGTCGCCGCCGAGGAAACACAATGCCTCGCGGCGCGGGGCAGCTGGCACGGCGCGCGGGCCAGCTCCAGCTGACGAGTATTTCCGTACCTTGGCGCGCTGCTGTCGCGGCCAGGTCCCAGGGTCCCCCGCGCTGCGCGTGCGCCTGCACGTGCACGTGCGACCCACCTGTGGTGTCCGCCTCGGCTCAGTCAGTGGGGGTTTACATTTACATTTACTTTATACACACAATATATAACATATGCAATGCTGTTTCGAACGCGAGAGACCAGACCGCGATGCCAGGTTCGGAGCTGGCTGGCGGCCCTGCACGACCACTGGCGTCACAAGCCATGTCACGTGCCGTCCACTGACGTAACGCATGCCACGCGCTGCCTGGCCGGATTACAAGGGTCGTCGCTAACCCTCCTCTCCCCATCGTCCTTCCTCGGCGCTGTCATCTATCGCTGAGCGGCCGCCGCGCGGAGTGGCGTGACTGGACTTCGCCCTTCTAGGCTGTTCGGGCGTTGACCGACTCTTCACGTCTGCTCTCGTCGGTTCGAGAAGGGCGCCTCCAGGTACTTGAGCAGAGACCCCCTCGAGAGTGGCGTGACGTGGAGAGTGCGACTGAGTGGCGCGAGACTGTGTGTGTGGACAGGCGCGAGGTAAGGGGGTGAACCACTGTCGAGCCTAGCTCCAGTGAGGAATGCGAACTGCGGAACCTGACAAACATTGAGTGACTTGTGAATAAACATTTTTTAAATGCCATTAACTGGTGATCGAAGATTTTTAAGTACAATTATTTATTGTAATGTTTATATTAGTAATTAATAAAACTGTAATAAAACTTAATTGGGATATCCCTTACGAACCCATTTCTCCCCACATTATACTCGTAACACTACATATAATGTATATACAATACATATAAATATAATATATGATACAATATATCATATAAATACAATACATTTTATATATATAATATAGGCCTATATAACATACTGATACAATGATACTAATAATGCAATACAATAATAAAATGACTAATGCTGATTATGATACAATTTTTCATTTATTTTTGAGAATGACTAATATAGTGTCAATAGACCCCATTAAATCTCTCATATTGTTATCTGTGCATTCACGTAGGAAAACATTTGAAATTGAATGATAACAATATGGTTTTAGCAAGGAAACTCTTGAACCAACCGTTCGTGAAACATTAGGGTCATTAGAGACAATGAAGGGAGATGAGATGCTAATGAAGTGACGAGGCACTGAGAGAATAAACGGGTGGGTATGTGTGGAGTGGGGGAACTGGAGCTTCCATAGAGAATACCCCGCAAGCACCGGCAGCGTCCGCCACGTTTCCCACTTTTCGAGAAAAAAAAATTGGTTGTCTGTAAAGTCGGTTTACGGACTATAGTTTAACGTGACAACGTCATAACAAAATATTGATGAAATGGTTGCATTCTTTTATGAATAAAATTGAATCATTTTTATTGAATGATAACTATTTTGTATGGATACAAAGGAGTGAAATGAAATCCACAATTTAATTGATAAATTTACTTTTATTTGCACTCATTAATTCAAATATGTTTATAACTTTAACGAAATATTATTTTAACTATAACTTTTATACATGCTTGCTATTTAACTTCTTCCAATCTGTGTTATTCTGTTAAGGATAGGACGATGATAGGAAAAGCAGGAAACGAATGGGAGTGTTTCTAGTTTAATGTGCCTCGAAAAAGTAAAATCGCTGGTTGTTCCAATCGAGTGGAAGAGAGATTCGGCGCAAGCGTACAATGAGCGTAACGGGACACTTTTTCGTGCGTGCAGCCGGCGTTCATCGATTTATTAGACGTTGTCACGTCAAAAATTTCATAGTCTCGACTCTCGACCCCGCCGGCGATTTTCTTGGAGGGAGGCGAGTGATTTGCAGCGCCGCTGTTCTGCGGCGGCCGCGGCGCGAACCAGCGAACCAGCCCTCAGGAGGGCGCTCGCAGCGCCTGGTCTTCGCGCACACTGTTCAGGGCGTCTCTTGCTCTCATTGCCTCCAGACACAACCATGCCTACTACCTGGACGTTTCCCCACAATGGCGTGGGATGGGAAATCTGGGAAATCAGTACACTTGTAACATTCTGTGTTTACTATAATTTGTTTTGTGGAAAAAAAAAAATCCTATAATTAAAACCCGAGATAGTTCTTTGTTTAGAAATAATTTGCCGCCATCTTTGATTCAATAAGACCGCTAACTCAACAACTTGTCAGCTTGGCAACATTTTCTAATCTTGCACCTAAGACCAAATTCAGTTGTTACCTTCACCAAACGACCTTATTCCACATGTCTAGGAAAGTTAAGAGATTTCGGGGCTCGCCGTTGTCAATGGTGGTTCCGAAATATCAATATCTATATGTAGGTATAGACATGTCCACGTCGACAGGTTCACCTCTACCCGTGGGTCTCGCCACGTCCATATCGACATCGCCATGCAAAATTCAATACTAGATTTTATGTGTTTATAAGTTACAACAAATTTACCCCATTCCCATAAAAATTAAGTTTTTAAAAGTAATTTTATTATTAATACTAGGTAAGAATGTTAAAATATACGAGATATTAAATTATCTAATATAAATTGTATCTGAATCATGATCGATACTTCTAACGTGCTAGTTTCGACACAATTTTTGTCGGCTGTGGGTTAGATATCAGCCTTGTTGATTTGAGATATGAAACCACCAACGAGTCACGACCAAATTTTTGAAATAAATGTCGACCTATCGACGTACCTAACACGTCGATGTCGACATCGCTGTGTTGGCAAAGCACTAGTCTCCAATCCGACGGCTGATGTGTGATGTCTGTCTGTCTGTCTGTCCGTCCAGGAAGAAACATCTCGTTGGATGAGGAGTTTTATTTTGTTTGGTTGGTGAAGGGGGGTGGGGATGTGGGCCTGGCAAAGGGAGGGGGGCACACATTTAGACTTCACCGCCGCGATCTGGCAACGGCGCAAAAGAACGCGGATCCTCGTGTCCTGAGCGACGTCGCCGGTGGGGAAAGAAGGTATATTCACTGACAGTGTCAGACGCCGGAAGAAAAAAATTAAAGCTATTCAAACTAACTTTTTATCTTCTGTTGTAAAAGTGAAGTAATTTTATACACAAAATAAATAAATTAAAATTTTTTCTTTACGGAAGGATAGGTTTTTTAGTTTTTTTTTTCTCACTCCTTTTCTTCGTATGCCAACTGCGAAGCTGCAGGATACTTCGGCGGAGCTCGGATAAGTTCGGGGACTGATCGGGGGTTGGTGGATGCCAGGCCTTGTTGCCGGCCGGGAATAGCTCGCGACCGAGGCGATTGTGGGCCCAGGTGAGCGCACGAGCGTGTCTGCGGCGAGATACGGAACGTCCTGCGGCACAGACGGACTGTGCTGTGAATCACATCCACCAACAACACATTATTAACCCGTGAAATTGAAATACCTGCGTGTACTTGTGTACGCGTAATAACAAAGTTTGATTTTGCATGGAAATAATTAATAAAATTAATAAATTGAATGGAGTGATATTATAAGAACGGTTTGGTAAAGTATAAACTAAATCAAATTAAAGAAAATAAGCAAATTCTCATTCAATATTAATATAAACACACGCGTAGAAAATTGATTATTTGATTGAGTAAAAATATATACAAATTTTAATTCATAATGAAAAAATATTAAAATGCTGAAGTTTTATTATTTTATTAATGTTAATTATTTATATAATAATATCTTAATAATTTATAAGCCAAACAAATTACACATACGGGGAAAAAACCTCACTGATATAAAACACTTAAAAATACATTTGAAAAAATTTATAAACACAATTTACATCACTATTATTCACAATAAATAATTGGTTTTAGTGATATGGATCAGCATTCAATATCAATAATTAAAGTATCAGATTTAAAAGCACATAAGTATATAAGTTTTATTTGTATGTAGCTCTTTTTTTGTAAGAAGCTTTTTTTTTATCGAAAACATTTCGTTCCATGGTGCACGTGCATCGTAGAAATTCACTCGTCATTTTTTCATAACGTGCCTAAAGATGTATTATTGTATTTTAATTTGAGTTTTTCTCAGAATGAGGCTGAGTGCAAATCGATTAGTATGTTAAGTACATCTTTGATGGAGTATCGCGTAAAAAGTTAGATTTCAACAACTTTGGGAAAGAAATAAGGTATTGGAAATACGGCGTCGAGCTGTCGCGAGGTAGATATATCGTGTGTTGTCGCGTCTCGTCTTGTCTGGTTCGTGCGCGCCCAGCCTTAGACGGGTCGTTACCACAACGCCGAAATACCACAACGCCGAACGTACAATAACGCCGAATGCCAAATTGACCGCAACGCCGACAGCTAGAAAACTGCTGTGTACCACAACGCCGAAATACAGTAACGCCGAAAAATGTTTATGGGGAGGGGGGGGGGGGAGGCTCAGGAGCAAAATTAAAAACAACTGAATGAATTTTTGTGCTAATCTTACCTACCCTAACCTTTGTGGCAGTCCTGCAATGACATTTTTCGGCGTTAATGTATTTCGGCGTTGCGGTACACAGCAGTTTTCTAGCTGTCGGCGTTGTGGTCATTTTGGCATTTCGGCGTTGTTGTACGTTCGGCGTTGTGGTATTTCGGCGTTGTGGTGCGTCCCCGCCTTAGGCTTGCAGATGCATGGCGCGAGGTGTTTGTTTGCGCTAGCTTAGCGCGTGCCCCGTATCTGTTCCCTCTGTCCGCGGGGATTAGCCGGCGACGCGTCGTCGCTATCAGCGCCGTTCGTCGCGGTGATCCGCCCGTCTGCTAGACCCCTGCATCCGCTGTCTGTGGCTCGCTATCGTCCCAGTACAAGCCCGCAGGGGCAGTAATATAAATATTAGGTTTCTGCCAATACTGTTTTTTTTTTAATTCGAATTAAATTTCGAATCTAATATTACAATATTCACTAATATCGGATATTTTTTGACGTGACAACGTCTAATAAATCGATGAACTCCGGCTTGCACGCACGAAAAAGTGTCCCGTAACGCACATTGTCCCACTACGATGTGTCCCGTTACGCTCATTGTACGCTTGCGCCGCATCTCTCTTCCACTCGATTGGAACAACCATCGATTTGACATTTCAATCATGTTATCGTCAATTGAATTATTAATATTATGTAATTTAACGATCGTCCACCGATTTTCAGCACAATCGGTACGGTTATTTAAAAGTAATGTTGTATTTTCAAATACGTGTTTGTACGAACAATGGTGTTTTACAGTTACACATAATAATTCAAATTACACCCGGGATATTTTGCACAATGTTTTAAAAAATATTGTAACACATTATAAACAAGTTTGGTGTATTTGGGATGCGTATTTGTTATAAAATCGTATTATAAAAACGAAATAATATTATTTCCCTACGGTGCTGTCATCTGCGGTGACGTCATCTACGGTGACGTCATCTACGGTGACGTCATCTACGGTGACGGACGCGAACCGAACGAATCGCGCCATCTACCCGTTTCCGCGATAACTAGGCACTCGTTAATACATATTTTCCTTTTGTTTATCGCGAGGGGCGTTTTTATTAATGAATTATAAATAAAATTTCATGCCCGGGGTCACAATCGCAAATCATTTTGAGCACTGGAAGACATAAAAACGTAACATATTTTCGACGAATTTTAATCTCGGCCCCAGCGGACCACGAGCGTCTGGGTTGGAGATTAAAGCCGAAATTCTTTCTTAAACTTACTAATACTTATTTTATTAACTGCAAGAGCATTTTTATTAAATTCTCCGTTTAATTTTTCCAACGAACAAACTTCGTTGTTAAATGTGTAATTGCGAAAAAGCATAAAACATTCTCGACGATCTTGAAGTTAAATAGCAAACATGTATAAAAGTTATAGTTAAAATAATCTCTCCGTTAAAGTAATAAACATATTTGAATTAATGAGTGCTAATAAAAGTCAATTTATCAATTAAATTGTAGATTTCATTTCACTCCTTCTTTGTATCCATACAAAATAGTGATAATTCAATAAAAATGATTCAATTTTATTCATAAAAGTATGCAATCATCTCATAAATGTTTTATTATGACGTCACGTTAAATTATCGTCCGTAAACCGACTTTACAGACAAACAATTTTTTAAGTCTAGTTCTAACATAGTGTTTGTGTGTTTTCACACTTAACAGAGACCAAGAAAAATTCATCTAATTGAACCTTCTAATTAAGTCTGGGTTCTCGAACCCAGATCCTTTCCAGCGTTAGCCGGCGTGTGCTGACTGCCCTACGGGCAGCTGAAGCCAGGCAGGATCAGAAACAGTTTGCCAGTTTGTACGCATCATTAGCCGTAGCTTCCAATGCAGGATTCGAGTTGAATGGGGCACCGGCCACTCGGTGTGCAGAGCTTCACAAGGAACCGCGCGATTTGAAAACTGCTTCCGCGACCAGAGAGGTGTCTGTTTACGAAAACCATTCAGAAGTGCATTAAGGGGCCCGCCTCGTCAGAGGTGTAGGATGTGTGTTAGTGAGGCGGGATGATAAGCGCGACGCTCGATGGTGTTTCTAGCGCTGTATAGTCTCTAAGCGTAAGGCTTTAAACGGGTGCGCAGTCTTCTCGTCGTCACAGGATAACTGTGAAATTTGAGCGGTGACCGTAACATTACATGGCCGAGAAATGAAGATAAAGGTGTAATGCAAGTCCCTTAAGTGCTTTTAAGAATCTGTACTGGCTGTTTTACGCCTAAAAATTACTCTGAAACATGCATTTTAGCCATTTTAACTCTTCTAAAAATACCTTCATCCGAAATCAAAAGTACTTTTCGGTCCTCAGCGAACTCTTAAATGCTTTTCGTAAGCAAACCCCACTCGGATATCTTGAGTAGCTTTGAAATCGTGTTGTTTTTCCTGAAGCTCTGCGCACCGTATGTGTGCCCGGGTAGGCGGAGCCCTAAAGCCGGGTGATATTTTTTTCCGTATTTCGTTTTGAAAACTTTTTTTTTTGTAGGAGAGTCTAAAGGACTAAAACGCGTGTTTTTAGAGTTGTTTTTTTATACATTCGAGTTTCTTGAAAGCTCTCAAGCGCCTTGTATTACACCTTTGCCTTCATTTCCCCGCACTCTAATGTTATGGTTATCGCTCAAATCTCGTGGTTGCTGTATGCACGGCTAGAAGCACCAGCAAACGTTGCTTTAACTCAGATAAACCCCTCCCTGACTAGGCGGGCCCTCAATGTTAAGTCTCAACGCGGCGTAGGACAATCTAGCTTCAGACGCTTGCTCCACTTAGCAGTCGATAGCGTTAGAAGTTCAACATTTTGAACATTTGGTCCCACTAAAGTAGATACACCGTTAAAAATTTCCACCTGAAATTTAACGAAGAACACTGGTTACAAATTATCCAGGGATATTCATAAATTTACCGTTATCTTCGAAAATTTACGGACACCGAGTCCACTTTCTTTGAACATAATTCCAAAAGAATACCGAAAGCATATTCTTGGTACATTAACAATCCTTTTAAAAACTTGTTAAGAACAGTCTTCTTTTGTCCACGTGTTTAGAACGTGACACAAAACTTGAAAATCAAAATACGGCGTAGTTTCTACGAAGATTCAGTTATTTGAAATTACGAAAAACACTCCGTTTATTTGAGGTTGATTTTTCGTTGAAAAGTCACGTAAATTCAGTGTAATTTCTAACAGTGTAGGCAGGGGCAGGTATTTTTAATAAAAAAAAACTTCTGAACGATCAGTAGACTGCAACAATCTGGGCCCGTGTCATCTGTTCCTTCCCTGTGATTGGCGGCCGCCTGCATGTTATTTGACCGGACCATTAAATTCGCGTTTGCTTCCTCGCTGAATTGCTGCGATTGCTCTGTCGACGGTAGACATACACCTGACAGGAACTCCACCAATCATGAATCACAGACCACGCTATTTTTTTTCTACTCCCAGTGAGTATCGAACTATTTCCGCGAGAAAAAAAAATTACGCGACCTTAAACATATGAACCAACCACAGCACATTTTGTTTTAGCTACAGGCATTTTCACGAATCCCTGCGCATAAAACTTAACTTTTATGTCGCTGCTACAGAATGGCGTAATTATTTACCACATTGATTCCTGTTCGACGTAATTGACAGTTATTTATATGATGTTTTGTAGCTGCTGGTGTGCTCTTTTTATTTTTTGTAGTCGTTAGCGTGAATTAATGAGTTTATTTCCCTGAGGTAGAAGCTTTTCAATTCATATCATAATACGTACGTGAAAAAAAAAAGCTTGGATGTGTATTTATTGTTGTTCGACGTCATATAGGAAGTTTTTATAGACAGCTGAATGAGAAAAAAATATTGTGATAAGCCCACGCGTCCTTTGTTAAGTTATGATAATGTGATCGTTATCTCGGCTTGCCAGATGATATGGGCCAAGCGAGGTGGCACAGCGTTTAATGGACTTGCCTAGTCAGGGATGTTAAGTGCGAAGCTCGCTGGTGCTTCTAGTGCTATGTCGCCCCTAAGTGCAAGGTTCTAATGCCGGCCCATTCATTTTGATTATAATTTCCCATGATTTTCGCACTCATTTCCAGAAAAATTCAGGGATGGTTTGTAACTGTACACCCTTGCCGGTGTCTCACCCAATCACCTTACTTTTAATATATGTACACGTTGTCGTCGAGGCAAAGTGCTGTGTCCGTATTCAAGTACGCAGTTATGTAATTGGTATCTCGCATACTTTACTTACTCTTTTGGTGTGCTAGAACAGTTGAGACGTTCTAGCCATTACAAACGGCATTAGCAAGGCAAGCAGATTGTTAATATTTTTTTTTTTCAACATCCTAAATTTCATTTGAGCACAAATGTTTGGCTGAAATTAGTAATTTCGTACACTTCATTACTGACATACGAATTCAAGGCAACGCTCTTTTAAATTCTACCTTTGTTTCGTTAGTTACGATCGGTTTGTGTGTGAATTTTTAATTTTGAGGTTATTAAACATTTTTTTCCACCAAAGATATAAGCCTTCCTTATTAAAAGAATTGGCAAAGTGCATTAATATTCTACATACTTTTTTTTTAAATTTAGTAATGATCATTCTGTATATATGTCCATTTATTTTTTTAAAGATTTTTTATAAACACGTTTAAATATTTAGTAATTTTGTTGATCGCAGTAAACTATAAAATGCAAATGGTTTGAAGAATTTTTTTTTTTTTTAATGACGTATGTGTTCATTCAAATTGTCAAATATACATTAAGGAACTGTTTTTTCTTCTTCAAAATGTCGACGTTTGTTCACCTGGAAGTACGCGAGAAGTTTTCAGATTGTTTGCTTGTGTAACCGCGTACTGCACTTCCAGTACGGACAGGTCTCATGCCGTCGTTGCCGCGGACAGGAGCCCACAAACACATCCCACAGGCGAGCTCTGAAACGGCTTCTGAACCGAATGCCGCGTGGCACCCGCGCTGCTCAGAGTCACGTTAACGGCGCTGGGTCGAACCGCGCGGGTCGTTACCACAACGCCGAATGCCAAATTGACCGCAACGCCGACAGCTAGAAAACTGCTGTGTACCACAACGCCGAAATACAGTAACGCCGAAATACATTAACCCCGAAAAATGTCATTGCAGGACTGCCACAAAGGTTAGGTTAGGTAAGGTTAGCACACAAATTCATTAAGTTGTTTTTCATTTTGATCCTGTGGCCACCCCTCCCCGCAGCAAAATTTTTCGGCGTTACTGTATTTCGGCGTTGTGATACACAGCAGTTTTCTAGCTGTCGGCGTTGCGGTCAATTTGGCATTCGGCGTTATGGTATTCGGCGTTATTGTACGTTCGGCGTTGTGGTATTTCGGCGCTGTGGTAACGACCCACTCAATGTTGTGCAAGCCAGGCGTGGTGGGAAGCCTTCTTTTCACAGACGAGAGAGCCAAACTCCAGATCGTGCATCTTCGGTTTTTTTTTGTTCATTGTAAATAAATATGGCGGTGTTGATAAAAGTAAAGACCATAAACAAGGCAACGGCATTTATTTGTAATTGTTTTTAGAGGAAAATACCGAATTGAAGAAACGTAGGTACTTCGTGGATTTGTATATTTTTTCATACCGTATAAAATCTAGGAAGTCGATGTCTTCCACAAATATTCTCGGGACGCCCCATATTCCCTTTCCAACACGTTTACGAGAAATCGCCGTTTAATCATTAACATACATCTGTACATTGGTGCGGCCGTCGCCATATTTTTCTTTTGCCGTGTGTTCGTGAATGTTTATTTTGGACAACTCATGATAACTAATGGTCAATTAGGTTAGGTTAGCTACATTATAAATAATTTAAAACATTGTGGACGGTTGATTTTGTTAGGATAGCTACATTAAAGATACTGTGAAATCATGTAAACGGTTTCCTAGCGCTGGATAGCTACATATTAAAAAGTTATTTGCTAAGCAACCATAAAATGATTTTACAGTATTTTTAATGTAACTATACTTACCAAATAACCAACCATCGACAATGCTTTAAAGTATTTATAATTACTTCTTGCTAATTTTAAGAACGACATCTTATAAGTTTAACCCGCGCATTTGGAGAATAAATGTCCGCGATTTCCCCCCCCCCCCCCCAAATAAATACACCTGTTGTGGTACGGAAAAAAAAAGCGAGCATGAACTTCGGGGAACTTCGGGTGTGGCTCTCTCGTCTGTGAAATGAAGTCTTCCCGAGGCGTGGTGCTCTTCCCGCCCTTTTTTCGCCCCTCTACCTCGCTGATCCAGGCGCGGATCGTTCTCTGGCCGCGCGGGCCGCGCCGAGGCCACCACGCGCGCGCAAGGCCTGGTTCATGAACCACGTGAGGACGCAAGACGCAGAATGTTCGGCAAACACGTTGTAGAGTGCCGGTTCATAGGCCTTCACAACGCCAGTATTGATATTTTGCACTAACGAGTCATTAAAATATCGTTATAAAAATTTGAACTTAAGTAAAGTTTTATTGTCTCTCGTATTGTTCCCAGTGATTATATGTGTGCTTGTGTGTGTTACGTGTATGTATTGTTATTTTTTAGTGTCATGTGCATGGTTATCTCAACGTAAAATAGGTATAATTTATTTAAAATTCCACTCACCGATTGGATTTATATTTAGTGACATTTCTAGTATTGTGTAAGAGAGCAAACATCACCAATCTAAAGATTAGGCAGAATTCTATGCCTGCTTGCACGTATATGTGCGTGTCTACTAAAGGACAAAGTTATTTGTACATGTACACAAAGCAAAAGCAAAGCATACAGAATCCGACAAGTTACATTCGGTTTTATGATAAATATTTATTATCAATAGACGCCCAGGGGAGAAACTTGTTTTCTATCTTTCAACGATTTAAGTTACGGGGTCAGTGCCGTCTTGCGACTTGCGTTGCTTATAAACGACTGTGATTTTCTTGCGTTGGTTTTGTGTTGCATTGTTGCGTTACATGCGTACTTTATATACCCCTTCCTTTCAAAAATAATTTAGTACGGGTAAAAAAATTTACGCAAGTGTTTATATAATTATGATCATTGACGTGTCTTTTTTTTTTTTTTTTTTTAGCTCGAAAATAAATTTTAGAAAATATGAGGCGAAAAACTTTTGTGATTCAAAAACAAATAGGCTACTAGGTAGCTGTCGTAATGAATGTACAAAAAACTCTGGGGCGTGTGAGATTGAAGCTAAAGCCAAGCGGGTTTATAAAGTACGCAAAGAACGTAATGACGCAACATCGCAGCACGTATCCGTTATAAAACGAAGAAGTCGCAAGATGTCATAACTCTACATCTTGGAATTGTTAAACGTTAGAAAATAATTTTGTTTCTTCCGGGTGTCTTTTTATAATGCAGGTTTTTCTATAGTAAATAGGTATAAATTTTATTTTAAAATTTTAATTTGTGCAAAATTTTGACAATGTGAAAACGTGTTGTGTATAATAAAAACAACATCGTAGCCTTCTATGCACATAACTTCTACGTCTTAAAAAGTAAATTCACTTTCAATATGGATGGCGGAAACGTCTTGCATAGTTTATAAATTTGGTATTTAAAAACGTCGTGATTGCCATTTTGCGTCTTGCATTTTTTGCGTTCTTGCTGGGCTTTGCTCGCCATGTTAAAATTTTGTTTTTTTTTTTAAAAAATCTAATTAGGGATGTCTACAGGTCACGAAATACCCGAAAGTCACGAAAATGTCCCGAAGAAAAGCAATGAGACTGGAAATCGAAACTTTAATTTCCAGACGTCTTTTGCTACTCACACGGGGAAATAATCTATGAAAATGTTTCTGATGTCAGTACGTTCCCGCGAAAATTTCGCATTAAGTGTGCTCATGTTTAATTTTGTTTATATATAATATAAAGTAAAGTGTGTATATTTAGCAAAGTGGTTAAGTACTCTATTTTGGACACATATTAATCTTTTTTAAAATATTAAAGCCCTGGTAATACCAGGTAATTACGTTTATCAATAATATATACACACAACTAAGTCTATGTCCACTCTGCTGTAAAATAAATGTTTTGTTACCAAAATTATTAATCCAAATTTGAATAAATTTTGTAAGTATTAGTTATTTAAAAATAGTTGATTGAATTAATCGAAAAATATGTTTAACCACTAACATGCACACAAAAGTACACGCACACTTATTTTTTATTTATTTAATTGTTTCGCTGTCGACGAGAGGTTAAAATAATATGTGTATGTATGTATATGTATATATATATATAATCGTCATATCCTGCTAACCAATAGTGGCCCTATACTATGCGAGGAACTTTAGTTTTACGAAAAGGCACCCCCTCCCTTTGAAGAATTAAAAAAAAAAACTTTTCTTTTACATTTTAACCCAACCTGGAACTTAAAATTTCAACGATGGTTTTGCTAATTTATTTCAGGATATTTTGATATTATTTTCTGATAAATTATCCTCGGGTCAGTTTTATAAGTGGTTAAGATCAAATTCACTTTGCAATCCCGTAGAAATAAAATTTTTGAATAATTTTTTCTAATGAGTAACCATGAATTCAAATAGGTTTTTATTTTGACCAGCACATTATGTTACAAGGTAATAAAAATTTAATTTTCCTTTTCCCGTTGAGGTAGTTATTTTTTAACAGGACACAAGGCAGGCAGCAGAGAATGAAAACGAAAAGCGCCGATGCGGGACTCCTGTACCGTTCCTTGATGTAAGCGTTTGGACATACGCCATTGCTAAGCACTTTTTCTGTAGAAGAAAACTAAAAAAATACCCAAAAGAGAAAAAACGCAAATTAAGCAAAAAAAATGCTGTTGTCAACACGATATAAACACCACATAATATTCCATAACAGGAATATGGTCAACAAACAAAGAAAACCCAAAGAAAAATGGACTAAGAGAACGAAAAAAAAACCCACAAATGATGACAGTCCAAAAATATTGAACAAAAAAAAATTCAGCAGAACAGTTGAAACGAGACAAAAACACGATAAAACGAAAAGACAAAACAAACACAATAGTTTTCCAAAACAGAAGAGAACGAAAAAACCCCCCACAAAACCCCCTGTGCCGTTGCATGGCCTGCCCTCCCTGGGGTTGCGTCGTCCGCGACGGACTTGGAGTGCTGCTATGCAATAACAGTGCAGTTAGGACCCTTCGCTCGACCCATCGCGCCCTATTGAATCTCCGTCCACGTCACATAGGTCACTTTTTTTTTGTGCGCCTCTGACGCGCGCTTGGCAAAACCACAGGGTCATGTACTCCTGCGATCCTAGTACAGCCGATTTGGAAGCATACCAAAAAATAAAAGAGAGAGAGAGAAGAGAGGTGGATAATCTAGGCCACTTCTGGTTATTATTTCAGATCGAGGATAGCAAAATGAACATGCTCCAGTCACCGTACTGATGAATCAAGTCTTGAGTTTACTCGGACAAACTTAATTTTTTTTTGTAAATGGTCCCGAAATATTCATTTGAAAATTACAGATATTCAAACATTTACACGAAAACTAAACTGTGTCACTACAAAATAGTGTTCGCAGCAATTATTGGTTCGGATTCTCATCTGGGCATTTATGGTGTTTGTTGTCCCAGTACTTACAATATTTAAAGTTATTTGTAAACCTTTTCCTGTACCGCTATCCAGTATTTACTGCGCACATTAATAGGGATAATAAAACGTAGTATAATAAAGTAAAATTATTAAATATTCGACTATCCTTTCCATGGTTAAACAAAAAAAAATTTTGCTTGAATGAAACATTTATTAAAATATAATATTATGCGCCAATTTTTATAAGAAATTCACTAAATTATCTTGAAAAATGTATTTCATAAATGCAGAAATAACCATAGCTTAGTGTTGAACAAAGTTATAATATATTTCTTGTAGTATTGCAAACTTTCTTGGCAACCTGTTTCCGAAGGAAACTTTTGTAAAAATACCGAAAAATGTTTTTTTCTATGCACAAATGTTTTTGTTGTAAGGGATTGAGAAGGAAAATGGGTTGACTAACAGAAAGAAAATCCCTTTTAGCTCGGCCTATAGGCGCAGGTAGATTTTGAAAAACGTATTTATTTTTGAACATTTTGGAAACTTTATGTACAAAGCACCCTAAACGGATGTTCTCGAATGTTCAAAAGTATCAATCCAACATTTTCGCTTATTGTAAATGGTCAAAATTTACCGAATATTTTATTTCCAAACAACAAGCTTTTTCGTAGAGTTTCTAGAATTTTATCGACGTGGTCATTAGTTTGACACTGGCCCGCTGCACAGGCAGGTAGGTTCTGTGCTTTGCCGCTTGCGAAAATATCATTTGAGGTAGATTTTAAAGAAATTCTACCTATTTTAGTCATTACCATGGTGCGACTTTCGGAAAATATTTATATAGTTTTTGTTTCGTGGTCCATAGATCCCAAAACCATAGTTAACAAAAAGTTTATACATTACCATATTGTGGACACGATATGTTGCAATTTTTCGCAAATCACTTCTAAACTGACACACAAAATGTAGTAGTGGAGAATCTCGGTCAAGTTCATTAATGGGCAATATCTGACCAAAGGGGTAAAAATTAGGAAGGTTTTTTGAAAAACAAAATAATCGCTGCAACTCCTATAATACGGAAAATGTCACAGCCGTTTGGACGTTGGAGTAATAGCAAAATCGTTTGTCTGAATTTTTTTTTTGATAGGACCAACCATAACTGCAAGGGGTCGAAAAAAAACAAGGGTTGGAGGACAAAAAAAATCATAAATACCCCCGTAGGCACAACGTCGAATTTGTAAAAATTATGTAGTAATCTTTTAATTTTTATCTAAAACTTTTCTCTGAAACCATTTTTGATTAGATAAACCATTGCTGCAAAGGGTTGAAAAAAATAATGGTAGAATTATAAAATATATTCGTAACTCCCTTAGTAATTACACTATCAAATCTGTTCCGATTGTATGTAAATTTTATAATTTTTATTCTTACAGGAGTTTGAAAAAATAAAGGGGTAAATAAAATAAAAAATCATAATTTAAGTACTATGTACATTTTTAAATCCGTTATGTTTAATTGTAAAACGTTATATTATTATCTACATCTTTCGTCTGAAATAATTTTTATATGAACAATCATTACTGCAAGGAGTAGAATAAACAAGGGCTGAAGGACGAAAAAAAAATCATAACTCCCTTCATAGGCACAACATCGAAGTTATAAGAATTATGTATTAATCTTGTAATTTTTATCTAATACTTTTGTTTTGATTAGATAAACCATTGCTGCAAAGGGTTGAAATTTAAAATTATTTCCTTAGTATCCAATTTGTCAGAATTTATTAATGACCATCTTAATATTACCTAAAACCTTTGTGCAACAATGATTACTATATTACCATGTATTAGTGCAATGGATGAAAACAAGTGTATGGATGTCAAAAATAATTGCATAGCTATTTTTTGTAAGCATAATTTGAAATTTGTTAAGACATCCAATGCTGGATGCATTAAGTTAAAAACATTTAAAATATTTTCACTGCATGGAATATGAGAAAATGTAAAATCGAACTTTTTTTTTTAATATTGGCCAACTCATAGGTTGTTATGTAGGCTACATTAATTTCTTAAAATGTCACAGGAGTGTATAGAAGTTTCCAAAACATTTCCAGAGAAAAAGTAGGTACTTTGAAATAGACCTATGCCTGTATACACATATATACACACATACACACACACACACACCTATACGTGTTTAGGGCCCTATTCGAGGACCCCATTTGTTACCCTTAAATAGAGGACCTGAATACACAAACACTAACATAGCTTCCGAGGACAATTACTTTAGCAAGCATATCAGAGGACTTGTCAGACTGAGGACCTTTACACAAGGTGTGTCTGGTGCTTTATCCGAGGACTGTAAAGTTTTACAGTTAACTGCAGGACTAGCAAAATCAGTATACATGTTTCAACAAGACAGGGTTCCTGGTAGTCGTGTAGTCGAACCAGTGGTCCTTGCTTAGGTGATACGGAGTCGATTCTCGGGGTTCTTCCGTTCTCTTCCCTCGATAATCCCGCTGCTGCTCCATTTACATTTGACTTCGCTTCATCGTTACTAAATAACTTACCTATATTTTATAATTTCCGTAAAAGTTTTTTTGTTGATAAAAACAACTCATCCGAATTTGTGTAAACATACAAAAACACATATATATTATAACTGAATTACAACATATATTTCGTTCCAAAAACTTCATTTATTTAAATGATATTCACGAAAAAGTTGTTATGGTAATTAATTTTTCTATTAATTGATTTTTTTAACTATGTATTACAACTCAATATTTGTAAGAGAACCCGTAGAACACAGTTTTTCAGTTCTATATGTTCCAATTCCGATATTAAAAAAATGTTTTATTTGAAGACATCAATTCTGCTGGTATTTAACGAAGGTAAAACTAGTGATTTAAGAACAAAAAGTAAGACCTATATCCTACTTATCGTATTAAAGGAAAAATTTAATTTTCATACATATTAACATAGAAATCTCAACATAAATAAACTAATTTAAAAAAAAAAATTCTCAACAGAATGTTTAAACAACAGTGATATCAATAATAAGAATGATACAATTAGAAAAATGTATTCAGTTACATTTTATTACAATTTATAAAATAAAAATATAATAAGTTTTTGGTAAGAGAATAAATACTTTCCGAAATTCTTGTCCATTACGATTGTTATTAGTTTCACGAAGAAACTGAATTACGAAATTAAATAAGAACTATATCATACGAAAAAAAATGGACATTAAATTGTTTAGAATGATGTTTCATGTTTAATATGAGGACCGCATGGTTATATTTACACACCAGTTTAAATTCAATTCTTAACCGAAGACAGTGTATTGCACCAATCAATCTAAGGACTTTTACACAGTTTGATATATACTATTCCATATTTAATAAGAGGACCGCTTGGTCATTTACACATCAGTTTAAGCTCAATATTTAAACGATGACTGTGTATTGTACCACTCAATCTAAGGACTTTAACACAGTTGGATATATTGTTCCATGTTTAATAAGATGACCCCATGGTCATTTACACACCAGTTTAAAATCAATACTTAACCGAGGACTGTGTATTGTACCACTCAATCTAAGGACCTTTACACAGTTTTATATGTTTTCCATGTTAAATAAGAGGACATCATGGTTTTATTTACACGCCAGTTTAAACTAAATACTTAACTGAGGACTGTGTATTGTACCTCTCAATCTAAGGACCTTTACACAGTTTCCAGGGTGGAGAATATACCACCCTGTTGTTTTTGTGTTTCTGGCGCCACTTCCCCCCACCCCCATCCACACCGCTATGCCCGCTCCCCAACATGCTCCATCGCAACTTGCAATTCGTGGAAACGTGCGACTCTACACAAAATCAGCTCAACACGTGTGTCTTCTCCAGTGCTGACAACTTCTTCGTCGCTCAGTGGCGGATCCAGCTTCAAGTTTAGGGAGGGACCGATGACCTAATACCTCCTACTTTAATTGTGCGTCCGAAAATTTCGAAAACTAACAGCTTCTCAAGAGGCTATTTGAACACATGTATGACGTCACGTAAACTAAACAAGTATCACAAAAAATTAAAAAGTATTAAATTAAAATATTGAACCAAATTCTAAAGGTAAGATGCGGCAGGGAGCCTTTTATATTTTTTCACACTTCAGTTTTTCCATAGTTTTTTTTTTCTTTCAATGTGAAGTAGAGGAAAATCATAAAACGTTACCTGGTCCTAATCATCACAGTGAACCGATATTTATTTCCAAACCTGGCCTTCCAACGTGCGCCAACGTACCACAAAAACTCATACAGTCCCCTAAACTTTGTATTTTGAAATACCTAGATTCCTAATCTACCAATTTCTAAAAGTACCAAATAAATATTAGAATAAAATGTACTTATAAACAAAGTCTTCATCATCAGCTTACATAAATTAATTTTTTACATGTCAGATTTTTATAATAATCACATACCAAATTGTATTTTTGTCGCCATTATTTTATTAGTTTAGAAATTTCTCTTGCTTCAAAAGGTTGAACCTTTGTTTTTTTTTTTTTTAAATTGAGAATGTTATGTTTTTTGTGCATTTTCCATTTGCATCTCCTAAATGAAAAAAAATTATAGTTTCCTTTTTTAAAATTTACTCCATTGTATAATCTATTCTCCTACAAAATACTAACAAATCACAGACAATACTTTAAAGGTTCTGTCATCATGTAGATGAAAAGAGACATAGATAGATACGTCAATTTCTTCAATACAAACTGGAGACTGTTCAGTCTTGAAAAGAAAGACGTATGCTCATATGTTTAAAGACAGAGAACACTTATGAAACTGATTATACGGTAGAAAATTTTTGTATTTATACATATTTAATGCACGTATGTATATCTGTACAGTAAGTTTAGGCTAAGGTTATTCTTCGAATAACTTTTGTTTCTGCTTTGATCGAAAACTTTTGAGGACGAGATACATTCCGGTAATGGTATTTATGTTTTTATAGTACTTCATGAAAGTTGTTTAATTCTATGTGAGTGAAATGTACAAATTAAATATACGAAACATATAAAGAATATCAACTTGAAAGTGTTAAAAATAATAATAAAGTTTTATAAAAAAACTATGTGATTATCACCATTTGTGGCCTTATGTGTTCTTATTTTATTAGCATGCCACTGTTTTAAATAAGTAATGAAGATGGTGTCGGTGAACGTTAGTTTAAATGTTTTGCATAGCATATCAGGATATATGCAAGGAGGTTGGGCAAAGGGGCATTAGTTCAGGTGACTTGTCAAATTGTGTGGGTTGGGGAGAAGTGGGTGGAACTTTGTGTATAAATGTTGTTTATTTATTTATACACAAATAAAAAAAATATATTTTATATTGCATTACAACAAAAGATAGCGTACAAATCGGGTAAACTTTCGGCACCGGAATAGTTAAATAAAAAACACATGCCGATCCTAAATACCGAAATATGATGTAAATATTGGTAAATTACGTATTTTGTGATGTCATTTCTGTAATAATATTTACATGAAGCGCTCAGTTTATCAGTGAAAACCGCCTACTACAAACAAATTTTAAGTTCTTACTTCCAAGAACCGTTAATGAAAGTAGCATTTTTCGTGGCTAGTCAGGAAAAATGTATATCAGGTGAGAAATAATATACCTAGTTTCCTTGATACGTGTTTATGTCTACTCGAAGCGTTGAAACCGTAAACATTTCAAGCGTTGGAGTAGGACGAGGGAAGGAGGAAGGTGGGTGGGAGAGAGGGAGGGAGGGAGGGAGGAAGGAAGGAAGGCAGGAAGGCAGGCAGGGAGGTAATGAGGTAATCTCAACCCATTCTTAACCAAGTGCAACGTTGCCAAATTAGCGCAGTAGCTGTGTGTGGGATAGCTCACTTGAATTTTTCCAACGTTGCCTGAAACTGGTATCAATATACACGCCAACAAAATAAGAGATATATTGTATGTGAGCTTGGAAAGTAAGAGAAATTAGAAAGGGAAAAAAGATTAACTGTTACTAAAATACTATGTACTCGCAATGATAATTAACTTTTTTTCCCTTGTTTTAATACATCTATAATGATGAGGTGGAAAGAACATGACATACGACGTGTGAAAACATGATAGCGATAAATAAATAATATGTTTGTTCGTATTTATTTATTCATAAAGAAACACAAATCTACGCATTAAAATCAAAAATGTTTTTTTTCAAACACTTTTGTATTTATTTACTTACCCAGGTACCGAAATGGATGACTCTGAGTTAAGCTCAACAAATATAAAATAAACTACCTTGAAAACCCCAACTTGTAAAAGTGTTAATTCACAACTCAAATAGTTAGGGTTTCTATTTTCGCGACAGAATGGTCAGTTCTTAAAACCAGCATTTATTTATAGTCACAGAAAATGGCATCGAATAAAGAAAATCTGAAAGTAGAACTGGAATAGGATATTTTTCATAGTACAGGTAACTAGAGATGATATTTTATTATATTTTTGATATATGTTTACAGAAATGACTTAACAGCTGTCTGTAAAAGTGCATAAAATTTAATTGCGATACCCACCTTTTGTAATTATCGTTTTTTAAACAGCATGTTAAAGACTTAAGTAGATAATATAATGTACCAATGTAAGAACGCAATGAGAAATAGGTCACACAAAATTTATACCTACGCGTGAGATAAAAATGTATAAGGCCGTAGTTTCATTTTTGACTGAAGTCAATCGATAGTTAACTTAACAAAACTAGTTTTCCGTCTGCTTTAAAATAAATGTGTTGTTTTCTTATTATAAGCTTATCTCATTCCTATTTTTTATGACCTGAAGATTGAAAAACATTTGTTTAGATAAAAGTCAACTTGTTACTGGTTGTAAGGTTCACACGCTGTGAAAAATTCTGTTTGACGTTTTGACCAAGTCATGATTAAAAATAATCTACTAATAATCGTATCCAAAAATTTTCCAGTAACAATAACATAATAAGTCTAAATAATAAATAAATTCTGATCAGATAGTTTACTTAGATTTGAAACTAGGACTAAATTATCATATAATAATAAAAATATTTTAGTTACAGCTGCGGAATAACACTACCATTGTAAAATGAAAAAAAAATATGCTAAGCAATGGAGCCTTTTAATAGAATACATGTTTCATAATTTTGTTAAGTATATTCTTAAACTTCAAATACTACGAAAGGTCTATTGCATGACTAATCATTTAGCTTTTTCCAACCGTGTGTACACATAACACTACATACATAACACACATACGCACACTTCGTCCACAGTAACATGAATGGTATTGGAATTATTTCAATTTATTGTAACAGATTTTGGAAGTAATTTATAACACCAATAATATTATGTTCATTTTAGTTCAACCATTTTAAACTGCACAGTATGGATAGTTTACAATTTTCATTTGTTTATTTATTTTATATTGTTACGTAAAATAAATCATAAATGATATTAATTTTATTTACAAATTTAACTAAATATCTACATATAACGCGTGTGCTACGTAGTTTTGGTGACGGTTACTTACGAAGTTCATAAAAATCAGAGTCGCTAAAATTTTTAAATAGTTAAAAGTTCTTAAAATGTAACTTATATTATATTTTTTATTTCAAAGACTTTTTAGATGACTTGCAAACTTTCACATATATTACACAAAGATAAGAGCGTTTTCACGTGACACTGTAACAGCCTGGAGGGGAACCAAACGTGGAAAGGAAAATGTGATTTGTCGCCTGCTGTCAGACATGGCGTGAGTAAATTTGCGAATTATGGTTAGCTGGTAAAATGTGCTCTATACAAAACACTGACTGGCGAATGCGATTAAAATTGAGTACATGCACAAAAACCTATGCGAATGACTTGCGCGTTTCACACTCTTAGTGTTTAATGTCGTGAAATTTATGTGAAAAAATTGAAAAAGAAAGTTTGATTTTTGTGCTTCAAAGATTACACACAATCCCTTACAAATTAATAGCTATAATTCATCCCAACCTATTTAAACAGAGGCATAATACAAAACCTCACTCTATTGACGAGGAATCCAACCCATGCCCAGGACGGATCTAGGGCTTTCCTTCAACGGGGTCAAAAATGTGTTTGCGCTTCCCACTCACAATGTATTACAGACCAACAGCAAAATTATTAATTTGCGTCCGTGTACATTATAGTCCTAGTATAAAATTAAAGTTAACATTCGTCTAACCCGTGTACTTGAATTTCATTTCACAGGTTTAAGTATAAAAAAATTTGGTTTGATGAAGCACGGACTGGATTAAAATTAGTAATTTTCCTAACTAACAAATGTGGTGAATGTAGCCGACGCTCGGTGGGTTTACTTGGGGCTCTCTCGTGTTTTATCACCCCTTGAGGAAAATATATTTTAAACAAATAATAACAATTTTGTCACTATTTATTACATACAGCAAGCACTACGCGGCTTTCACAAGGGACTTCCAGAAAAAAAAAATCTGTCGCTCTCATCCCCACCCTGCTTTTCCTCCCGCGGATCAAAACAACTGCATTCCATGGTGAACACACCACAGATTGCACAAGTCACTGGTGATGTTCTGGCTTGCGATGCTCGAGCCGATCCCCCAAGAGAGACTTCACTCCTCACAGCACCGAGTCGGCACACAAGTCACACAAGTGATTCAAAGCCCACTATAGCCAGGCTCAGGCTTACACGCTATATTAATTCTTCCCCATCCCCCCCCCCCTTTGCTTATTTTTCATTTTCTCTCAATAAGTATTGGTCAATAGGTAGTACTGCTAATTGAATATTATATTTCTTTTGCGTGTGATGTTCTGTCACAGATATGTCCAACTGATATTTATAAAGTGTAATATAACGGGCGTAAAATGTTGCGTAAATGTTAACTATTAGCAGTTTCGCAACTGTCTACACTCATTTTGTTGTAGCAGAACTACAAATGCAAAAGAGTTCTAAAGATAAAATCTACAGAAATAGCCCTTATAGTAGAGAAATGTCGTAAAAATGAAGTCATCAACATACGCAGGCCGGGCTCGGCTTGGCTTCAAGGTCACAGGTTGTGGAGTTAAGACGGGTCCTGTTGTTTTTCTGTAATATAAGTTTATTGTGTTGGTTGGGGGAGGGGAGTGGAGAGGTTTGTAAGCTGTCACCAGCTTCCTACCCAGTAGCAAGATAGGCACACATAGTCTAGCCGTGGTTTTACAACGCTCCCGACTGTGCGACCGGCCGAACCAACAGCAATTAGATACGGCACGCGGCAGAAGCACCACGAACTCTTCGGCTGTGCACTTGATTTGCGCTGTAGGACGCAGCAAGCCTTGATCTTTACATTTAATGACCAATCCCCAGGTGCTTAGTCGGAGGAATTAGATTAGTTTTTCTGAGAGTTCGCCGGGATTCTACTCTAAATTAAAAATGACAAAAATCTCTACAGAAATTTGTAACATAAATTAACCTGCCATCTGTAATAAGAGACCAGCATTTAGTTATGAAGATACCTTTATGAATACGTCCTGTTGACAGCGACGAGTTTTGTTATGACTGCAGAATTTTTGAAATTAAACTTTATGCAGACAATAAACGCATTTATCCTTAATACTTGTCCAATAATTTGCAATAAACGATTTGTTCATCTCCAACTTAAAGGCGTATATAATACTTGGAAAGCACTAATAACCATCAGTTGTATATTTTTGGGTTATATTTTCGTGATAAACCTTCAGCCGAAGTTTGTTGTTTGAATTCTTACTCATACTGGATAGCATCAGTTCTTCTTCATTGCACTAACGGCACAGATATCCATGAACTTAAATCCTCTCTCTATTAATAGACGTAATTTTGTCAATGAAGCAAAATTTCCTTGAATACACCAGCAATAGTCTCTAAAAAATAAAACACTTACATAGGTTGGTTACTAAATGAGATTTTCTCCATGGTATCTCGGCTTCCTACAGATAAAGAAGAATATTATAACAAAGTCATAAATTACAAATAAATAATAAAAATAATTAATATGGCTTAGGAAAATATTACCTATTATAGATAATATCAACACATGTAATAAATATTTTCTTTCGTTTCACAATCATAATCCTTGATTTATCTTCTCTTTGAAAATTTTATTTTTTACTTCCAAAATTTTCCTTGGCCCTGTATATGATTTTACTTATCTTTGTAAATGATCAAATCTATAGGGAACAGTCGGTTAAATTACTCGTTTCCTTCGTTTATGCGAAGTGGAAATGAGCAGAAATACCGGCCTTCCTAATTAAAATCACTGTGGTTAAGTAACAAAATGTACATTGTGTGTACCTATTTTAGTTAGAATCTGCTTTTTTAACAGTTTAACTATAAAAATGCGAATAATTAAAAGCACGTTTTTAAATATTACTCTTAAAGTAAATAATTTTATGATAAGCGGGGGTGAATATGTCAACAGCACTTAACAGATCAAAATAGTTGCCAAGTTATTTAAATGCACTGTATTTATTTCAGTAACATACTTATTTTCTAGTACACGTTTTAGTCCAATTACTTATAGCGTGAGTGTAATAAATACTATTCATTATTACATCATTTTTTAGGGGCTAGTGTTAGAAACCAAAAGGTTATGCAAGTTTTGTTTCCAACAGTTAACCGTATTAACACGTCCGTATACCACAACATTCTCTAGTGAGAAGTTAAAAACATAAATTTCAACAACAAATATGTTTATTGGTTTAAATTTTTTAATGGCTTTTAAGTAGATAAGTTTATTACATTCTTTACGATTGGTATATTTCGTGTCCATTTGCAGGCTATAAACAAGAGCGATTATAATAACAAATAAGTAATTTATAGACAATATTCCATTATGATTTTATAAATTATAATTTTTTTCTAAACAACTATTATTTATAAATTAATTTAAAGAGAGGTAAATAATAATTTTAAAATACATTCCTAAGAACTACAGCAGAAAATTTAAATGTGTAAGTGAAACACATTTCTCAAACATGCATGTTATTCGGAAAGTCTTAGTTTTGCACCACGCGCGCAACGCTTGAGAAGAAGACGTGAGAGGATGACCTTGCGAATGGGTTGGTTACCTTCCAGGAAGGAGTTAGCAACGCAGCCTGCCTACGCCTCCTCTCTTCCTGCTGAGATTGCGCCCAGACGCGTGCTGGAGCCTCTGGCCCTCTATGTCTCCATTAGAAATGTGCTTGCTGTGTTTATTCTGTGTTTTGACTGTTAAGTTGATTAAATGACTAGTCTGGAACCTATACTATTTTGAAATTCTTCATTTTTAAATATAAAATAAATATTTACGCCATTCCTCTACAAAGCTCTTGAAACTCTCAGTTTTTTTTAATCACAATGGTGATAACGGTGCGAAGATTTATTTTGCATATGGATACCTGTCCGGCAGCCGGTCTGGATTCGAATGATTCAACCATGCGACTTCGAAATCTTCTTAAGAGGATAGGAAAAGTAGCAACGTGCATTACTGACGAAAATATAAATACAAAAATAGAATTTGAGCGACCTCAAAGAATACAACGGGATTTGTTATGTCGTCTAAATATTTTCATTATGGTGACCTGAAGTACAGAGAAAGTAAAAAAAGACAATATTTAGTTTTAAAATTTTTAACTTTCTTCATAAAAAATGGGCTTTAAAATAAAATTACATGGAAAGAAAAAATTGATTGTAAAGTTATAAAAATCAGTTAAGTTAAACCTCTACAATAACCAAATAAAAGAAAGAAATTCATAACTATTTTCGTTTTCAATTTTTAAATTAATGTGAAAATAATTTAAAATTATTATTTTGTTAAAATGTTTAGTAATTATATTGCTTTTTCTTTTATGATTCCAATAATTTTACAGTTATGTTTATTTCATAGATTGTATTTTTTTTCTAGGGTTTCACAAGCCATTATTTTATTTTAAAAAAATTCGACTAAAAATAACAATACACTCCATTATTTCAGGAAATTCAGGTCTCCATAATGAAAAGATCTAGTCGGCCAGATTATATATATAGATAGATAGGTAGATAGATACGATAGATAGATAGATAGATAGATAGATATATAGATAGTTTCTCAAAGATGTTTTTGGTCAGTTCGCCATATCTTCCTTACAACTTCAAAATTAATGATTTAATAATGTAAATAGACAATTTACAAAAATTAATGTTTTGAATTAAATTATTATAAAAACATGTTTATAAAAGCCTTATTTTGGTCACAAGTCTACGCCATTTTTGAGATTGCCGTAGCTATATAAATAATCTTACATGCATGACAGCTGTTGAAGCAAATTAACCGAAGTAAGTTCCACATACTTTTATAACTTAATTTGTAACATAACTTATTTAATTTTTTCATTACTTATTTATATAGAGTTTGCAATGCTACTTTATATTTATCTAAACCCCAATAACACTGATATTCTGTCTGCTGTTAGGCTATATATTATTTCTCATAGGTGTTTCTTTGCCGTTACGCTAAATCTCCCATTGTACTTCATCAAAATGTATGATTTGCATTTACACAGCAACTTTGCTCATAGATTCCGCATTATACTCACAATTTATTATACAACTTTGTATTTCCAAATGATGAGGAATGTATTTCCAAATGATGAGGAAATAATTCCCAAGAAAAGTAGGCATAACAATGACCATTAATAAAACACAAGGTCAGACGCTTTAAAGGGCAGGTTTATATTTCCCAGAACCTCTTTACCACATGGTTTTTTCACGAGTTCTTATATTCAAAGGTAGGCCTATTTATGTTTGTATCAGGCACATACAGCCAAAAAGTAAACGATTATCACATTATAACTTCTAACATTGTTATTGAAGAAGATTTTAACTGTAAGAAGTGTAAAAATAAATATTCGATACGGCCAAAATCTGTTGGTACTATATTTTCAATACTTTGCATTAATAAATACTTGCATTTACATACTACCCCATTATTATATTACCATTCGATGTCTGATCAAGATAAAATGTTATATTCGCACGGGTAAGTTATTTGTTTTTATATTCTCGTCATTCATCCTTACAGCTCCCGCACACTAGGCGACTAATCACACAAATGACATGGTCTGCATCCACCTTCAAGTCGTAGCGACACGCCTGAGCCTGGCCGCCGCGGACAAGTGTGTGCTCTCTCAGTAGTTGCCACGCACTCTCAGGTCGCGGCGAACTGGCCACGGCAACTTGGCCGTCTAGTGCGGGAGCTGTTAAACATTATATTTTAGGATTGGCATCCATGTTTTCTGGACCCGGCCACAGGCTGAAAGCAGTGATGTTGTTATCCATGCGGTGTCATTATTGACAGTTGAAATAACCATAAAGCCATTAATTATTATCTCCTTTAAAGAGTTACTTTATGTGATTAAATACTACATATCTCAAAATAAATAAGCTACTTTAATACACGTGCTGTTCTGTTAAAACCAAAGTTAATACAATTGTTGATATCAATCACTTCACCACTTGATGCCGGGAACATAAAATGGGAACGTTTTAAAAACTGATCTCATCTAACTTACGTCAAGTACGTCACAAACCATCTCCCGAATGGTCTTTTGCTATAAAATACGTAAAGAGGCCGGCAAAAATGTGTTTAGTTCAAGTCGTACAAACGTTCATGGAAGTTACTTAGTTATATATTTGAGTTCATATTATGATACGCAAACACAAGTATCTATAGGTGTAATTTTGCAGAACTACACAGCGTTGTCTATGTCATTAACATTAAACTAGGTCAAAGTTATTCTGTTTATTTTACCAAAGCGTGAAAGTGAGAATTTCTCAAGAATATCTGAATAACTGTTTATTTATCCTTACATATACATTTATTATCTCAAAGGCGGCCATATTGTGTTTTCGCTACGTATGGCCACATGTGACACAACGCTAAGGCGGAAGAATACTTTGTGATCCTTACGGTGTTCCCGAGCCGTGATAAAACAGTCTGCGTTTGAACTTCACTGTGAGAAACGATAGCAACAATATTCACTGAAATATCATTTGCAAGTTTCATAAAAATTATAATTTGTCATCATTATAAAACTATTGCAAGTAGTGTTGTACGTTTTCTCGTAAAAATACATATTTATAATCAAATTCCCATGAACGCAATGAAACACGCAGTAAAATATTTTCGGGGCGGTAAATTAATCTTAAGAAATATGTTGTTCAATAATAAATTTTTTCCCAAAAAATATATTTGTTTAATGAAACAACGTAGGTTACGTAAATTATTTTTATTTATTATCTAGGGATGAGCAGTATGATGGAGGAGGGGGTGAGGAAGCAAATTGTCAGAAGTATTAAAAAACATTGGTTAAGTCAAAGCGTTCAGAAGCATAAAAAAAGACTTTATTTGATGCCCCTGACTTTTTACTTACTGACATCGCCGATAAAGTAAACGTGTATAGACGGTTGCAGTGAATGTCCGAAAATATTCGTGTATGGACTGCACTACACGAATCTGAAATAACAACTAAGAAGGCAAAATTCGTTTGTAAAACAGCGTTTTATACATTCCAGGAAAACGCAAATTTCAGCTCTTGTATTCAAATGGTTGCAACTTTTATGTTTAACCGCATCCAGTAGGCAAAATTGAACAAGCTTAAAACGTCCACACACCATTTGGGTGTATATATAGGTACATATATATATACATATGTATAACATATAAAATCACTGTTCGTACAACGTACAAGTCCTCGTTTACCACCAGAAAATGCAAGGCCCTCTGATAGCAGTGTAAATACCAACGTGTGTGTGAAGCTATAGGTCCGCACTTCATATGGGTATATTTATATAATATTAACACACTGTGCCTCCAAGTCCTCGTTTAACACCAGAATATGCAAGGTCCTCCGATTGCAGTGTAAATGCCAACGTGTGTTTGAAGCCATAGGTCCGCACTTCATATGGGTATATTTATATCATATTAACACACTGTGCCTACACTGTAAAAAAACAATTGTGTAATTTTACCCGAAAGTACGTGGCAGCACAATCTCCACGCATGTTCATGTATTTTAACACGTACATGTGTACGTGTATTTTTACAGTACATATAAGGTATTTTTACAACTGCAATGATAGTGTTATTTTACCAAACCTGTTAGTACTTTTACTAACCAAGATAACATAATACATGTACTCAGTTCATGTAATGTTACTATAATTGCTGACATTTTTCCACAACGTTATAGTAAATTAACATAAACATTGCTAGGGTAGTTTTACCTAAGTAGTTAATAATTATTTACACATCATGTAAAAAGACATGTACAATAAGGGTGTAATTTTACCATACCAGTTAGTAGTTTTGATTGATAACCATGTTAAATAACACGTACTTCGTAGGTGTAATTCTACCATACCAGTTGGTAATATTAACTGATCATCAAGTTAAATAACACGTACTTTGCAAGTGTAATGTTACCATACCAGTGAGTATTTTTCATTGATAACCATGTTAAATAACACGTACTTTGTTGGTGTATTTCTACCATACCAGTTGGTAATATTAACTGATCATCAAGTTAAATAACACGTACTTTGCAAGTGTAATGTTACCATACCAGTGAGTATTTTTCATTGATAACCATGTTAAATAACACGTACTTTGTTGGTGTAATTCTACCATACCAGTTGGTAATATTAACTGATCATCAAGTTAAATAACACGTACTTTGCAAGTGTAATGTTACCATACCAGTGAGTATTTTTCATTGATAACCATGTTAAATAACACGTACTTTGTTGGTGTAATTCTACCATACCAGGTGGTATTATTAACTGATCATCAAGTTAAATAACACGTACTTTGCAAGTGTAATGTTACCATACCAGTGAGTATTTTTCATTGATAACCATGTTAAATAACACGTACTTTGTTTGTGTAATTCTACCATACCAGATGGTAATATTAACTGATCATCAAGTTAAATAACACGTACTTTGCAAGTGTAATGTTACCATACCAGTGAGTATTTTTCATTGATAACCATGTTAAATAACACGTACTTTGTTGGTGTAATTCTACCATACCAGGTGGTAATATTAACGGATCATCAAGTTAAATAACACGTACTTTGCAAGTGTAATGTTACCATACCATTGAGTATTTTTCATTGATAACTATGTTAAATAACACGTACTTTGTTGGTGTAATACTACCATAACAGGTGGTAATACTAACTGATCATCAAGTTAAATAACACGTACTTTGCAAGTGTAATGTTACCATACCAGTGAGTATTTTTCATTGATAACCATGTTAAATAACACGTACTTCGTTGGTGTAATTCTACCATTCCAGTTCGTAATATTAACTGACCATCAAGTTAAATAACACGTACTTTGCAAGGGTAATGTTACCATACCAATGAGCATTTTTCATTGATATCCATGTGAAATAACACATACTTTATTTATTGTAATTCTATCGTACCAGTTGGTAATGTTAACTGATCAAGTTAAATAACATGTACTTAGCAAGTATGTTACCATACCAGCTAGTAGTTTTGATTGATCACCATTGTAACATTACACGTGCTTTGTAGGAGTAACATTACCATATCGGCAAGAAATTTTGATTAAGCATAGTGTTATGTCCCATGCTCTCTATGAACAAAATTGTAGTTTTACTTAACATTTGTTATATTGGTGTTAAGGCCATAATACTGGTCCTTGCTCCAATATATACACCATTTTGAATTTTACTAAAATGTGTATGTTGCAAGTGTCTCGCATGCACAGCAAGGCTGTGTGCACAACACCAAAGCACGATAAGCAAAGTAGCATAAAAAAATTTCAGGTCGATTGCCAATGACCTGTCACGCCCATCTATTAAACACATGATGTTCCACCAATCACAAGTATAAAATATGTAAAATACATAAAGTTATCACTGAAAGCTTGCCACACTAAGACTTTCAGAGGGGGAATGGATAAAATCACAAATGGCAGTGGTTTAAAATATTTCATTAGAGCACGAAGTTTGTTTGGTTTTAATTTTTTGTTTATGTTAGTAACACAGCATACTATAAATAAAATTTCCAGAACGTTTAGGGGTTTTGTGAACTAATTAATTTGTAAACTAACTAATTAAACCAAGTAATTTCCAACAGAATATAACTTCGGCCCAAAGTTTGTTGTCATGAAAGAGTATTTTACTACTGGTGGTCTGACAAAGGAAATTAAACTTGTGAATTACCTATGTTAAAAAGTATTTTTCTATGCATAAGTTGGCTGCAGTACAAAAGCATGATTTATAATAGATATACATCCTAATGTAATTGATTGGCAACGACTGGACGGATGCACCAGGTCATTGGAATTCTGACTTAACTGTCCACAGACTATCAATTTGTATAGCAATGAGAATAGATACTATTAAGTTTTTACAATTAAATTTGAAGAAATGTCAGTAATCAAATATTTGTAAAAAAAAAACTTAATTAAAAAATGAATGTTTACATCAACATCAAAAGAAAGATGACCTTACAACTAAATATTAAACCTCCAGGAAGCAGAATTTATATAAAAGTATAAACACAACTCATGTCTAAGTCAAGTCCTCACACACTTATATATGGATACATTCATAAAAAAAATTGATTTTATGTGATTGCGTTCATATAACCACAAACTATCAAAACATTACCGCAGAGGCTACACAACAGGCAGGGGCTGTGGATTTTATTTACTAAAAGTGACATCTATGCCATTAGACAAAAATGTTAAATGTAACTCAGAATGTATTTTCAAGTTCTCAAATGCCTACATTATTAAATATGGGGTCATAACATTAAAATTATTTTTTCATACCATAGTTTAATAAATACGACTGTCATTTCACTCCACAATACTACTAGTTGCTCACTTTGTATTTAATATAGTTTAGAAATGAAAAAAAGGGTATGAATAGAGACATTATGCATGAAGTAACTGTACAAATATATACAAGCACGATATAATTTACTGTTTATAGGCATCGTACAAAAATTGAGACTTGACATATAGATAACAATGTGTTTGTATTTCAATTCATTGATAGTAGCAGCTGGTGTATATATCACTGATTGTTGAGGACTTGCAATAAAATATCCAAGGTTGAGCGCTTGCTCAGCAACAGAATGATTTGCAGGGAGAAGTAGTGTTTGCGCCCCTACAAATTGTGTAGTTCTTCATATAGGCACTTAAATCTTACTACAGTACATATTAAAACAAGGATTAATACCTACATTATGTGGCTTTTATACCTCATATTGTCATCTTATACCAAAACAAGCTGCCCAGCTACGACTTTGCCCGCGTGGAATAATGTAAGGTAAACAGTTGGGCAGCTGTCTTTAATATACATGCCCTCCCCCACAGCCCTTTTCTGAGGAAATTCTTTGGAGGTATTCTTTTGATATTAATCAGTATTTTCCCATGTGTGAATTGTGCTTGAATAATGACATTTGGAGAGCACAGTTTCCCCCACCCTTCATTCCATACACTGCTCTATATCCAACCCATGTTGCCCTTATCGGCTCTCAAGTCCTAAGTTAATCAGAGCAGTTCGAATTAATCGAGTGTTACATCGCTATCTTCTGGCTGTCGATAATAGTTGTGCACATATCACAGTAATAACTTTCGCAAAGTGCAAAGTATTACGTGGAATACGAACCCCCCCCCCCCCCCCCCATAGAATAGCAGACTTAAATACTCGACAATGCTTCAAGGAGATCGTTAGAATTTTTTCTGGAGTACAGGCCCACACCAAAAAGGTTTATCTCTGAACATGGCAAAAAGTAACTGCTTATTTCTCCATGGTCATGCTCATTTTACAGGAGTCTTAACATTTTACTGCTTTCCACATCATTAAGTTTCAAATTTCATAAAATCCAGAAACTGATTTTTAGAAATTTTCACAACCTTAATTCTTATCAAGACATCATCTTAACAAATTTAACAGATACAGATAATTAATTGGAAACCTATTTGGTTTTTTTAACGGCTTAAAAGTTAGAATTTAGAAAAATTCTGAAAATACTTTAGCTATTTACATAAGTCTCATTCTTAAGAAAATAACACCTCGATATATTAGGTAATTTAAGGAAAAGAAAAGTAAAAAAAAAAACATTCTACTGCCTTTCACCCTCTTATCAAATTTTGCAAAATTGAAAAATTTTCTAAAAAACCTCATTGGTCTAGATCCAACGATTTGGGCTGTGCGTTGATGAATTAATTATTGAGTAAATGAGTTAAACACTTCATTGTATTACAATAAACCCATCAAAGATGAAAATTTAAAAAAATCTGAAATTGTCATTGGAAACACTTGTATCTAGACCATTGTCTTCAGGAAAAGTTTTCCTATACCACGAAACAATATTTCATGTTTAAAAAGTGACTGTTTTGCGCTATTTACAGTTAAACACAATCTTAAAGAAAAACAATGCAACAAAGGCAAGTTTCTTGAGGACATGGCTTGTCGGTATGGGCCTTGACTGTAAAAAGTTTCAAAAAAGTTAATCTCTAGAGAATAAATACTTATTATAAATAACTAACAACACCACGGAGAAATTATTATCCTCCTATCAATAGAAGCACAGTAGCTTTACAAATTTAAAGTTTTAAACCCCAAATAATAATTGCAAATAAGAATTTATTGGTAACACACTAACAATAATACAATAAACAAGTCCGAATACACCACAATTTACATAGTATGCTCCGTTACCATCAAACATATTAAAAATAGCTCAACTAAAAAAAACAGCTTAAAATTTATATTCTCAAACAAATCACGAAATCTTTTTTATAAACAATAAAGAAATATGACACAGGTTTACATTCATAGGTGTGCATTATCAACATTAAAACTTACATTTATAGAGGTACATATCAACATTAAAAAAGAAAATCATTTTACTATTTACAATCTCCACATTTCTTTTAAATGAGTCAGAGTCTCTATTAATGACACCACTCTTGTGTGTACAGCAGCAGGTTGTCGTTTCACTCTTTTAACCTTAGATCCTTCTTCATTTATATGGAACACAAGTCTGTAAAACATCAATAAATGAATATTAGTTTAATGCACTGTAAATAAAAACATTTTATCAAGCCTTCACTTACCACTGAATACTCTACAAATAAAATAGCAAATTATCATCTACAAGTACAATTTGTCATATTTTTAAAATTTTATTACCATTGGCGATTAACCCTAGTGCATCTTCACATCTCAATTTAACAAAGAAAGTTTTATTTAAATTTTTGTTTTATTTTCCATGTAGATAATGCTGATTTTTTTTTACTTTGAAATAAGTAGGTACATGTGTGTTGTAATTTCAAACTATGAAGAATCAAAATTGAAACATTTAAGATAGAACACCATAAATGTTAAAAATGAAGTTCAGCTCTAGTGTGTTTATTTTTGGATTTTTAAAAGGGGAATGGTGAAGAGATAAATGAGAGATTGTTTACCCTTTGCTTATGCAAGTGGTTCTTATGCATGATATCTTAAAATAATGTGGTTTTTTGCATACTAAATCTGCCATAAAACTTTAAAGCAGAGTTCTGATACTTGTAAAAATATATTTGCATTTTTTATTATGCTGCAACTAAGATGATATGCCATAAATAATATAATCGCATTGTAAATATATCCATTAAAATAGATTATCTCCTTACTGGCTTTCTTAACTTTCCTCCCACCACTTCACATACCAAGACTAACGAAGAAGCCAGAGCAGAACAATTTTCCCTATTATGCCTTAAAACATTTTTATGCAAGGTAAAAGTTCCGAATTCCGTATCCAGGTGTATACAAATATACCTTTGATACTGATGGCATGATCCTGTACACCTGATCCTGTGGTACATGATGCTTATTTTTTTAGCAGTGGGAAGGCGCTGTCGCGCGAAACGTGATGTAAAATATAAATTACGTCAGGTTTCGGGCTGACGCGCGAAACGCGTTGGCGCTACGAACCTTCCCACAAAAAAAAAAAAAAACTTCATGTACCACATGAACATGCCATCAGGGTCATACCATCAGGATTAAAGGGTTAACTTGGATACGCAATACGTAACTTTACCTTTATTAGCAAGTAGGAAAAAAACTGAAGAAAAAAATTAGTTCCATGAAGCATGCCTACAGTGCTTTTACCTATGTAGTATGATGTTATTTGTCGGAAAGGTTTGTTAAATTATTAAGTAACTTAATTTTAAATAAGCGTGTGTGTGACTGTTTGGCGCCCTATACGAGGACCTGCACATGAATTTTCAGCGTGGATGTGAGGACCTGTGGCGATCCGAGGACCTTACACAGGTCCTCGGATTAAAATTCCTCGGATTCGCGTTCTACGATCAACCTGGTGTTGGAAGGATTTTCGCCGGGTCCTCGGATAAAACGTGAAGGGTCAACCATGTAGTTCGCGTGTGTATCCACCACGTTGTGCTACTGTCGCCCGTCTTTACACACGCTGTGTATCGTTTGGCGTTGCTCATCTTATATAAGGACCCTTACACAGCTATACACACACTTTCAAAAACACACACTCAAGTAGTTAGCGCGGAATCTGAGGACGCAGTCACGACACACTTGTGCTTAGCAGCCGACTCTGAGGACGTGATATTTTTTTTACACACTATATCTCAAAAGCAGAATACGAGGACTTCGCTAGATGCAGGTTACATAGTATTTATGAAAAATTTTAATCATTTAAGCGGTGGTATTTTCTCTGCTTTATTAATGAAGCTTTTCATTAGGCTCCATATGTAATTATCCCTATTACTTAATTTAGATATTTTCTCATCTCACAAACTCGTGCGTCTAAAAGCTGCTTCGTTAAAATTATGCTATTCAATTAATTATAGATTAAAAGCTATTATTCGTTATCGGTGCCTCAAGCACCACCTACCCAAGTGTTTATTATAAATGTTCAAATCTTTAATGTACTGCGGAAACAGTCAAGTTTGTGTGTAATTTTTTATTATTTATACTATTATTAATTTATATTTAATAAAAAAATTTACACTATTCTTAATTAAAACTTATTAAAAAAATTTTTTGTGTTAATTTATATTTATTAGTTTGGTTTTTTATACAAAGCATGTTTTTTAGTTTTTTGAACTATTAATTATTTTCTACTATTTAGTTTAGTTTATTTATAAAAGCGTATTTTTTAGTTTTTTAAACTATTATTTTTATTAGAACAAAATTAATAGGTAACTCAATCACCATTCATTAGAACAGCAAACAAGGCTCTTTCCTCAAAAAATTGTAAATTTAAATTCCTGCTTATTTTGTTGAATTGAAAATTCTCTTTGGTATTCGGAAATTTGTTAATATTAGAGAAATCGGCTAAAGATAATGGTTGGAAATTAATTTTAACATAAATTCCTACCTTATCGACTATAGATGAAAATTATATATTGACAAAAATCTTATTTTACAAATTAAATAATGGAATAATCTTATTAAATTAGTGTATTGTCATCGGTCCTCGATAAATCTACAAAGTTTGAATGAAATCTGACCGTTTAAAGTGGGTCAAAATCGCACCCAAAGGAGTCGGTTACAAACATACAGGTGAAGCTAATATAAGGCGTGGTTGAGGTTCTCTCTGGGAATAACTGCCTGAATACTAGATTTTCTTACCAATGGCGGCTCCAGGAAGACCTCTCAGGCAGGGCTCTCACACACACGAGGATGACATGGCCCTTGGGATATTCACAATATATATGGTCTCAAATACTGAAATTTAGTATTTTCGTACAAATTTTGATTGAAAGAAGAGTTTAGCACATTTACGAAAGTATTTAAGTTAACATTAATATTCCCTACAAAGAAATAAGAAGTAAAATTTGGGCTCGGAAGAGGCTATCGCCCCCTGCGCCCTTCCTCACGAGCCGCGCTTGTTTATTACTTCCCGACCAGGCGGCCTCAGCGGTAGACACTTTTCCTGCGAACACATGTGTTATCGCGATATCCGATACCCCGACGCGCTGATAAGGCGACCGAGCAGCCGTCAGACTGCCTTCACAGCAGCTGCCCCACTCCCCGGCTCCAGTCGCCGGCTGAAGAATACGCCGCGCAAGGGAGACACTTCGCGGCAGAATAAATGTGCGGAAATATATTTCGTCGTAGAAGAATTCTGAGAGATTTTCAGCGGTGACCTATGTATTTTTTTACACCATTTTAATCAACGATTAATAGGTACTCTATCGTTGTGTGTGTCTACTTTTTTGTATGCATTACACACGATACATAAAACAGCTGCGTAAAACCACACATTCGGAAATAGTTTTACCTATGTTACGAATTTTAAAAAGCATTATAAAAATTATAGATCGACCCATTCATCCTTTCCCAATACACAAAAAAAAACATGACAGTTTTATCTGTAATGAGTAGCTGCAAATTCTTCTAAACAAAAGGCCCTACAATCACGCCCTGAAGACTGTCTGTATAGGCCTCTTAATTGTCGGCCATGACGGCCATGATTGACAAAACACAGACGAAACCTTTTCTTTCGGTGGTGAAATTAAAGATTTGGATTTTGTGAAGATATTGATTATTCAATTAATTTTACAAAATTTACAAAATGTCAGTTTACATTATTTTTGAAGCCACGACTGATCTCGGTTTACAAGACGTCAGATAATTAGTAGATGCTTCGAACTGAGAAACTAGGAAATTAAAACATGAAACTGCACGCGGTACACAGACTCACGGCGAAAAACTTTACGAAGTGGGGTGGGAGGCTTGGGCCTCCCTTACCCAAACGGCCTACGGACACGGGCAGAAAAAAAAATAATAAAAAAAATAATTGATGTGAACCGAAATAAAATAAAATTACTTGTAATTAAAAAAGCGTTATAAGGCCCGGGTGCTGCCTGTGACCGGTAAATTTAGTCACTCGCCAAAACTTTTACATTTGATATCGCTATTTGGGCCGCAGCCCCGCACCCAACCAGCCTCACTGCCGGCACAGTGACCTCGGCCCACGCAGCCCAGCACCGCCACCCACGCCACTCGCTTCCCCTGGAATCGAAGAAGGCAAGCGTCGCATTTCGCTTATCAGGCCATGATAGACGAGAACCCGACAAACTAAATACTCCTCCACACACACAGCTATAGAATTAAAAGAATGGTTGTAGGATTGTACTTCGTCTTGCTCGGAGACATATACAAGCAAAAAGATAACGGGAATGGGGTTGAGTTCAGCGAAAAGGAGGGCTGGTAGGGGGAGCGACTTGAGCGAGGGTCATATAAACATGTCCCGGTGATATCCTTTGCAACCAAGCTGCGAAGAAATGTGTCCTCGTTTAGAATGTTAAAATTGAAGACGTCCTTATATTCAATGTAATGCGCGCAGTGTCCTCGCAAACGCCTTGAACGCACAAGGTTACTAACACACATGTGTAAGGGTCCTCGTTTAGACTGTTACAATTGAAGACGTCCTTATATTCACTATAATGCTCGCAGTGTGTGATATTAAATCCTAGCAAACGCCTTAAACACAAGGTTACTAACACACATGTGTAAGGGTCCTCGTTTAGACTGTTACAATTGAAGACGTCCTTATATTCACTGTAATGCGCGCAGTGTGTGATATTAGATCCTCACGAACTCTTCAAATGCACAAGGCTTACTAACACAAAATACAGCAAAAATAAATACGGTACCAAACAAATTTATTGTTCGCGACACTAAAATGTGTTTGGAAATAATCTGCCTCTAATCATTCATGCAGTATGTATTTCGTGTTTTGATTATTATAACAACGTACATTAAAATAGTCTTAGCCAAAGGCGTAGCCAGGATTTTAGTTGGGGGGGGGGGGGGGGATTAAACATTTGGCTATTCACCCGTCCTCCTTATAAAGCTGTTGGTCCGGGGGTCCTCCCCCGGAAAAATGTTGATTTTTAGGTTAAAAATGGGTCTATTTTAGCAGTTTTAATGATATAACATTGAATATTGTACTGCTATAAATATTATTAATTTTTGAATGCTAAAATAACAAACGCAACTCGAGTAAAAAAATTTCCACACATTTGTGGGGGGGAGGGGGATGAATGGATCCATATAACCTCCCCCTTCCCTACGCCCCTGGTCATAGCTAATGAATTTAAAAATCCATCATACTTTTACATATCTGGCAATTTTCGCAGGAAATATTTCTTTGTCACACATATTTACGTGCTTTGGACGTTTGCCACAACCACCTGTAAGACAAAGCTGCGAGACTGTTTCCCCGCTTAGCAAAGAATTTATTTTCAATCTTGTGCAAGCGATAATACACAAGTGTTTCCCGATTTCCATTATACGACTTTAGATATCATTTATAAAATACAAAGTATCACATTATAGATGTTTTAATTTACCAATCTAGGATTAGGCCTAAACAACTTCTGGAAATATATATATTATATTAATTGAAGAAACAAGCCAAAAGTGTGCAATTTATTTTCTTTCTTTATAGGCAAAAGAACATGAATTTGCATAATTTATTAAAATACTTTTAATTCACACGTGATTACATAGTACTAAAAACAAGGATTATAAAAACTTTATTTTAGCAAAAATATAGCATTTATTCGGTAATGATAAACTGCATTTTTGCTGAAATCGCAAATAAAAAAATTTAAAAAGTGTATTTTATTGACAAGTGAAACGATTTAACCAACTGTGGTACCATTCGAAGCCACACTGCAGTAGGTCCTCGCACTGAAAGGTCCTCTCGTTCACTTGTTAAGACGATTGTCCTCGCAAACACTGTCTCAGGTCAGTTGCTTCTGAGTCCTCTGATTCACCTTAAGGGAGTAAGTTCTCGAATGGGGCCCTAGACACGTATAAGTGTGTGTATATATATAGGTGTGTGTGAGTGTGTATATGTATGTGTGTATATATATACACATCTAAAAATATATAGTACTATTAGAACACCAAGTGATTGTATATTGTTGCAAGAAGATATAAATAATGTAACTAAGTGGTGTCAAACTAACGGAATGAATTTAAATCTTAAGAAGATTAAAATAATATCATATTCTAGGAAAACATATACAGAAAATTTTAACTATGTAATAAACAACAACATGATACAGAGAACTTATTGTATGCGTGATCAAGGTATTCTCCTAGATTCAAAATTTTACTTTCATCACCACGTGGATAATTTAATTGCAAGTGCAAACAAAATAATTGGGCTTATAAAATATTTAATTTATTTAGCTAGCTCTCTTTGATTCTGTAATTAGTCTTTTTTTTACCTTAGTAAGATCGAGATTAGAGTATGGCTCTGTCATCTGGAACTCTATAACTACCACTGACTCAAATAGACTTCAAAATATACAAAATAAAATGTTTAGATACATTTTAACAAACATTTAATAGATGATAATTCAGAGAATTTTAACTATGACTTAACCCTTGAAATCCTGAACACGCATACACTACAGTTTAGAAGGAAAGTTACTGATACTGTTTTTGTAATCAATTGTTTTATAAATGTTTACCGCAGCACTGAAATATTAAACAAAATTGGTCTTCGAGTTCTTTCATTAAATCATAGAACAATGCGACCCTTTCGAACGTATCACATAAAAAATGAACTATCAAAACGGTGTACTGATAATTGCAATGATATTTTGAAAGATTTAGACTCTTTCCAAAGGGCAAAAATCTCAATGAAAGACATTTTGAATTCTTAATTTTCTTGCAGTTAAGATAACTTCTGATGTAAATAATGTTTTATTGTTATTTCACTGATAAGAATTAGTTTAAAATTGACAAATTTAGCTATTATAATCTTATATGTGTCTTTTGTCATGTGTTTATGTTTGTGTTGTCCCATTTTTATTGTTGTGTTTATCATTGTGTTTTGTGTATGTTATTGTTATTTCTTTATGTAATATTTGTTAAGTGCCCACCTGTTAAATGCTTTGACTGTTGGTAGGCACTCAAATAATAATAAATAAAAAAATACATATACATATATAAAACCTAACGTTTCAGTAGTAGGTTAAACTTGTTTAGTTAAAATAATGCTATATTAAATAATTGTACTACATATTTTGTAAAACATTATGTATAATAATAATATTTTTAATATTCTAAAATCATTAGTCCTATAGACTGGTAAATAGCAAATGCAATAGGTCAAAAGTTTTTGCCTAAATATTGAAGGGTTTATTCGTTATCTTAAATTTTCATATTAAGTAGGTATTTGTTGTGCACCCATTTAAAGCTATATACCTAAATTAAAAGTGTGATTTGAAAAGTTATCCCCGCATTAGAATTTTTTGCACAAAATGCTCTGTAACTTATTTATCGGGCAAAGTTTTGCACACCAGGACATTATTAGACTAAAAACCTCGTACCTAGCTTTCGGTTTGCATTCTTAAAATTATTTTAATTAAAGCCCCTTTAATACATTTACCAACAATATAATTGCTTTGCAAAGCTTTATTGCCAGAACCAAAATAAAATGACGAATAGGCATATAGGCATAATTATTATACAAGGCTTATTTATAAAGAAGCCAAATGCTTCTCGTCGCAATATCAATTACAAAAAAACAAAATAAACTAGCAAACAATGTAGTTACAGACCTTCAGCACATAGTGACCACTATACTACGTACCCAAATTATTTAAAAAAAAAAAACAAAAAAAAACAGGAAATTGATACATACCTTATGCTGCCCCACTTCACAATAACTCGTGCTACAAAAAATATTCACAACACGTACACGTGACCGGCGTACACGAGACGCATGGTTACTCTTGGGCTTCAACAATGGAATGAAGAATATTCCTCTTCCACAGCGACAATTGCGGCAGCGTTTAGCGTAGCGCTCCAAACGGTACCACTCGGAACTACCACAGAGAGCTCGGTGTAATAAGAGCAGTAGATAACACAGTTTCGGTGCTACATGCAAGGACTGGGATCTCTGATTACACAGCCACACACACGGCTATCTTTCAGCGACGTCTTGCTCAAGCATGACCATGGGAATGATGTGTTCAAGGCGCTCCCTCACTTCGCTCTCTCTGTTTTGTCCATACCTCGTGCCAATGCTGATGCAGAGAGAATTTTTTCCCCAAGTTAATGACATGAAAACTGCAAAGCGCAATCGCATGATTACTTCCACGATCAATGGAACACTTCAAGCTTCAAGCAAGACAAACAGTGAAGATGTCTGGATGCTGTACAGGCTTCACTCCAACCAAAAGCATAGTTGGCCGCATGACAAAGACAACTTTGTATCCCAGCACCAGTACTTTGACTTCTGCGAATGTGCTAAATTCTGCTGATGACAGCAGTATAGAGGATGAAGCTCTTCCTTAGCTGTATTTGGCTATTAATATGTGTGTGTGTGTGTGTGTGTGTGTGTGTAAAGAAAAACAGATTGGATTATAAAGAAAATGGATATTAATTTATAATAATACATATTATAATAATTTATGTGCAATATTAAGTTTTAGCAAATTTTTACAGCTTTATTATTTTGCGTCGTAAAAGCTATGTTTTTCTACCTTAGTAAATAACTTTAAAAAAATTGGTTAAATGTAGCATAATTTTTCTCAGAATAGCATTTTTTTTTCTGAGTTGTAGCATAAATATGTTTCAAAAGGTTGGCAACATTGAGCTAAATATATACATACAAAGGTACCTAAATTGATGTTAAATAATTTAAGTACCTGTATGTATGCATAAATGTATATTTGTGTGTATGGACTATATGTACCTATTGTTCATACATAAGTAGGTATACAAGTAATATATAACAACATCCGAATATAAATATATTACACAAGCTCTAATTATAAAATGGGTGTTAGATCTTTTGCGAGACAAGTTTTAATTTTAATGACATAAAACAATTTCTATGAACATTGGCTTTATTATGGCCGAAGTAATATATTTAATTACTGTTAATTGTGAGAATGTATTGAATTTCTATTGAAAACATATTATTTTATTGGAAAAAGGGAAAAAAGGAAATGTACTTATATCTCGAATAAAATAATACATTTTTAACAGAAATCAAACGAATTAAAAATATTTTTTAACAGAATTCAATTATATTCAAACAATTAAAAATGTATTAAAATGTTTGTTAATAGAAGTCAAATATACTCAAACAGTTAAAAACGTATTATTTTATTGGAAAATGGAAAAAAAAAGGTAATATTGCTCTTATGAAATTTTACGTTTTTAACAGAAACTAAATACATTCAAACAGTTAGCAGAAATTAACAACTTACACAGTAAAAACGCGTATTATTTGATAGGAATAGGATACACTATATTTCTCTTGATAATAAATAAAAAGCAGAGCAAAACATTACTTGCTAGAACTTTTGTAAATGTTTATTTTTATTCGAACTCTCTCCTGATTATGTAATATAATTGTTTTAACGTATTTAATGTCTGTATTAAAAGGTTCATTATGCGAGAAACAAAAAAAAAAATAATGACCTACTCAGCCGACTGGGAATCAAACAGCGGACCGCGTGACTAACATCCCACGACCTTAACCATTACGCCACGCGACAAACATATATGTTCATCTTAAAAAATATCGACTAAAGAACATTCCTTTGGATTAAAAGTTTAATTGGCAATTTCGGTAAAATTACAAATTATTGCTATGTATTCAAACTCTAGAAAGTTTCCAAATAAATTAGGAAACGCTAAAATTTACCCGACGTTTAAAAAGGAACCGTTTTTTAAAAAATATATTTTTTTTATTAAAAACTTCCATTTAAGGCAATGTGGAAGTGCAAGTGCAACTAGAGCCATTAATTCGCAGGCCGCCGCGAGCCTCACTAAGCCGACAAGGTACGCCAAGGCAAAGGGATAGGATGTTGCCAGACCTATCTATATGACCATGGTAGAAACTGATCATTCAAACACTAACAGCTATTTGACTAAACTAAGCAATGCGATTCGTTTCTGAGAAACTGAAGGTATGTTCGTCCAGTCTGGCCCAGAGGAGGAGCTAAAATGATCATAAATAATTCCATCCCAACTATTTTTGCATGTTGGCAAATAATCCTTTGATAGCTTGTCAGCATTACCTCTAATGTTAAGTGGATAAATTTTGCAACAACAAACTGCTTTACTTTCTTCAGAACTGTAAAATGTCACACTGACAAACAAAATTTTTATTGTTTACATAATAAAATTTGAAACATTTTTGAACTGACAATCACCAATTAAGTTTAAATTAAATTTTATGAGAAACCAACCACTGAGCGATATTCAGGTACAGACGCCTTATGTTCAGGTAAATTGTGGTACGATCGTGTCTTAATTATGGTAGTATATGGGCATACATAAAAATTCAAAATCCTGACATGTTATTGGTCTACTCTAAATTACTATAAATTAAATTACTAACAGATATTATGAAACATTTTGTCTTGCTAAACACGATGTTCGGATAATACAATCAAACAAAAGGTGTCATAGCATAAAAAATTTCCGTTGTAAAATCCCCCATTTAAACACCAATGGAAATGCCTCAAAGTTTATCATAGTTTACTAATGGCGTCATCCATTTGCTACACTGGTGTACACTCGTCCAGTGCAGAGTATTGTAAATACCATAACTCGCTTACAGGAAGTTTTCATGTTCCATTTACAATTTCGCTCTGTAACTGTCTTTATTAACAAGGCATTTTAAAATTTTTGTGGAGGTAAATAAATAAATACAATTAGATAAAAGTTGTTCGTTGCTGCCAACTGTGTCGTACAAGGAAACAAGGACTAGGAACTATTCCAATAATGTTCTGTGGCCACTATTAATAATATGAAATACTCTTTGAGCCAGACCAGCGTGGTTACCTGCAAATGGTGCTAGTCTGCAGATATTGTTTTGGTAAGCACGCGCTACGTACCGTCAATACGTAGGTACGTCGGTTAACCTTCCGTTCGCGCTGTTTTCCTTCTTCGTACATCTCAACAGTAGATCGACCAACTCCAAAATTAATGAAAATATTGAAATATATTTAACAACTTACATCTGTGAGTTATTCAGTGACACACGATCATATATATTATGTCCGGTGTTAGTCCTTACTCGATTTGCTGGGCATTTATAGTGATCACCATAGGTGTATCATTTCTGCGCATACTCATCAGCTTCGTGATGTGTGAATGATAATAAGAGCAATGCTTCAAGTCAACGGCAGCAGCGTATTGTCAAGCCGGTGAGGGTTTATGCAACGCAGCCGTACTTGCTATCTACCGCGACCATAGGTTTATTTTGTTAACGAATGGAAAGCTAGTTTCCACACAATCAATTCTTTAAAGCGTGTTTGCTTTATGTAGGGAAACCTTGCACTTGGTGAGTGGTGGCCACGTCATTGCAGGTATTGACAATGTATTCCTGCGATTAAAGGAGCGAATGTCTGTCGCGACGACTACTAGGATCCTGGGCGACAAGCAAGCGTTGTTTACTCAGGAGTAAGTACGACATAGCAAACTGGTTGCTAGAATCATTCGCCTGTGGCTTCGCAATGTGTGAAATGAGAGAAGTCAACGACGTCCTCGCAACCGGCGTAAGACACTATGGAGATGTTTATTAGAAGTGTGTAAACTCGGAGGAAATGTCTTCGTTTGGAGCGTAGAGAAACATGCATTACACACCGCGTGTAAGGGTGTGTAAGTTGCAACGACACTAGCGCAACGTGGTGGTAACACACGCCACCAACTACACATTTGATTGTCTACGGTCCATCCGGGGATATAAAAAAAATTAAAAAAAATTATATTTTTACACACTTGGTTGGCAGTACAGCATGAATCCGAGGTCCTCGGATTACCAAAAGTCCTAGGATCCACGCTGAAAGATCATGCACAAGTCCTCGGATGATTCCCTATGTCCACCTACATACATCTAAATACACAAAGAAAATAGCTGAACATAATGACGTAAGATTAGAAAAGAAAAAAAGACAATCCGTCCACGTGCAGCGATTCACCCCCCCCCCCCCCCCTCCTCACTCTTAACAACACCTAACAGCGGTTGCTACTGCACGCTCTGTGTCGGAAGTGGGGGGTGGCCAGGCGCGCCAACCTGGCTCTTCGCCTCGCCCTGCGTGAACAAGGCGAGGGTGAGTCGACGGCTGAGAGCGCACCAAGTGCAAAACATGCCGTGGAAATACAAGTGCCTCTTGGAATTCAATGCGGTGACCCTATAATTTTTTTTCGGTGTAAAGTTTCCAGCAAGGTCCAGCGCATGACCCTTGGGAAGTGCCATAAGTATCCCGTGAATGGTTTGTAATAAAACGCAGCCTGAAAACCGCGTTTTTGGCTACGTTGAGGGGTTCTAAAATATTGTTTTTGAAATGAGGTTCATTTTAAAAAGTTCTTAACATCATTCCCTGAAGTACGTGTTGTTTTCATACGGAAACAGATTTGGAAACTTTTACGTAGTTTTCTGTAAAAGCTTGGATTTCAAACACACTGCATCGCTGTTCTAATGCTTGGTAGACGAACGCCTTTAGTAAAATAGAAATGTGAAATAAACGGCAAATTCAACAGATTTACAACTCGATTCCAGGTATATGGATCAAAGTCTAACATTTTTCTCAATTTTTTTAAGTCAGAATAACCTGATAACTAAGAGGTTATTAAAAGTACGTAGCATTTATTTCTAGCAGGAAATATGCATTACACAATTCCGCGAGGGCGTATATGTAACTTCCATACTATGTACACAGTAATTAAAAGTAAAAATTATCGAGCTGCGCGGCCACAGAACATAGCGGGCCGGTGAGACTCACGAGCCGTAAGGCAGACAGAAAGGCGCGACGGAGACGAGACGGCCCAGCCCTTACAGGGTTGCCATTCGTACAACCAGCACTCTTGGCTCTCCTCCACCTTTCTCGATTTCGGGCCGGTTGTACAAACTTGGTGTATAATGTTTGCTACCATGATGTTATCATATTCTCTTATTACGCACTAAGCTGTATTGTATCGCCAGAATGTATTCTCTTGCCAGTTAATTGTTTAACCGAAAACTTTAAATAACTACTATTTACATGAGTTCTACAGTCAGAATCATACAAGTCTGTCTTCTAAGGAACGAGGTTCATAAAGTGTATCTCTAAACTCACAGATGGTAGACCCTCGCACGTACAAGTAGCACCGCGATAAGGCCTCTTCGCTGTCATCGAAATACCCATCACCGACTACTCGACACACAACATCCGCGGGTGTCCTTGACCGCGACTACCGTCTGGCACGAATCCCACATGCGAAAATCAGGGGTAATGCCCCGCCGGGAATCGAACCTTAATCGCCTTGGTCGGTGGCGAGAGGTCTGACCCCTCGACCGCCGCGGCACCATCATTTCCATATAACTGAAACACACGCGAGCATATGCCCGATGCGCTGGGGTGAGCCGGAAATAAACTCTGCCATATAGCCTAATAGCTCGTAAGAGTCACGGGTCTAGCTGCATAGCAGTACTACACAAAAATAATTAGTTTTGGAACAGTGTGTGTGCAGTAGTTTGACAAGCTGTGGTGACAAAAAAAGCCCCACGACATTATCTTTGCAGCGCGTCTTGCATTGTTCCTATTTTGGTTATTTCGACAAAGCTATTAGCTTGACACCGTATCACACTCTTCCGATGTACGCGTTGTAATACAATGACTGTTATGGTTACATAATTACATACATTTGTGTAAAAATACTTATTGTTAGGAAATTTTTACCCATACTTTATATATTTCATTTTTCCACCCTTTTTATGGTTAAATACCAGTACTTATTGTGTTATTTTACACTATATGTACTAATTTTTAAGTGTAACAGAATAATAGGTAGTTTTACGCTGATGTACGTGTTTTAACACAATGACTGTTGTAGTTGTAAAATTACATAAATTTGTGTAATATTACTTATTGTTAGGGTATTTTTACCCGTACTTTCGATTTTGTATTTTTACATCCACTATATGGTTAAATACCAGTACTTCTTGTGTTATTTTACACTACGAATGTACCACTTTTTAAGTGTAACAGAATTATGGGTAGTTTTAAACTGATGTACGTGTTTTAACAAATACTGTTGTGGTTGTAAAATTACATAAATTTGCGTAATATTACTTATTGTTAGGTTATTTTTACTAGTACTTTCGATTTTGTATTTTTACACCATTTTATGGCTAAATACCACAATTCTTGTGTTATTTTACACTACGAATGTACCACTTTTTAAGTGTAACAGAATAATGGGTAGTTTTACGCTGATGTACGTGTTTTAACACAATGACTGTTGTAGTTGTAAAATTACATAAATTTGTGTAATATTACTTATTGTTAGGGTATTTTTACCCGTACTTTCGATTTTGTATTTTTACATCCACTATATGGTTAAATACCAGTACTTCTTGTGTTATTTTACACTACGAATGTACAACTTTTTAAGTGTAACAGAATAATGGGTAGTTTTACACTGATGTACGTGTTTTAACACAATGACTGTTGTGGTTGTAAAATTACATAAATTTGTGTAATATTACTTATTGTTAGGGTATTTTTACCCGTACTAATATTTTGTATTTTTACACCCTTTTTATGGTTATTTAGTAGTACTTCTGGTGTTATTTTACACTACGAATATACCACTTTTTAAGTGTAACAGAATAATGGGTAGTTTTACACTGATGTACGTGTTTTAATACAGTGACTGTTGTAGTTGTAAAATTACATACATTCATGTAATAATACTTATTGTTATAGTTTTTTACCCGTACTTTCTATATTGTATTTTTACACACATTTTATGGCTATTTAGTAGTACTTCTTGTGTTATTTTACACAAAGAATGTACTACAATTTAGTGAAAAATATAATGGGTAGTTTTACACTGATGTACGTGTTATAATATAATGACAAATGTGACTGTAAAATCACATAAATTCGTGTAATAATACTAATTCCTGGTGGATTTTACATGTACATATAAATATGTATTTTCACACATTTTTCAAGTAAATTTTCCAGTATATTTGTGTTTTTTTATCTTGTTAATGTACTATAATATGTATAAATAGGTACATTTCTGTAAAATTACACGCACAATGTACATGTATTTACAAGTTACTCACAGGAAATGTAAAATTACCTGACTTTTGTACGTGTATTTTTACTGGTTTTTTTTACAGTGTACAAGTCCTCGTTTAACACCAGAATATGCAAGGTCTTCTGATTGCAGTTTAAATACCAACGTGTGTTTGAAGCCATAGGTCCTTTTTTCATATGGGTACGTTTATATCATCTAACACACTATACTTACAAGTCCTTCGTTTAACACCAGAAAATGCAAGGTCTTCTGATTACGGTGTAAATGCCTTTGTGTGTTTGAAGTTATAGGTCCGCATTTCACATGGGTATATATATATATATGGTTTGGCACCGACTTTAAACCGATTAGTAGGTAGCACCTACCAATTATAATATTTTATTAAAATTATAGGTAATAATTATGTTTGGACAAGAACTGTCACATCGAAATTTATTGTATTGTTTATACAATTTTATTGTTTATACAATTACAATGTGAAAATTCGTATCCAAACATATTACCTATAATTTTAATAAAATATTATAATTGTAATTATTTATTTTTCGATTTCTAGTACCTATAGTATTTTGTTGTGTTTTTTTAGGTCCGTTTGGTTTTTTAAAAATATTATTTTTATGTTTTAATCTTCATGTTCGAAGGCTTAGGGTAATTATGACTTCCAAATAAAATTAAAAATACATATTTCTAATAATACATATTCCTACTAAGAAGTTTATGAATTGAATGTAAGATAAAGGCTGTAAAGTAACGCGTAATAAAGAATTAATTGTTCATGTAGCACAGCTTACATGTATACGCCTGAAATGGCACCCAGTTAAGGTCCTCGGATCATGCGTCTGTGGCTTCGTAATGTGTGAAATGAGAGACGTCCACCACGTCCTCGCAACCAGCGTTAGACATTACGGAGATGTGTATTAGATGTGTGTAAACTCGAGCGAAATGTCCTCGTTTGGAGCGTTGAGAAACATGGGATACACACAGTGTGTAAAGGAGTGTAAGTGACAACGATACTAGCGCGACGTGGTGGTAACACACACGCACTACATACTTGATTCTCTACGGTCTATCCGAGGACCTCAAAAAAAAATTTAAAAATCATGTTTTCACACACTAGGTTGACAGAACAGCGTGAATCCGAGGTCTTTTAATCCGAGGACCTGGGGGAGGTCCTCGGATTGCCAAAGGTCCTCGGATCCACGCTGAAATATCATGCGCAAGTCCTCGGATGATACCCTAAGTCCACACACCTATATATATATAATCGATGTTATCTGCTGATATTGGCTTTTTTTGTGTGTTTGTGAATTAATCTTTATAGTCCATTATTGACATCCAGTGAAAACCAGCAACGGCGTATATCCATAAAAATATTAAAGAGATAGGTAATACCAGTCGAGATAATTTGAGAAGAAACATATTGAAAGAGTGCTTCTGTGATCAATTTGCGGGAAAAGCCCCCAAATAATAGAAATGACAAGATAAAGGAAACAACCCTTGACGCGTGACAGAGCCTTAAGTTGTTATGGTTAAATGCCTGACCTTGTGAGCTATGATTATTCTGTCGGCCGTTTGTCTCTGTTGCACATCTTTGAAGAATCTCATTTTTCGCGTTATGCGTGTCATTAACTTTTTTTACTTGGGGCGGGAAAAAAAATTATACTCTTCAGAAACATAACAAAGGGGGCGTCAGGTTGTTTACCGTAATATATAGTTACAAATTTTTGAAACAAAGAAACCAAATTTTAGCGGAACCATGCATAAATACCAGGACATTTTAGTTCGAAAAAATAAATGAAATGTATCCCGTACATTTTAAAAGTAACATTACGATAAATGTACTGTTTGTAGTTTTAATACGTGTGCAGTTATCTAACTGTAAGATAATGTTTTCTCATCTGTCATCTTGGGTTCTGATAAGCGTGGATTAACCGTAGAGTTGATAAATAGTAAATAATCCGCAGCTTAGTTAGTTCTGTTCGAGGTTAGAATGTCTGCTTCTACGCTGCAAACGATCACGTGACCTGCTAGTATTAAGGGGACACACCCAAATTTAAAACAATTTTCTATTCGGGTATAACTTACCTCTGGTGAAAATACGATACAAATTATTTTCAGTTCACTTCTTTAATAAAACATCCCCATTTTTTTACTGTTCACGTTGTGTAGGGGAGACTGGGTACGGTTGTGCCAATTTTCATTTGATCGCCCATAATTTCGTAAGTATTCCAGTTAGCTGGAAGTAAGGTGTGTTTGATAGTGAAATGGAAATTTGCCTACATATAATTACTACAATTTTGTCTATAAGTGCAAAGGTTAACTTATAGGAGCCATTTGAAAAAAAAGGAGAACATTTCACAATCGTCCTCACCCCAAGGACGGTTGTGACAGTGCCTGGGGTCGAAAGTGACAGGTTCAAAAATACACGTAAATGGTTTTTAATCAGCTTTATTGCACGTAATAAATGTCATACAATCATTTTGTGATGAAATACGTCGGTCACAAAGAAACATTTGCATCAATTTTGTAGCATCTTTAATTATTAACAGTCTTCACAATCAGCCAATAGGTTACTAAACTTAATGTCATCTTAATATTAAAATATACATAAATGGTCTAAAATCCAACAACAAAAACAAAATCAATAAAATCTAAGGAAGTTCTTCTAAAAAAGTAACCTACTGAGATCTAGTCAGACTCTTCACAGTTATGACCTTTGAATATATATACTGTATAGAAGTCGCGAGTGGATAGGATTTACTCTACGTTTTTCAGAAGCGTATGCTGAGCAGCTTGGGAACTTCACCGCTGCAGTGCGCTGCCGTAACGCCCTGTATCGTCTTAGTTGTTATTTACACGTTAGAGAGCAGCACAGTCGCCCGCTGTCATTCCCCGCACCCCCCCACCAATCATTCACTGCAGCTCAAGGTCGTTCAACAGGAGGGGGAAGGGGTGTTTGAAGAGTTCGACACTTGTCCGCTAGGGACCACCACAAGTCGATGCCTTAGAGATGGTGGCGATTGCGGCGGTGAATTAACCAATTACCTCAAAACCGTATTAGAAATTTTAACCTGGGCTGGCGACTTCTATACAGTATATATATTCAAAGGTTATGACTACCATCTGTGCACTCAAAGTGATATCAGAGCTTACACTTTCCTTGGCATTTGATCCATCTAAAAGAAAAAAAATTCTTTACTTATGTCACAATTGTACCCAGAAAATATGGCACAACCGTACCCATTGCATTCATTCGCAAAACAAATTGCCATGACTATACCGGATAACCTAGTTCAATGTAATCACTGCTATGTAACCACTAATGTTTATGTTTTTACAAGAAAAAACTCTTATCGCCCTATCTGTATTAATAAAACAACAATCACACAAAGGAATCGAACAAGAAAAAGATACTTTTAATGGAAAAATAGTAATGTGGTACTCTGCAAGCCGCTACGTCGCGCGCCGGCTGACGCAATACTGTGGGACATGTCCGGACAGGCGCGCCGCTCCTCTCTTCCCTTGCACCCCCTCCCCCCGTATTCCTTATAGTTTAGCCAATACGACGACTGTCACGACCGTACCCAGTCTACCCTAATATTTTGTGAAAATCTCAGGTCTATCATTTTGCATAATGAACAGCACAACATAGAACACGTCTAGCCCAGTACATTTACATAAAATGTAAATGACCCTTCAGAGAAAAAAAAAAACCTGAATGTTGACACAATGTTAATGTTTTCTTCGGTGAACAGCATATTAAAATACTAGGACCTTTTCGTGTTTGCTTCCTTGATTTTAAGGGCCTTTGACTTACATTTAACACTATCTCGATCTTTCCACGATGCACGGAAACGTAACAAATGGCAACCAGTGACGAATTTCACGGTTTCAAAATGTTAATATATTTTTTTATTTTTTTTTTTAAATGAGCGAGATCATAGCTCGGGCAGAGTTTACATACACAATATAAATAAACAACAAAATAATCATAGAACACTGGATATTCTTGTATTTGAAACAATTTTCAACGTAATTAGAACATAAAACACATAAGCAACGCAGCCAAATACTCAGCTTCCAACATCACGGAGTAATGTGAACGGAAGAGCTGGGCATTGCCGAGCTAATCCGTACGGATCCGTGTCCGTCTGCGTGCTACTGTAGACACTCCGTTCCGTGAGATCCGTCGCCGGTTACGTGATCCGTCTCCGCTGCCGTGTCACTGTAGGACAGGCCCTGGGCAAACTGATTGTGCGGTGATTTTCCGTTGTCTTCCGCGGCGTGTAGATGCAGGGAAAACACAACATTCAGTCCCGAACCTAAAGAGAAAAGAAGCTCTAACCACTTGATAATTTTTAATTTAAATCATCTTCTACTAACTGGTTTTTAACAGTTGATGATTTGTTTTGACAGTTTCATTGACTTTGGCTTTTTTCTTTTTTGTGACCAAATGAGACGATACGAATATACCACAGGGATGACACCAGGTGAGGTATTTAGTTACTGTGATTGTTCCAATATAAATTGCAATTTTCATTATAATTAAATATGAAATACTGAATAATAGAGTTCAATTTTATGTTCAGTTGCCATGCTTACTTTACCAAAAATCGATTTTGAACTTCTTGCTTCGATATAAACGTTCTCGTCAATGTGGCCCTCGTTAATTATAAACTCTTTGTCAATTTGTTTTACTGTGTTACCTGTATTGTCGGTCATTCCGGGTGAAAAGATTATCTCCAAATCCCACCTGACTTGCGGCTATATGACGTCATATTTAACTTTTACAAGGCTATCGTTATAGGATTAGTGACAGCATTCTTGTATGAGTTTATTGTATAACAATTAAAAATTCCTTCGTATATGTTACCCGGGTTTCGAACCCAGAAACCCTAGCACAGAAAGCCGGTGTGCCACCGACTGCTCTACGGAATACGGCTCACTGAGCTAGAACAAGTCGGACTGCTCTACGGAGGTCAGGTCACTGAGCTAGAACAGGTCGGACTATACCAGGTCTCTACCAAATTCTCTGATTCAGTTGCCCATCACCTATTTATGTACCAGCGATAAAAAAAAGTATACTTTTGTGAGATATTCTACATTTAGATTTTATTTTAACTATGGATGGGCAAATCAAAACCTCAAATGCCATCAAATACTTGGTATTGAACGGATTCGAATATTCGAGGAAAAAGAGTCGAAGAAAAATATTAGAAGTAAAGTAAATTAATAAAAAAAAAAATTCAACACAGATAACTTCTGAAATTTACTAGGTCAGATGTTTTCTTCGTACCTATCCTGTTATCTTTCCCCAAGTTTTTGTACTTTTAACATGTAGTTAAAAAATGTAAATATAAATAAAAATCCAATATGTATTGATTCTGGAAACTTACTTTTTGAAACAAATATTTAAAGGGTTGAGTGTTTCTACACCATAGTGAATATTTTTAATTTATTGTATATTATTTAATTTTTACCCTTGAGACCTATATTCGAATTAGAGGGGTATATTCAATGTACTTTTTGGGATTCGAATTCGAGATTTTGATTTGAGAAAATTGAGATTCGACCCATTACTAATTTTGTCACGTAAGTATATAGCAACTTTGTACACTATTAGTAATAATTAGAGCTAACAGTTAACTTATTGCTATTTTTTTAATACCGTCCCGTTTTCTTGGTTCCCAGTCATTTGAAAGAAAAAAAAAAAGATTTTATAACATCACAATATCTGTTATTTTCAAAACCACTGTCTAGTTCATGTTGATATCTTGGCAGAAGTAAGTCTTGGGGGACTGGTGGCCAGAGTCCTGGATCTAACTATACACAAGTATTAATTCGCAGGAATGTTTTTTTTTTCCTTTTCAAACTAACAATTATTTTTGCCACGCCGTGATGTAACTTTTCAACCAAGGAAATCACCAGGCAGTTGCGATCAACCAGGTGCGTCGCTCGCGATGATACACCGGCCTTTGCCGGTGCTTGTGTTTCAAGAGACAAACAGCTCGAAGCTTGGCTGGGGCAATCTCACTACATCAGCGAGCCCATTTGCCCCCCCCCCCCCCCCCCCCCCCCCCATCAGCCACCAAGCCTCGTTTCCGTTGAGTTGTAGCTCCGGTTAGGCCCAGGTTCGCCAAACATTTTCGCCCCCTCGGAGCTGGAACAGAGCATATTTGCGCAGCTGTAGCTTTATCCCCGCGTGCTCCCATGGCTGGAAGCGAGTGCCTAGTCGCCCTCTACGTGCGAGGCACTTGTTCGCATTAAGGGGGAGGAATGCGAAATTATTTTGATTCTAATATTAGGTGTTTTGGCACATGATTTTCAGTAAATTCAATGGTTTTTTATGAACTTAACCCGCTAATGACCGGCATGCGTTTCTATGCCTCTTTCAATTTTTTTTTTATTTGTTTAAAAAAATACGTGTATACCAAGCAGTCCATGTTATATGGCTCTCTATAAATCTCACTATATTTCTCTATATCTCCCTGTATATCTGTCTATATTTATAAGATAACCATATGTCTATGTAGGGGAGACCGGGGTAAGTTGGCGAACGGGGTAAGATGACGAATCGTATGTAACTAATCCAGAAACACAGATAGACGGTTGGCGCACCTGTGACCTTGTGTGTCACCATCTGCACCTACTAGGCAGGTGCAGCGGAATTTTCCAGTCAGTTTGAATGTGGCAGTTTTGAGAGGCAGTCTGTTTCGTGAGCCATTGTTGTAATATTGAAGGTACGTATGTTAAGCTATTACGAGAAAAGAGTCCATTTGTTTTAAATGTTTATATATGTAAAATTAAATGCTGACTTTTGGGAGTATTTTAGTGTACAGATTGTTGAAGAAAATTTGTTAATGTTGTTCGTGATTTTGGTAAAGCAAAAATACGGCTGCTGGGGCAAGTTGACGGGGGCAAGATGACGAATTCGTCATCTTGCCCCTGCAATCGTCAACTTGCCATAGGTAATGACAGTGTGAGCATTATTTTGTATTACATGTGTTATTTAAACCAATTATGTACAGATATGACGAACATTTAAGTAAAATAAAAATAATAATGAAATTATAAAATATTATAAATAGTTCCTGTGTTAATAGTCGTAACAATTTTGTTTGATTTTTTTGTAGATGCCTAGGCATATTATAAGCGGAAAACGGAAAGGAGGCGTTGGAGTGATGAAGAGATAGATAGAAGAAGCAGAATGAAGAGAAGAGAAATGAAAGAAAAACTAAGAAAACTGAAAAACAAAGCTCTGATCATTCTGTAGCAAAACCATAAAGCCTAAATAGCGTTTCTTGCCCTGCATGTGAAGAAGTTTACGTGGAACCTCAAAATGAAGACTGGATTCAGTGTTCCACATGTTCTGAGTGGTGGCACGAAAACTTTTCCAATTATGAAGTCAAGGAATTATATCAAAGTCGTTCAAATATGTTACAATATATCTTCTTTACATCCTGCACGTTGTTTAGTGTAGGATATCTATAAAACTATTGTTTACTTTGTCCATAAATATATATATTTTGGTTTCGTCATCTTACCCCAATAGGTTCGTCAACTTACCCCACTCCTGGGGCAAGATGACGAATGTGCTAACTAATTGGTTTCTTGTCAATAACTTCGGAACTACGCAAAGTAATACAACCTTTTTACATATTTAGGTAGAAATTAGTATGTACTTCGTATTTGTACCAAATTAGATATTAAATATGCTTATTTATCTGTTAAAGGCCATTTCAAAGCTTAACATCGTCAACTTGCCCCGGTCTCCCCAATATATATGTTTCTATATCAGTCTATCTAGGTATATCTCTCTACATCTCTATATATTTATATATTCCTCGCTCTATATATATATATCCTTCGCTCTATCTCTATATACCTCTTTATAACATAGGACTGTGAATTCTAACCTGACACCAAACGAGTCTGCGGTGAAATTTCCTGTTCTCTACTCATTGCTATTTTTTTTTTTTTTTTTGTTACTTGGGAGAACTTCAAGGCGACGTTCACCTTGCGGTAGATTACTATGCGCGAGCAGCTGCCTGGTGGTTGGTTGGCTGGTTTCGTTGAGCTTTTTTTCATAGGGATGGTACGGGGGGGGGGGGGGGGGGGGGAGAATCGCGAACATTTGTTCCGCCGCCGCCATTATTCGTGCAATATCCGCGCCGCCAGCGGGCACACGTATAGGCGCGCGAGAGAGAGGAAACTCGCGCCAATTTTTTTTATTCTTCTTCGCGCCCCTCTCTCTCTCTTTCTTTCCATCTCGTCGTTCCCGTATTACTCCCTCTTTCTCCGGCGCCCCGTGCCGTTAGCGGCCCGGCGCGACACTTCATATTCCGGCCCGCGAGCCCCCGTATTGACTCTGGAGGCCTGGGGGCGCCTGCCCTATCTGCCATCTGCCCCGCCGGCCGCCGACCATCTCTGGATCGCTCGCGGCCTCCCGCGGCACAGCCGGTTATATCCCAGGGAAACCCAAAGAACGGACAAAGAAAGATGAATTCACACCTACACACAAAGCAAGCCAATATTAGCCGATGTCGAATGTTAAGCACCCCCCGTCTGGTCAGGCGGGATGTTAAGTGCGACGCTCACTGGTGCTTCTAGCGCGGTATCGCCTTTAAGAGCAAAGGCTGTGTTAACTGACGCGCAGTCTTCTCGTCGTCACAGGAACAGTGGCGTAGCCAGGATTTGTGTATGGGGGGTGTAAGAAGCATCCCCCCCCCGGGCAAATTTGGATTTTAAGGTGTAAAATAGTGCTATTTTAGCAGTTTTTGGTACTTGAATTTATATGTTGTAATGGTAAAAATTTTATTAATTTTAATATGAAATTTGTTTGAGTGATGAATAACTAATTAATTAAAGATTTGGTGCTAAGGGGGGGGGGGTTGAACACCTAACCCCCCCCCCCCCCCCGGCTACGCCCCTGCACAGGAAGCTGTGTCCGTAACATTATACGGCGGAGAAATCAAGATAAAGGTCTAATGCAAGTCCCTTTAAGTGCTTTAAAGAATTCTTAACGGTTGTTTTATGCCTAAAAATTACTCTGAAAACACTCATTTTTAGCGATTGTAACAATATTCTTAAAACGGAAACGAAACTTCTTACGGCCCTCAGCGGATTCTTGAATGCCTTTCGTAATCAGATAACACTCGGATATATTGTTGTTTTTTAAATAGCGTTGTTTTTCCTGAAGCTCTGCTCACCACGTGTGTATCCAGGTAGGCGGATCCCTTAAATGTATAGTCGGTATACATGCATTCTCCGTTCTTCGGGTTTTCTCTTTGGCACACAGCGCAAACTATCAGTGAAATATGTCCAACATAATCATTTAAATCAACCTTCCCTATCGCAAGAATCATTTAAAGAATGAGTATTTTTGAATATAATTTGGAGGGAAAAAAAAAAAGGACAAAACTGCCAACATTTAAGTACAAAAACCATGACAGTTAATTTTGTTTTTTTTACACTGCTACTATCTTTGTCTTGGAACCGAATGTATTTTGAAACGTTTTTATTAACTCGGTTTCTTGTCTGGCTGTTTGGTACAAATTTTGTTCTAAATTTTAAACTAACTTAATGATGAGCCAGAGACTTGAAACTTTGAACATAGCTCAGAAATGGATGGCAATTCAATATCAACTCGCTTTATTTTCAGTTCGTTCGTTCGTCTGCTCGTTAATAATTGTTTTATTTATTTTGTTCAGTAAGTACCTGGATGCGTGGCATTAGGCTGCGAGCATAGCAACACAGTGTTGCGGGATGCATAACGCAGCACTCGCAGGCGGTGGCTATATCACGCATACCGGGCTAGGACAAATGTTCGCCACTTCCTATCCTTCTTCTTGATGAGCCCCGTCTGCTTAGCAAAGTTCACGGTGACTAACGAACTATCGGCGCTGATAACAGTTTAGCTTATAACTTCGTCAGTATATGGCGTTTCATTTTAGACACGCACTGTCTGTCGTTCGGTGCGTCCATCACGGCTTGTCTCATTACTGTTATATATTGCAAGCTACCCTCATTTTAAGTTTTAAACCCTACAAGTATAATTACTAGTATTTAAAATTCACTATCACAAATTTTCATTACAGACTGTATGGGATTAGGAATAAAATCAGATACTTAATCTTTACTAAAAATAATTTTAAATAAATTGCAAAATTTTACACACCTAAAGCTTAAAGCAGAAAATAATAATTAAATAATATTTATAAAAAACTTGTTTATAAAACTGACTAAAAAGTTAAAAATAATTTCTCCTAGCCCGTAAAGATTTATACATCCATAAAGATTCCTAACCCTATGCAGATTCTCCTAAAAATTTGTGATTGTTGATTTGTATCATCTATGAATTAACTTGTCAGTTTTCAGACGAAAAAAGGTGGGTTTCATTTAATAGACAGTTAATGCATGAATAGTTCACTAACATTATTTTATTGCACTGAAATTTACAGGAACTGTTGTGTGATTTTTCTTAACGACATCTACTCCCTACACACTTTGCTGTTATCGATCGCGTGTGCCCCACGTTTTTCATCCTTGGTCGTGTCCGACAGAACTTGTTTGCTAATCGCCTTGAAATTATCATTTGTACACCACGGCCCATTTGATTGTGACAGTATGAAAATTAATTTCCGTGCGATTTTTGTTGGTTTTAAATCATTATCAGCTGTTTTTAGTTTTAAACTGATGAGTCAAAATTTCAAAAAAAAAAAAAAATATATTTTTGTAATATTATTTAGCCGTGGGAAAAAAAACAACATAATATTCTGCACTTACCATTGAGATACTCATCCATGAAATGTTTCTATGACAAAATTGGCGAAATCACCTTATTTAGCAATTGGTTAGCAAAACAAGCCGTAGCAGAATGAATTCTGATTCTTTGAAGATTGTTTAATAGCTTGAAAGGAAGTCTTTTATAACAAGACAAATATTTCACACATATCCACTCCCTGACTTTTGGCCTCCATGATACTCGCCGTGAATACTTAAAAGGTGGCTGGTTACGTCAAAGACGGGGTTATGCAAGGACAAAGTTCTCCGACGTCTTTCTCTCAACTTCAAGGGAGGGGGATGGCCGTAGGCGAAAGGGACAGAAAGTGGCGTTGCGTCGGATGAGGTCGCAGTATCGTGATTTGTTTTGTGGTCAGTTTCCATGCTTGTCGCCTTTCACTTGTAAACAGTGAAAAGGATTTGGGGGGGGGGGGGGGGAGAGTTGGGAAATCCGTAGTCTTTTACGTTGGGCCCACGAGCTCTTGGAGCGCGGAGGTTCCAAGGTCGACGCATGAAGCGCTTCTTCGCCTCTACGCGTTAGCCACTGGACTAGCGTGTAGCCTTTGCGTCGGTAACGCGCTTCTAAAAGACTTTAAGCGGTGACCCTGTAATGTTATAGTGGATTATATAATATATATATATATATTAAAATGCAGTGTGTAGAGTTTTTCTTACGTAAAAAAAAGTAAGTGAAAACACTCGTCTTAGCCTTTTACCAAATATTGCAATAGGGAAAATATGGGAAACTGGTAAGAAATACGCGAGACAAGTGATTGCAGCGAACCTGACGGCGTGGAGTGTATTAAACTAGTTACAGTGGTGGCATCTAGCGGCGTGGGGTGTAAAATAGATTGAAAGAAATGCAGGAAATTTTCTCGCGCTTCGCCAATGCTAATTTTGTCAGAGTTTCCCATACTGTCCTATCACGATATTTGCTTTTACCGTATCCAAAAAAGGTTCTCTTTATAGATGAAACCGTGAAATGAAACTAGTATAGACTAGTGCGCAGTGGCTCTCAAATGATTTTCGTAGTCAGACTATCTTAATAAATTCTGAAGCGGTTTGTAAATGGCGCGCTAGCACCTGGATCTCTGTACGCCGTTCGGTGACCGTGCCAGGTGGCCGTCGTCTTACGGCTTGACGCCAACGAGGAAGTGGCCAGCTAATTTGCCTTGAATACCAGATATTATCTTTGAAAGATTTGTGAAATGGGAGTGCATGACTTGATGTAGGCTTTTGGACATACGCCATTGCTTAGCACATGTATGTCTGCAGAAGAAAACTACAAAAAAAAACACAAATGACAAAAAACACAAATCAAGCAAAAATTGCTGTTGTCAGGATTTAACGCCACAAAATATTCCACAACAGGAATATGGTCAACAACCAAGGAAAAAACAAAGAAAAATGGACTAACAGAACGAAAAAAAGAAAAAAAACCACAAATGATGACAGCACAATAATTCCGAACCCAAAAAAATTCAACAATTCAACAATTTCAACTGTTGTGTTGAATTTTTTTGGGTTCGGAATTATTGTGCTGTCATCATTTGTGTTTTTTTTTTCGTTCTGTTAGTCCATTTTTCTTTGTTTTTTCCTTGGTTGTTGACCATATTCCTGTTGTGGAATATTTTGTGGCGTTAAATCCTGATAACAGCAATTTTTGCTTGATTTGTGTTTTTTTGTATTTTTCTTCTACAGACATACATGTGCTAAGCAATGGCGTATGTCCAAAAGCCTACATCAAGTCTTTGAATACCAGAGCTTCCTTGGATCTGTCCAGGCCGTGCACTTCGCGATTTTAGAAACTACTAAGGATGTCGAGAGTGGTGTCTGTAAAGTCGGTTTACGGACGACAGTTTAACGTGACAACGTCATAACAATACATTGATGAAATGATTGCATACTTTTATGAATAAAATTGAATCATTTTTATTGAATTATCACTATTTTGTATGGATACAAAGAAGGAGTGAAATGAAATCTACAATTTAATTGATAAATTTACTTTTATTTGCACTCATCAATTCAAATATGTTTATTACTTTAACGAAGAGATTATTTTTACTATAACTTTTATACATGTTTGCTATTTAACTTCTTCCAATCTGTGTTATTCTGTTAAGGATAGGACGATGATAGGAAAAGTAGGAAACGAATGGGAGTGTTTCAAGTTTAATGTGCCTCGAAAATGTCAAATCGATGGTTGTTCCAATCGAGTGGAAGAGAGATATATGCGGCGCAAGCGTACAATGAGCGTAACGGGACAATGCGCGTAACGGGACAATGATTCATCCTTTTCGTGTGTGGAGCTGGCGTTCATCGATTTATTAGACGTCACGTCAAAAAATGTGAAGGTTATAATTATATTTATTTTCCCTGACTTCATTTTGTTAATTGTATTTTGTTGAGAGTGAAACTTGCTATAAAATGGTATCATCTTACTAATTTTCAGCTATTAAACCTCGGTCAAATATTATTTTAAACCATCATAGGGACGCACATTGACGTCATCATCTTTATTCTTGCGCCATGAAATGCTATGTGCACCACAAAGTTATCACAGTTTTCTTGTGGACGATGAAAAGTCTGCGTGTCAGTTCTGAGCCTTACGCACAGATGCGATACCACATTGTACACCTCAGAGGACGTGGCCCTTGATATTCCTTCGTATTAGCACACGCAAAAGAACAGAAGCGGGCAGATTCTTTAAGCGGTGGCTTTTCTCGGGGTACTGATGTTGCTCCATCTTACCGTCTTGTTTAATGTCATTGCTGGGGATAATTCTCACCTCACAAGTAACATGGTTTTTTAGGCGATACACTATGGTTGCGTCCTCCCATACGATAAGTACGGTTGGTTTATCGAGCCTTCATTTGGGGCTTTGCTTCCAATGAACCACAACAAAAAAAAATTGGTTGTGGCTGTGTCATGGACACGGCCGTGTGTTGTACGTGAATACGTGTACGTAACAGGTAATATTTTCTATACAAAATATAAAATACGCTATTTTTTTATTATTAGAACGTCATATATATTCACTGCAAATATTTTACACTAATGTCAATATAATGTCACGTTTCACTGCAGCTTTCCGTTATTACGAAATAAAGTACAAAATATTCCTTCGAGTAAAGAAGTTGTTATATCTGAGGTATACCGGCGGAGATACAAGTCATGGTTTAATGGACCGGGATAATTGCACCTCGTAGGTTTATCCACTATAACCAATCATTTTAATATTTGCACCGAACAGTTCAAGCGTGATCCTCGTGACATACTAGCTTTTCTTAGCTACACGGCAATCCTCGGTCTGGCCGGAGAGCTGGAATCAAAGACATAGTCCTCCTTCAATAGGTCCAGGACTATAATACTAGTACTTTCATATGGAAATCTTGTCAACTTATCACTTCACGAATCGAATTTTGGTACTAAAACCTAACGTAGTACTAGAAGAATTCCCTACATCACATGCAGTTTCGTCCCGTTGCTCAAAACTTTCTTCTTAGAATGTTCTAAAGAACCGACTTATTTCCGTTACCAATGACAACTAAATTGTCTTCCGTATAGCTCTTTTATAAATGAAGTTAAATGCAAAGCACACATAATTCCAAAAAATTTTTCTAGACTAGACTAGACTAGACTAGACATAATCCCCAAATATTTATCACTGTTAACTCACAAACAGTCGTATGTATTTTTGTACTAAATCTTTCTCAGTTTTGTTTTTGTGCTCTACTTAAATAAGAACGTAACTTAAGTTTAAGTGGTGATAAAGCCATTACCGCTTGTTATTTTCGCCATCAATATTAGTTTTGAAAATTGTAAATCCACGACAAATATTTGGGTTTTGAGCGAATCTGTATGTTCTCGTGGTACGGTTTTCTTTGTTTTGGAGTTAACGTTGTTTGACAAGGAATTAGAGTCACTCTTTCTATTTACCCTCTGTGTGTACGCAACAGCTTATCAACTTATTGTCTCATGTCATGCAAATATGAATTTTTAAATGCTTTTTTTCTGTATTTCTTATTTTACAAACATTTGGAAAGTGAGAGTGACTCAGGTATAGTGTTTAACTTCATTGAATTTTTTAATATAATGTAATAATAACGTGTAGTTTGTTATTAATACTTACTGCACAGAGCGTAAATAGAAAATCGCCGTTACTGACGAAAAATATCACTTAGTTGAAAAAATAAGTAAGCAGAGCAAACAATCATGTTCATATCCGTCTGGAGTCAGGCTTGCCTTTCCTAGTCATATGTAGTCCCGTTTTTAAGACGGTTCATTGACTCGCTGAGAAAAAGTTCCATTAAAACAAAATTTTTGTGTCAACGGAGTACAGTCTTTAGTTGGGACACTCAATTAGCTATCAATAAAATAGCATAGGGTTGCGAGTAAGATTTACGTTGGCTTAATATAAATACTTGGAATTTTTTGGAGCGAAAATTTATATGGAACGTGTTTTTGTAGAATTTGTAGCTGTAGGAAAGTTGCACCTGCAAGAACATTTCACAAGCATTGATTTGAAAAAAAAGTTATCTTTTAACAGCTAATAACATAACGTAAATATTGTCTGATATATTTCAATCTGCGAAGTTGGTGGCAACTGTGTGATAAAATTTTTTTTCGATAGAACAATTACTTGAATCATTTGTGGTTGGATAAAAACGAGATAAAAAGTTAATTAATGTTCTCGTGATAAAGTATTGTAAGAAATATTTTTTTAAAAACCATATTAAAAAAGGAAGTTTCACTAAAATCAAATTACTGCAAGGACTGTACAGATTGGAAAAACAACGTTTCTTAAGGGAACCATTGCCTGTTTCTTTCATAAATTTCACGCAGTTTGTCATTTACATTTGCCCATCTCCAATAACATTGTACCTTTAATGTAAAACCAAAAATAAAATAAAAAATTCGCACCAAAAATAATAACTAATCCGTAACCCTGGGGACCCCGTAATGCACAGCTTATAATCTAGGGTGTCTACAAGTAAAAAAGAAAAAAAAACTCACGAAACATTCCCTCACTTCAGTTCATAGTCACACATAAAACATAATAGTTAGAGAATGTCCACTTAAAGCACGGGGAAATATCTCCGAAAAGGTTTCAAACGTTCTATCCTAATAAAAGCAGCACTGTTCAACAAATAGTAGATCTAATTCGTATAACTCACTACTTCTTGGCTTGTAGGTTGAGGCCACGTGTCTTTAAATGATGGCGTGCCCGATGTTTCGGCTCGACTTGTTGCAACCATCTTCAAGGGTGTGCCGTCAAAATAGAAGCCAAGAAGTAGTTAGTGACCCTGGATACGAAATCCGACGGTCTAGATTACGTGTTATTTAATTATGCGTATTATGTATAAAAAAATTTTGAGCGGGTGTTTTAGTACTCGCCAGAGATGTATAGGTAACATCTAACCTCGGTAAAAAAAAGCAAATTAAAGTCTTCTAATGTTAAAAACACTTTTATAACAAAAAAACTCGGACATGAAATTTAACGTAGAATTCTTAAAGAATAATGCCAAGCATGATAAATATACGAAAATTGTGTTTTAAACTGCATTATTAGACGCGAATCACACGTATTTTTCGCACCCGCCAATAGAATTCACTGCCGGAGCAACTACGTTAAATAGAATAATTCAGTTTGCATAGCGTAATTTTAATCTATATTTTGAAAATGTTACGATAAAGGCGAAAAAGACTTGGACAAATACAGAACCTCGGCTTGGACCTGATTTTCAAAAGGAATTTTATAAAAAAAAATACTTTCCATATTGTTAAAATTTATCAAACTGTTAATAATATGAAGTTTCTTTTTTGTTTTGCCCACTGTGGTTCGCGCCATCCGCCACAGATGGCAGCACCGTGTTGTTGTACATTTTCGTTCCACACGACTTTCCGTTCCATTCACGAAATTACTCCCACCAAATTCCGTACACCGAGAGCTAAGATGTTGCACATCAAAAATTATCCTGTTTGCAGACAAAGGTGTTTTTGAAAGGGCTGAAACAAGTGTTGAAACAGGTACACCAGGTGTTGGAGGACGGGAATCCTTCTTTTCACAGACGGAGAGAGTCAAACTCCCGATCGTGCATTTTCGGTTTTTTTTTTTGTTCATTGTAAATAAATATGGCGTTGTTGATAAAAGGATACTAATGGTCAATTAGGTTAAGTTAGCTACATTATAAATACTTAACAATATTGTGGACGGTTGATTTGGTTAGGATAGCTACATTAAAGATACGGAAAAAAAAAAAAAAAAAACACGAACTTCGGGGAACTTCGGGTTTTGGCTCTCTAGTCTGTGAAAAGAAGGCTTCCCGCATGAGGACAGCTCGGGTTGCCTCGCGACGTCGCACGGGGATAGCCGAGCTCGTACACCGAGGACGGCCTCGACCAGTGGCGTAGGCAGGATTTGTGTATGGGGGGGTGTTAAGAAGCATGCCAACACCCCCCCCCCCCACCTCCCGTATTAAAGCGGGGGGCCCCGGGGGTCATCCCCCGGGAAAATTTGGATTTTAAGGTGTAAAATAGTGCTATTTTAGCAGTTTTCGGTACTTAAATTTAAATATTGTAATGGTAAAATTTGTTTGAGTGATGAATAAGAAATTAATTAAAGATTTGGTGCTAAGTGGGGGGGGGGGGTTAAACCCCTAACCCCCCCCCCCCCCTCCGGCTTCGCCCCTGGTCCCGAAAAAAACGGAGGGTGGTGATCCTCCCCCGTCGGAGGCCCTAATCAGATCGGATTGTCTGCGGCGGTCTCGGCGCCAAAGCCCTTTTTCTCTCTCCGGCGACAAAAACTTCTTTAAGCCCTCCTGGTGCTCTCCGGACGACGGATCCCGCGCGGGGAAAGAAGTTCGTGGGAAGGAGGCGTCTGGCGTGTCCTTTCGACGACAGTTCCAGACCGCGTTTTATTTTGGCAACGCCGGAAGGTAAAATTTCGTTTAAAAGGCTGTATTCTTCCAACCTTTGCTATTGCTAAGGATTTTTGATGACTCGCGTTGACAGAACAATTCAAAACTTTAATTAGATAGCAAAAGATGGACAGACATTGTTCAAGTCATCAGCAGCAGAGGTTTCGAGTTAAATCTTTTCATACAAACAAAAAAAACTTTCTTTAACGTTCGTTTTAATTCAGATGTATAATTTTCTAACAGGAAAAAACAATTTAATACGTAACAAATTGGAAATCACACAAAGAGACTTCGATTTTATTTATTTTTCTTGATTTACGTTACAATTTGTTCTATTTGTAACTTTTTTTAGCGACGTAAATTTTATGAAATTGAAAAAAGAACAGAGAAGGTTGCATACGAATGATAATTTTGAATGATAATTTCCCATAGTCAAATTTTGTGACGAAGCGAAAGGAAATGCATCACAGAGATAAAACTCATTTTACAATAAATATAGTTTTCCGAAGAATTAGGCAGTGAAATTAACTTAATACGTGATAGTTTAAGTTCGACAATATATTCAGTTTCTTCTGTGTAGCAATATGTTTTTATCTACATATTTCACAAATTTCTTTTCCTTTAAAAGAAGCTTTAGTTGAATAGTTTTTTAAATTAAATTCTTAAAACTTGAAATACCGTCAAAGATTTAACATTCGAGGTAAAAGATTCGAAGGGAATTCAGAAATTCAAACATTAATTCCTGTTCAACTGACAAAAGCCGTTATTTATCTTCACAAAAGATATCAAAGAAATATTTTGTTCTTCCACCAACTTCAATGCTTAGGGTTTAATTTTATCAATTTAGGGAACATTTTTGACACACAAAAAAATAGTTGTCTTAAACATGAAATAATGATATTTGTTATCATGCGAATAAAATTTTAATGGGTATAATGTTTCTTCAAAGCTAGAATTTGTGTGTTTTTTTTCTCCTATATCAATTTATTCCTGGTTCTGGAGATCTAATTTCGGATTTAAGACAAACTTTCAAGAATCAGATTCGACATTCGTATTCGAGAAAATTTGAACGTGACATGTTATAATTAATAATTTGAAATTTTAAGTACACAGTATGTTTTTAAGACATATTAAGTAAGTTTGAAAATGAATTCTGCTAAAAGCATTGTTGGATAATTGTCGTGTTTTCTGTGTTTCAGGTGAGCGGAGCTGTTGCGTGCTATTCTTTAACAAGCTTGTAGGGTGAGTTACGTAAACTTAAGCTTGGTTTAGTTTTTTTTTTTTTTTTTGGCGGATTATGTATCCTTTGCACATAATGCCGGCTAACATCCCTTGCCTTTTGGCCTTGATGAATTTACATCAGTTTTTGCATAAATGCCTTTGACGTCGCGTTCATGCAGCGTGGCAGGTTGGTGCACAGTTAACAATTTTCACTTAAAATTTACGGATAACTCTGGTTACAAATTATCCAGGGATCTTCGTAATTGTACGGTTTATCTCGAACTTTTATGGTACTAAGTTAACGTATTTTGAACATGAACCAACAATAATAAGCTTACTATTTTAACAAAAAGCTCAGAATATTATTGAATGTACAGCAATAACAATATTGCAATAGCAATATTGGCCGCTATGTAAGACATTCGTAATAATCAACCTAGAAATTCTGAAAACAAAATCTAAAAATCATCAAAAAAATTCGTCTATCAATGTTTAGATTGACTCGATATATTTCCGTTCTTGGTTTGATTCTCGGCCAGTGATAAGAGTAACTAAAACTGAAAAAATTTAAAAATTCTGTTTTCCATTACATTTCGTGGAGTTTATTAATCATTCTCTCTACGAAAAACGACTATATACAAGATACTGGTCCTACGAAATAATACGTTGTCTCTGTGCCTACCATGGAAATCCAATTTTTCGACACTTTGATTATCTGCCAACCAATTCTTGTACAGTATTAGGCGTATAGGCCAAGCGTCTCCGAACCAAGAAGTATTTTTCGATTATACTCGGCGAAAATTTTAGACGGACAATGTCCAATGTCCAATGTCCAAGGCCAATCATGTCCTGAGTACAGTCTTAATGACCCACAATCAACGAAAAGGGAGCTCATTTTGGAAGCACTATGTGGCAGAATTCAAGTTAAAAGTTAATGGTCAAGGTAAAATTCAAGGTCAAGGTCAAAGTTAAAGGTCAAGGTCATCCAAGATGGCTGCTTTGACGTCTGGGTGGTCGGTCATAGACCAGCTCCTTACTCCTCGCTCTAGGACCCTGCCGCAGAACATACTTTCCTATACTAATCACGACGGAAATAATTCAAACAACTGTGGAACAAACTAACACAGACTTTTACCGATAGTTCCATTTACTTGCGTGTCTACCTCTCTCAGATCAAGGTGTTGACATTTTTAAAACGATCTTTTCAACTATAAATACTCTTTATGTTTCCTTAAAATCGTTCGGGTGAATCCACCCACGCTCATTGGAAACTTGCCTGGATAAGAAGCAAAAAAAGGAAGGAAAGATTTTTACGTATTGCTGTGCTGAGAAGCAGTGTGCGATAGTTCAGAGTTTTTTTCTTCTTCAGCGATTACCCCAAACAACACGGAAACTATTTGTGTTAGTTCCCAGGAACACTGGAGCTAGCTGCGGAAGCAGTATCGGCGATGCAGATGCAGATGCAGAAGGGTGGTTATTTCAATGTGCATTGGAAGTAGAAGACCAATATTGATACCCCAGCTCCATCTCTCTTCTCTCTCTCTCTCTCTCTCTCTCTCTCTCTCTCTCTCTCTCTCTCTCTCTCTCTCTCTCTATACCTCAGTTCGTCCTGGCAGCACGCCAGGCCAAGGCGGATTACAGCAAAAGCTAGTGTCATCCGCGGTTCTGTCGCATTGCCTTCTGCCTACTCGGGGTACAATCCAATACGCCATCAACTTTCTGGTTTACATTGAACATTGTTTGATATTTTCGTAAATATCCGAAAAAATTTAGGGAATGTAACTTAAATTAATAAAAAAAAAAAAAAGAGGTGCGGTTGGTTAGAACACTCTTCTCCCATCAAGGCGACCAGCGGGGTCGAACCCGGATTTTCGCAAGTGGGGAAATGTGGTGGACGTTGCCGTGTCCTGTGGGTTTTTCTCGGGGTACTCCCGTTTCCCCCCACCCATTCATTCCGTCACTGCTCCTTATCCAGGCTGGCCGGAACGACAGGTGTGTTCCTCAGACAGGGCAGCCGGCTCCTTCGAGTGTCAGCACCAAGGGCGTAAATATTTAGGATGCGCAGGGGGAAAAGGGGGGGGGAAGAAGTTGCTCGAGAGTCTTGCACGCGGGGTTAATCTATACCTAGGGGCAGGCAATTTTCGCGAATAAATCTGAACGCCTATTAGAGTGCAACAAGGTATACCCGCACCAGAGGTTTCTTCGTTGTGATTGGCGGTCGTCTGCGAGAGAAGTCGTTTCTTTTTTTGACCGAGCCACTCAGGATGCGTTTGCTTCCGCACTGAATTACTGTTTTTTGGTGTTGTAACAATCCACACGCGCCTGAAAGAAATTCACCCAATCACGAAACACAGGCGATGCTACAGTGTTTTAACTTATAACTAATCTAGGAATCTTTTCGCGAAATCTGCATGGCCCTGCCGATACGTCATCTCTGGATAGGGTGCTTGTATGTTGTATACTGCCCATATGTTGGCCCACGTGCATGTAATAAGCAGAAAACTTTAAAATATACAGAAACCATAAAACGTAGTTTTAACTCCGAACCCGTTTCACAGTCACGCTTTTGCAAATACAAGCAAACAACACATCCCCCCCCCCCCCTCCTTCACGCAGAAAGGGGCACCGACTTGCTTCTGCTCACACAGTTTCAGCCAAATCGTGAGCCCCGACTCGGACCCTACTCTTGTTAGTGAAAATCTGTTGAAAATCTTTGAGACAGAACAACAAAAATGCAAGGGAGGCATAGAGTTAAAAAAAAAGGCCCTTAAATAAAAGTAATAACATAAAACAGAAAAATAATCAATATAGAGTGTGAGACAGAGCTTCAAAAAGTTTGTTTTGTCGGTTGTATACTAAAACTGTTTATTCTCCTTTTAACTTCTGTCTCCAGCATACTTTAGTTTTTATATCTACATTTTCTCCTGTGTGTTTCCGCAAAGAAGAAAATGAGCTTGCACGAAAAAAATATGAGAGGAGAAGAAGGAAGCGACCACTGGAGAATTAGCGAAGCAAATCGTTGGCGGGGCAAAAAAAAGGTTACCTTGCTAGAGTAAGAACCCCCTTAGGTAATATTAAGTAATATGTCATCTACAGCATCTAAAAAACTAGGGGTAAAGAGAAAAAAAAAATCCAGTACGTCATGCACAGTAATTCTGTGGAAACTACAGAGAAAAAAAAAATTCTGTACTTCTAAAAAAGATTCTTTTGGATACATCAAGTTGCCAAGAAATCGTTCGTAACACTACAATAAATAAGTATATTGTAACTCTGTACAACACATGGCTATTGTTAATTTTTCATATACATATTAAATATGTTTTTCGAGGGGATACTGAGTATTTATTGCGAAAATTGGCGCAAAATTATATATTTTAACTCATATTTCATTCAATCATGAATTTTTTTAAACCATGGAAAAGATAATAAAATAATAAACAGACTTTATTTTGTTGTATCGTGCTTCTTAATGTGAGTAGTTAATACTGGAAAGATATTCAGGGAACGGTTTACAAATAAATTTAAGTATTGGAGGTATTGGAGAGAGCACAAATGCCCCGGTAAGAATCCGAGCCCAGTATTACTGCGAACACTATTTTTTAGAGATACAGTTTTTTTTCCCATGTAATTATACAAATTTACAAATTTCTGTAATTTTACATGAATATCTCTGTTCCATGTGCAAAATAAGTTTACATTTTAGTTTTTACAGTGTTGACAACGCGTTTCTCTCTAGTTCCTTTTTGGTCCCTGGTCGCTCTTGTGGCTAACCTGAGGATATGAGTCATACATTTAATGAGCTGGTTAGTACCAAAGTGGTCTAATGTTGGAGGTCTCGGTCTACATGTCGGTCAACTGTGCGAGCGGTAGTAAAAATAATAAAAAAAAACTTTCGTTATTCCCTAAAAAAAAAGGAACTTGCGCTAATTTTATTATCATCCCAGTCGAACATAGTTTTTTTTAAAATTTAGTTGAACGTTTTTTCAATTTGTTAGACTTGCATGAAAATGATTTTGATTACAAAAACTTAGATTTGAAATTCCTACCCTAACCCCTCACTTCAACATGGCGGTGCTGTGACGTCACCCGGCGAAAGAGCATTCCACCGTATCACAAGAAGCCACGGCAAGAATGACAAAAAAAAAAGTAATTTCCTCGCCATACAAGAACTAAACTGCGAGAATCACGCATTAAACGCACATGTAAGAAAAAAGAATCATCTCGCAAAAACCTTGAAAATCGATTTTTTTTCCTGACCTCGTCGCTAGAAGAATTAGATATCACTGTGTGTATGAATTAAGTGGAGACACTTCGTTACGTTAATGATGTAAAAAAAATTGTACTGGTGTAAGTTTATTTACACATTATGTCTTTTATTCACGAATACGAACGCTTAGAAAAGAAAGAAGAAAATTTAGTCATAAGAAGTATGCCATGGGCAATGAATAAATCGAGATACATACTAGTGGGCGTAAAGACCCGTCTACAACAGCCGGAACCTGTGGACGAGATGTTAACAACGGCCAATTAAATAATTGAATGTAGCGTGGATGTTATAATTATTGTCAGCAATTGAAATAAAAATTGTATGTGTCTCAAAATATTAAAAATACTTATAATGAGCATTAGATGCCTCTGTAAGCCTAGGTTTTCCTTTCGGTAATTTTTATTAACGTTTTTATCTGTCTCTCTTTTGGTTATTACTTATTATAACGTTTTAAACAAATCGTGTGCCAAAAATCTAAAGTAATATTTTATACAAACCAAATAAAACTCTATTACGAAGATAATTGATGTAGGGACGCATCAGTGGATGTGTCGCATCCATAGAAATCTCGATTTTAGTGGACGCATCCACTTCTAGTGGTTCACTTAGCTAAGGGATCCATTAGGCTAGTATTCGTATGCAGCTAAAGAGAATCACACGTGAGGAGTTCACAAATTATATTCGCGTAATATTTATGTAGGCTACAACTTTATAGTATTTTTATGTGGTGAAAGTATTGTTAACTTTGAAAAGCTTTCGGCGCGGAAAGTATGGTATAATTGTTTTATCCAGGTGAAAGAGTATGAACTTAACCACGAAAGAAAATAACTATGAACACCCTGATACACAAAATTTTGGCGATAGTTCCTTGTCCTTGCATGGAAATATATCTCTATTGGTCAAAGTCTACGATCAACACTTTGACACGACAGGAGATTACCCAATGCCCTCCAAGCGAGTCATCCCTTATGACGGAAAGCCAACCAAAAAGCGTTTTCGGCCCTTTGAAACCTGTCAAAATCTATGAAACTGTCTTTTTTTTGTAAAGTTATATTTTTATATCTATGGAACTCACGCACGTTAATTAATTCTTATCTTAAACTCTGACAGTGTTTTTAATTAAACACCTGACACATGCATGTTTCCCGTCATTATCACTTACATTTCATTTTACAATGGACAAATAACCCTGGTGACAAACTACAACAGTGCAAGTACTATATATTGGTTCCTCCGGGCGCAGGGTTTAAGTTGTAGTGACAGTGGTGGTATCCGCCATCTTGGATTGTGACGTCACGGTGGCCATCTTGGATATTGAATACAATTAAAAAAATAATTTATGAAAGCATATATGTCATGGAATCTTCGGTTCGAACCCGCTGAGAGCAAAAGAAAATGGCGACGGATACTTCATTCGCGATCACCGGCAGACTGACCTCCCACCACTAATGCCATCTTGTTTTTGTCTGCTGGAAGCTGCCATCTGGGATACATATTTTTGTCTGTTAGAGAGTGCTACCACCATGTTAGTTTTAATTTGTATTCGCTAGAGTGCGATCATCAGTTATTACCAGGGCGTCCGCCTTCTTGACCGTCATTTTGGAAATCGGTATTTATTAAGCTAGAAATTTAGGGAAACATTCCAAAAATCATCAAAACCACTATTTAAAATAACGATTGATGCGAAAGATTATAGTCCTTGGTTCGATCCATGATCAATACATAAAATATAATTTAATTAAAATTACCAAAATAAATGACAGGTTCGAGAAAAACAAAACAAGATTGTTACAAATAAAAATGTATTATTTACTTTCTACTCTATTATAGAAACACTCGTGAAAGTTAGCAATCTAATAAACATTTAGTTCTGCATTGACTTGAACTGACTGATTCTCAGCTCTCATCGATTAAAAGAAGATAGAGACCAGCCAGGTCCTTTTCCTACATAGTATTTTTCTTCCCGACTGAGTTTCTCTATATGTACTATGTTTAACAGACTGCGTAACATCGTCGGAATTGTAATTGGGGAGTATTTACTGTATTGAATGCAAGGAATTCATTTACAGAAAAACCGCTTAATTAATTGTAATGGCAAGAAAAAAAAAAGTAAAATAATCTACTCGGCGTGAGAAACTGGACTTTGTGACCGTGTATGGTCACGAGACATTAATTTAAGATTCTACACACAAACATTTAAGGACATGAAGAAGCTTACCTTTCATGTTAGCAGGTAGGAATAAACAAATATCTTGTGACATCACGACTCATAGATGGGCTACGGCATTGTGAGGAAAAAGACAGTGCACAAAAACCATAGACAAGTGGAGACTTCATTACAACACAACATCGAATTCAGCGTTACCAACTCCGGATTTAGCAAGAAGAAGAATAAATCCCGGAAATCGGTTATTTATCGATTATGTAAACTGACTGTTAGGCCCCATCTGGGCAATTGTTTACCTTGTGGAAGGTAACAAGAGTTAATGCTTGCAGTGGGAGTTGGGACTCTGATAGGGCCCGGCCTCAACTTTTAGCAAAACAATTTCGCAGGTCAACCAAAAAGAGGAACCTTATTACCTTGGCCGGGAGTCATGTTTGCGCAAGTGGTTCTGGTGCACGCATGCGTTCTTTGCGCCTGGAACCAGGGGCAAGCAGGGCCACCGCCCAGGGCCCCGCGGCGGCCATTTTCTTTTACCATGGTCCTGGGTTGTCTAGATATCCTGTGAAAAAGTAGTGCATCTATTGGAAAACAAATATTTAAATCAAATGATTTTAAAGAGTTGGGTATCTACTTGATACCATTCGATAGTAATTGAGTTTTCATTTTTTTCATGTAGTAAAAATCTTCAGTAACTTTATTGCTTTAATAATGACGTAATTTCACCGGAATTTGACGGTTAGCATTAATGAAACTAACCCGAGATTAATTTTTTCTAGAAAGAACATCACAACTTCTCTAGGTAAATTTGAAAACATAATGGTCGAATTTTAAATTCCAAGTTGGCTTAAAAAAACATTTTTTTCTGAGAGTTTATTGTGGTAAACAGCCCTCTAATTAGGTCGGCTATTCTATACCCCCAGGCGCCCAGGTAAGGCCCTTCTCCATTATATTAGGACCCTGAAAAAGTAAATGGCCCAGGCCTCGCATAGCTAGAAATCACTGTAAATTTAAGGCCTTTCCAAAGAAGAATTCACATGAAATAAACGAAGAGTTCTTCATAGTTTCAAATAACTGAATCTTCGTAGAAACCCTGCTGTATTCTCGACTTTCGAGATGTATTTTTTCGTTCTTAACAAAGGTAAACACACACGTGCACAAAAGAAGAGTGTTGTTGATGTATACTTAACCCGTTTTTTTTTTTATGTTAGTTAAAACACCAAGAATATTATTTTGGAGTCGTGTACAAAGTAATTAACTCAGTGTCCGTAGAGCTGTAGAAAAGAAGAAAGCTGTAATTACGAACCAGCGTTCTTGGTGAATTTGAGGTGAGAATGTTCAACTGTGCGGAGCCGTCACTGCCTGAAACAACAACAGCGCAGCGCGCGACAGGGCGGCGACGCCTCGGTCAACACGTGACGAGCTGACGTCACGTCGCGTCAATACCGCGAGGGAGGGGTTAGAGGCCGCCCACCGCCATGTCTGCAACCCCCTTCACCACCCCCCCTCCCCTCTCCTCCCCACGACTGCCATCACCTTCGTGGGATTGATTCCGGTGCGGGGGGGCTCGACCTCCTGCAGGCTTGCCAACCACGCCAGGGACTGCTGCCTCTCTCTGCCCGAGGGGAAGCCTACAACTCACGTAGTTTCGGTTCCCTACCACGTTCGTGCAACTTCGGATTTCTCTCAAAAATTGAAATTAAAAAAAAAAATCGAAGGGTTATGTTAGGTTAGGTCAGGTCAGGTCAGGTCAGTCACAACATGCTTGTTTTCATTGGAAACTTCTGATTAAGCGGCTGAAGTGGCGTTAATGCCAAAACGCAAAAACTTCGGAAATCTTCGGAAATTCTTTGCTGGGAACCGAAACGACGTGAGTTGTAGGCTTCCCCTGCCCGAGGCAAGTCGTCGACTGTCGTTCGGACCGGTGATCCGGCGAGCGATCATGCCCTGACAGCTGGACTTTGACACAAGCATATTTTTTTCATGTAGCACGCGAATAGCTAATCTTTTATTGTGATCAATTGTACAGAACTGCTATTCGTGGTCGCGCGATTCGCTCTGGTAATTTAAGATTTTTTAATATACCTACATAAGCTTGACTGTTAAATTTTATATCTAAATTAAGATTAAGTTTTAGAAATACTGAATTATGATCCGCTTAGTGGGTCCGCCACTGCAGCACTACCCCTCATTATGGTGCTCCCTCTGCCCCTTTAGTGTCCGTCTCTGACCCTTCTGATGAATATCCCACTTGCCCTCTTGTCTCTGACTCTTGACACTTCTTGTGAATCTCCCACTGGCCCTCTGCTCCTCCTCTTGTGTTTGTCTCTGACCCTTCTGATGAATATCCCACTGGCCCTCTGCTCCTCCTCTTGTGTTTGTCTCTGACCCTTCTGATGAATATCCCACTTGCCCTCTTGTCTCTGACTCTTGACACTTCTTGTGAATCTCCCACTGGCCCTCTGCTCCTCCTCTTGTGTTTGTCTCTGACCCTTCTGATGAATATCCCACTTGCCCTCTTGTCTCTGACTCTTGACACTTCTTGTGAATCTCCCACTGGCCCTCTGCTCCTCCTCTTGTGTTTGTCTCTGACCCTTCTGATGAATATCCCACTTGCCCTCTTGTCTCTGACTCTTGACACTTCTTGTGAATCTCCCACTGGCCCTCTGCTCCTCCTCTTGTGTTTGTCTCTGACCCTTCTGATGAATATCCCACTTGCCCTCTTGTCTCTGACTCTTGACACTTCTTGTGAATCTCCCACTGGCCCTCTGCTCCTCCTCTTGTGTTTGTCTCTGACCCTTCTTATGAATATCCCACTGGCCCTCTTGTGTCTGACTCTTGACACTTCTTGTGAATCTCTTACTGGCCCTCTGCTCCTCCCCTTGTGTTTGTCTCTGACCCTTCTTATGAATATCCCACTGGCCCTCTGCTCCTCTTGTGTTTGTCTCTGACCCTTCTTATGAGTATCCCACTGCCCCTTTTGTGCCTGTCACTGACCCTCCACACATTACTAAAATTTCTCTCTCTCTCTCTCTGTGTATATGTGTGTGTATGTGTGTGTGTATATATATATATATATATATATATAACCAATAACATGTCATCGTGAGTTACTAGACAGGATAATGGGATTCTTGACAAAAAGAAAAAGACACTTTAATTTTAAGAATGAATCGTTACTGAACACGTTCAGGCCAACTAAATTAGATGAAAAGGGGAAAATAAGAGGTAACAGAGAGATAATAGGATTGTTTGAAGACCTGTGCATTAAAGGTACAGGTGAAATGCGGAAGTTGTTTTGAGCGGGGTGCGTTAAAAAGAAGGGTGATGTATCCATTATGTAATCATTTAATGTAGAAACATACTAGAGGGCAATCCACAGTTAGTCAAGTAACTATATGGCGGGACCAGGTGCCCAAAATGACAAGCAGCCATGTAGCAGAAGTAGGTAAGCGACGATTGGTAGGACTACATGCTAAATATACCAGTAATTAATGCTCGCGCGAGGGATGTTAACATATAAATAAAGTGACCAATTTTTTTTTACAAAGCTATAGTTAAATAATATTCTAACATCAGAATGTAGTTGTTTTATTTGAAAAAAAAAAAAACAATTGCTGTGAAGTGTTTATTCAGTCAGTAGCCGTGACTTTGCCAACGACAATATTTATATCTTCTCTGAGGTTGTAATGGACAAAAAAATTTTGTTTTGGATCGTGCATGTTCAGTGACGTCACAGGGAACAGACGTCACGAAGGAAAATATGAGTGAAAGAATGTAATACGAAGGAACAAGAGAGTTAAAAAAAAAAAAAAAAAAAAAAAGAAAGTTGGCTAGGTTGTTTGCCGAGAGAGAATTTCCTCTAGCTCACGCTGGTTGACTCTGAAGTCAAGAGTGTGCTGTCTCGCTGTCCCAACTTGAAGGTGAGAAGGTAAAAGGAAGATAGAAATAGAGAGAGCAGTCACCTTCGTTGTGGAAGATTAAAAACAATTTTAGTTGAAACGAAAACAATGTTTCTTAGAAGTATTTTTGAAATCGATCATATATTGAAAGAAAGAAAAAACTAATTGATATTATAACGGAAAATAAGTAACTTGCCACATAGAAGCAGCCTTTGGTTATATAATTAATGTTTCTAATGATCTGAAATAAAATTTTCATATGAACGAATGAATGGGCTAGAGAATATTTGGAGTAAAAATATTTCATAGTCTTGAAAGAGTCTTTAACACTTGAGTGATATTGTTTAATGTCTCCACATGGAAGTTTAATTATATCTGCATTGATTTATTCTAAGAAACAATTGTGACTAAATATCGACAGGTTTACTTACTAAACGAAAATTAAAAATCAACAATTCTAATAATATGACCCAAATTTTACACAAAGTTTCGTAATCTGATAAAAGGTGAAAAGGTATTGCGTCATTATTCTTTTAAAATGACAAATAACTATCTATCCTGAACAATTTCAAAACCAAGGTGATTTGATAACAAATGATTGAAACTTTGCAAGAATATATTTATGACAATATACAATTGCACAAAAATATAACCTTTGTGCTATAGTGTGAAATTAGTTATCATCGTATTTGTTAAGTGAATTTACTAGAGATAAACACTAAAATAGTAATATTCGGCAAATGAATTAATTAATCTAACTATTTATGATAACAACAGTCAATCAATGCTAATGCGAAGAGTTAAACTTCTAAGCTAAAGTGTTATTTCATAAATAAAGAATGAAATATGTAATATAATATTAAAACAATTTTAATTTTTAAAATAGTTTTGTATTTTGATGAAGTATCTTTCCTTCAAAATATTGATATGTTCATCTACTGTGAGATCATATTTTATATTTAGTCATAAGGGTTATCATCTGCTAGATAATGTTTTTTTTTAAAGAGATCCTTACAATAGTGCACTACACATAATCCCAGCCGTATCTGTTAGGGCGCGCACCGTTCACCATATTTAACTCAATGGTCGCTGGCAGTGTGGTCTAGTTTTTCTGCTTAGTATTGCACTATTCGCAATTTTTTAATTTTAAGTTTATGTTGCATCAATCCATTAAACTAAAGACTGTGTTCTGTAGCAGATGACAAACCTTAGGAATCAATATTAAATATATCCTATAAACAATATCACTAATATCAATGCCTAAATGACGAAAGATCATTACTTGAGAATTTTTTGACCGATAAGGTTGCTTTTTTTTTTTTTTTTGTGTTGTTAATTGTTAAGGCAAGGTTTGTATGAAGGAAAATTTTTAAAAAATCCACCGGTAAATTCTGAAAAATGTATTCAGTTTGCGAGTTTGCTGTCACAGGTTTTCATAACAACAAATTCCGCATTAAATATTTCAGTGTTTAATCAGTGGTTATCATATATTTGGTACATTACAAACCTTTAAATGTTTTCATAACATAACATTAAAATTTATCAAATTACACTTTAAATATTTCAATGTTTTATCAGTGGTTATTTTTGGTGCATTCAAAACAGTAACATTTTTTCTTAGCATAACATAACATAACCGTTAAAATGTTCAATTTTAACCTTCAGTTGATTTCAGTTCGTAGTTAATTGATATATTGCCACCAAGGAGGCATCGAAATATCGTTCGGCGTACGCGCAACGCAAGCCAACTACAAGATCCTAGAGTATATGAGACTGACGAAGAGCGTAGACACAGTTTGGAAGAAAATCGAATAAGAATTTCTCAAGCCGCGAACCATTATGACTCCAGAACAACGGATACAGTCGAGTTTGACTCGCTCAGTTGGAGCCTACACACAAAATAATTTGGAACGGCAACAAAACAAATTGCCAAGCGTGACATTGACACAAATGTTTGGCATTCAAATATGATCCAACAATCAGTCACAACGCGGATGTATCGGTCGACTTCGGAACAATGAGCACTGTTTGTCAACACTGCAATGCTTTGAGATTTCCACATGAACCACCAGGATTATGTTATGCGAGCGGAAAGGTCAGATTTACACCACCACCAGAGCCACTGGCTTTTTTGCTTTCTGCCAACCTCTATCGAAGCATTTCTTGCATTATATACAGAAGCAGAACAATTTCTTTCAAATGACATGGTTTGGGGTGAACATTATCGAAGAAGAGTTTTCAACCTAACTTTTAAGGTAAATTCTTTTTCGACTGCATTTCACATCACATACACAAAACAAACACATCACACAGCGTTTCACTGAGGCTCATCAATCATTTGTTTTCTATTGTACATATTCAAGGACAAATTCACCATCGTGCAGGAGCATTGTTGCCGTCAGTGAATGATTATAAATTTGTTCAGATTTATTTACTTAAAAATTCTGATGATTAAATTAATCAGCGTAGTGCCATAAATCGTGCCGTAAATCATGAGATTATTGTGCCACTGCAACAACTCTTGCATGAACACAATCATTTGTTCAAATTGTTCAAGACTGCACTAGAAGTGATTTCTTCAGATAATCACAAAATAGTGATTAAAGCAGATAAAAGACCAGCAGGTGAACATGAAAGATGCTACAAGATACCGACGTTAAATGATGTTGCTACTGTGGTTATTGGCGAGAATTTGGAGTCTCGGGACATTGTGATTTTACGGCGTGATGGTGATAACCTTCAGCGTATCTGCGAAACCCATCGTTCGTACGATGCATTACAATACCTACTGATATTTTGCCGTGGATAAAGGATATAATTTTTGTACAATTCTTGGTATGTATGTATGAAAGTGATAAAAACTCCGACACCGTTTGACCGATCGCATTGAAAGTTGGCACATCGAAATGTTTTTTTTTTTTTTTTTTTTTTTTTTTTCACGGAGAATGTTTTTATGGTATCCAGCGCATCAACTTCTTACACCGTTAAACCGATCTCCACAAGAATTGGTATACATACATATTTGAACACGGAGAGTATTTTCGCGATATCATTTTGCTATAACTAGCCACTAGAAGGCGCTGCAGCGCATAAACTTCTAAAACGTTCAATCGATCGTCATGGGTAAAAACAATCATAGATCATGGACATACAAACAGTAATAGTGTTTAATTTCTCTATGTTCACCACACTGTCGTATAACGCTATGCATTTTGCTGTAACTCTCAGGACAATATATCACCCTGTGTTCAGCCCGGGCAACGCCGGGTACTGCAGCTAGTGTGTGTGTGGGTATAAAAAAACCTCCGAATGTTTATGTTTACAAAACACGAAAAGTAGTCGATTGTTCGACTTAAAATTTTGACACAACGTTGCATTTCAATACGTAAGTGTTTTTATAGTAAAATTTTCCACCAAAAAATCCGGAAATTTTCCTGGAAGTCCGTCGGTTTCAAAGTAAGACGCATGAATTTTGATATTATGGTGTTCGGTTAGAAATAAACATATACGGGTCTGAGTGTTTTTGTAAATGAAAAATACTTCGTTTTTAATATAATTTTGGAACGTTTTATTTACACTGTGACGTAACAAGTCACAGCGGGATATTCAAAGCTGTCAACAATATATTTTATTTATTATTTGTTTCCATATATTTTATTTATAATTCATTGATTTTTGGACATTGCACTGCTCTCTGGACTGATAGACTCTATGATATTATAACAGGAGCATATCAACAATGGTTTGAACAATATTCATTATTATGAGGTGGCCAATCAAAATCCCACGTTTGATTTTGGGACCTTTTTGAAGATTAATTTGGAATATAGAAAAATGTCTGGTGATGCAATATTAAAAAGGACATTAATTTTTTTTGTGCGTATGTACATCGAGTGCAATCATTTTGAAAGTTATTTAAAAGTGTTTTAAATAATTCGATCGGACGACGGAACCCACGAAGAAGTGAGTAAGCCTATTTTAATAACAGTAAATAGCTACCCTTAAATCAGTAGTGCTTTACGTCCATAAATACCGTGAATTAACAGCCACTTACGATTGCAAACTGAAATTAATCGCTAGTAAACGTCCTTTTAATGCAGGCCATAACACTATTATCAGAGTTAATCCTTTTCTTATCTTCCCAGAGGTCTGAGAAACTAACAAGATATCAAATATACCCTGAGCTAAGCCAAATGAAAACAATTTAGGTTAATTGAAAATTTAACGTAAATTTCACATTTTCTGTAATATTTTTTTCTTTCTTTTAAAGCTGATAGAACGTTTACTAGCGATTAATCTCAGTTTGCAATCGTAAGTGGCTGTTAATTCACGGTATTTACGGACGTAAAGCACTACCGATTTAAGTGTAGCTATTTACTGTTATTAAAATAGGCTTACTCACTTCTTCGTGGGTTCCGTCGTCCGATCAACTTGTGCATAAATAACATCAAAAACTTTTTCAATGCATTATTTGTTGTGATAATCAGATACAGAACATTTGCAGTTAAATCTGCGCATGCCGTAAATTTCCGGCCGATTATCAAGTTAAGGCTAAACACAGTTTTGCTGGATATAAATTTGTATTTTATTTCTAAATAAAATTATATATATTGTTTTTGTTTTCCACCAAAATATCCGGAAATTTTCCTGGAAGTTTGCCGTTTTCAAAGTAAGACGCATGAATTTTTATATTATGGTGTTCGGTTAGAAATAAACATATACGGGTCTGAGTGTTTTTGTAAATGAAAAATACTTCGTTTTTAAAAGAATTTTGGAACGCTTTATTTACACTCTCTTAATATGTAGTTTAGAACCTAATTATATTTGGAAGGTATAGCTTGAAAGGAGATTAGTCTCGTCACGTAATTCATATATATTCTCCTTGAAATGTAAGCGCGGAAAAAAACAACGAAAAATTACTTTTGTAATTTGTTATCGCTTGCCATATAACGTGTTTTAAGAGTTGGCTCACAATAAGTCATTGGAAGCATTAGACGATACATTGAAAGTTTTGAGAAATAATCAGGTTCAATTTGGTGGAGCATGGGTGTTACTATCCGGTTTATTCAAGCAAACGCTTCCAGTTATACCTCGCTCAACACCATTTGATGAATTGAATGTTTGTTTGAAATATCCAACGTTTTGTAGCACTGTCAAAAATTGCATTTAACAACAAACGTGATAGTTTACTTCAAACCGATCCAACAGCTGACATTTTCATTACAATTATTCAAGATCGGTTACGACACTGCACCTACAAATCCAGAAACAGGAAAAATCACCTTCCCATCTAATTTTTTGCAATATCGCGAATTCAAAGTATTAGTAGACAATGTTTTCCAAAAAAATTGAAACAAATTATCGAAATCATTCTAGGGGCCAAAAATGTCGACGTATACGATATGAACATCATCATTCTAAACAGAATCGCAGGTGAAACAGTGACATACAAATCCATTGAATCCGTTATAAACCAAAGTGAAGTAGTGAATTGTCTTACGGAATTTCTTAATTCACTCGCTGTTCTCTGGATTACGTCACTCATTCTGAATTTGAAATTTGGAATGCCAATTTTATTACTCTGAAACATCAATCGGCCAAAATTATGCAACGGCACACGATTAGGAGTTAAAAAATATGAACAATCTAATTGAAGCAAAAATTCTGATTGGACCTCATAAAGGTGAAGACGTAATACTTCCACGAATACCACTCATTCCGACCGACATAGCGTTCGAGTTCAAACGGCTTCAATTTACAATACGCCTTGCGTTCGCTATGGCTATCAGTAAAGCGCAAGGACAAATTTTGCAAGTGTGCGGTTTGAATTTAAAAAAAAAAAATGCTTCTCTCATGGACAGTTATACGTCGCATGCTCAAGAGTCGGTAAACCATCTGATCTTTATGTTTATGCAGGAAATGGACAAACGTAAAATGTAGTCAATCCTCTAGCTTTAAAATAAAATTATTTTATGTGAAAATAATATTCTTTCTTTATTTCCTTTCATTCCTCAGCATAGCCACAGCAACTCAAAGCAGGGTATTAAATTTAATGACTTTTGTCCAGGTGAATCAATGTTCGCTAGAATACTTTGATTTGCTTTCCTTTCATATCAAACTGTGCCACAGCGAAGCGTGGTCGGGTTCAACTAGTGTGTGTGTATATAAAAAGTTCTAGGTGGATCACAGACCTGTATTTCCCAAGGTTACACCGTAAAACTTTTTTGTACTTTTACAATGAATTTCCTTAGAAACTCAGTTGCCAACGATATCACTTGTTAAACTGTAAGGCAGATTTTGTAAAATTGCAAAATGCAACAAAGCTCTGGCCTGCAGTATTGCAAGTGACAGCGTTGGCAACAGATTTTCCAAGGACATTCATTGTAAAAGTATTTTAAAAAAATACTGTGTACTTTTGTTTTGCATGGTCCTATGTCTATCCTATTTGAAATATGCGTTAAAGCCATGCTTAGCAATATGAGTTATTTTAGGATTGAAAATAGTTTTGTATAATGACGAAAAATTTCTTTCGAAGATTGGGGGTAATGTTTTATACCGATATATTTGTCTACCACACAATAGTGAATTCACTCACGAGTACGTTTCATTGTTTTTGTTCACTTGTAGAAATGAGTAACTGAGAAATTTATTCAAGTTGAGGAACTGTGCGCTGATTAATTCAGGTAATGATGACAGCTAAATTGTTAAAACGAGATGATCGTCGTGCGATCAAATAATCATTAGTGGCTAGCGGGCCGCATCTGCGATACTGTACGACTGCTAAATATTCATGACGACGTTCGCATGCCGTCACTTGTGACGACTGCCTTTTGAGGTTAGCCGGGCGTTTAAGAGGATAGTCTCGCTGCCTATCCTTTTAACGTTTTGACGTAAATACGTCTTTAAAACTGCTTCCACAGTGGGAGGCAATTCAAAACACGAATGATAACAAAATCGGGCGATACAGTTTAGTGTTGCAGCTACATAGCTATCATCTCCACCCAAAATGTAATTACACCACTGGATAGCTAAAGGATCAAAGAATTCGTTACGCCATGTGAGGACTGTGACGCATCGCGCGCCTTGGAGGGGGAAGCGCCGCCATTTTGAAGTCATTTTGCTGCGTTTCGAGATTTCCATTTAGTATAACCTTTGACTCGGAGAAACTACGACGTTCGTTTGAGTTTCAATCGTCAGCTCTCGTCAAAATCTATCGATTGCGTATATAAAATATTAGTTTAAAATAATTACAGTGAATATATATGGTGTTTAAATAAAAAAGCGTCTTTTATATTTTGTATAGAAAATATTACCTGTTACGTACACGTATTCACGTACAACACACGCCCATGACACAGCCACACCCCATTTTTTTTTATCAAATTAGGTAGCGATTGTTTGTACAGGTCAGTTATGTTGGCAGAGAGTAGATGGAACATGTGCTAGCGAAAGTGATTTCGAACAAACTGGACCATTGCCAGGCTACCGGACGATTTCTCTTTCTCAATGTGGCGTTATAATATCCACTGCATGCTTTCTCATTAACATAAAGTGAAACATTGATATCAAAATGGCGCTACAGCTCCACCCTCCTCAACAACAAACACAAACCGTATTTGTGATCGGCCTCGTAAAAGGCTTACCGGGCAAAACAAAAATCACCACAATCTTGCAGGTGTTTGGAAATTAATTTGTTCAAATCTGTAACTGGAAACGCTTTCTGCGAGATAATAATTTGTTTGGTCTTCAGAGGGAAAACTGATAATTTATTGGTATATTTGCAATTTTGATGGACCCAGGTTTTAATCCTGATTTCTATGTTCCGTTATTTACTGAAACCAGTCCTTGCAAGAACGGGAGTGGTGACTTATGACAGTCCATAGTCTATCATTTCCCTAACGGATTCTTTTTGTTAGTGTTCTGTAATTATTTTCGCAGTAAATTTTTTTGTCAGTTACCTTACCAAATGTTTTGTATTTGACAACATGATAATTTTGTGGTCTTATTAGAACTGTTTATTAGTGACAGTGATAATTTCCTCTCGCTAATAAACTACTTCGTGGGCTTAATAACATACAACATTATTTATTTTTTCACCCGTGAAGATATTGAAAAAAAAAATTTGGCGGCAAAAAAACTGTTCTCTCTGTGTTTCCCTATCACAAATGATTCGCTGTTGAAAAAACGTACAGGCACATACAAAAATAAATATGCTCAGCGAATGAATATTAGTTTTGTCACTAAAGAGCTTGAGGGTTCTCAGTTACAGTACCAATGTTATATTTGGCATTACCGTCCACCCATCAAGCATTTAGCGCCCAAATGCGTTGCAGTAATTGGAGTGCATGCCGAATTCTAAGTCGCCTTTACACAATATATAATGTTTGTTAGTTTGACAAGGAAATTCTTTGGAATCTAGGTGCCAACACAGGTTATTGTAATGCTACAATGATGGAAAATATGAAAAAATAAGAACTAATTAGGGAAATATATGTTATATTTGTGAGTTTAAAAGAAATTGTTAGACAAATTATTATTCTGTATCACTGCCCTTTTGACTGCCATGCAAGTTGTATTTCGGGTCCATGCATACCATGTATGCAATCAATTAATTCGAGAGAGTAGAATATTATTTTTTGCAACGATAAACTATTAATGGTGTGTATTAGGTACACCGGAATGTAGAGTATAGCTTACACTGTTTGAATTTTAAATTCACTTTAAAATAATTTGGCGACTTGTTTTCAATATTTTTTTTTGTAAAATCAAAAAATACGAAAATTGAAAAATATAAATCTCTGCGTATCAGGTAATTTGACTGGAGTACTTTAAGAACTTATCCATCATTAATCAGTGTGAAGAGTTTAAAACAGTTTTAAGCAGGATCGCATTTATTCAAGATGAAGCGAAAATATTTTTTTCCTCCCACGGCAAGAAACGTCAACGAAATCTTCACGAGAGCCTAGCTACAAAATTGTCACTTGCTATTTTTTTTTAATATATATATATATATATATATTTCGCGCATTCATTACCCGCCTGTCAATTTTTATTGCGTTTTCCTCGCGTGACGTCACGCGGCGAGACGCAATCACGCAGCCTATGAGGAGGCTTGTGGCGCGAGGGATGCGTCGCGTCGTTTGCATAATGCGCGCGCGCCATGATTGATGGCGCGGAACCCACTCGGCGGCTCGGCTTCGCTGGCCGGCCCGGCTGTTCCGCTTCCTCGGGCGTTGTCTTCCTTCCAGAGTCCTCGATGTCTCTCCCGCACCTCGTGTTTTCCCTCGCTTTTCCCTCCACAGATGTCTCCTGAATGTTACCTCACTCCAGTGCTCACTTGCGTGACAGCTCAGAAACAACTTTTGACGTGACAACGCGTCTGAATAATCGATGAACGCCGGCTGCACGCACGGAAAAGGATGACTCATTGTCCCGTTACGCTCATTGTACGCTTGCGCCGCATCTATCTCTCGTCCACTCGATTGGAACAACCATCGATTTGACTTTTTCGAGGCACATTAAACTTGAAACACTCCCATTCGGTTCCTACTTTTCCTATCATCGTCCTATCCTTAACTGAATAACACAGATTGGAAGAAGTTAAATAGCAAACATGTATAAAATTTATAGTAAAAATAATATCTTCGTTAAAGTAATAAACATATTTGAATTAATAAGTGCAAATCAAAGTAAATTTATCAATTAAATTGTAGATTTCATATCACTCCTTTTTTGTATCCATACAAAATAGTCATAATTCAATAAAAATGATTCAATTTTATTCAATAAAGTATGCAGTCATTTCATCTTTTTTTTGTTATGACGTTGTCACGTTAAACTATCGTCGGTAAACCGACTTTACAGACAACCAATTTTTTTAGTAAACATCTGATAATGTTACAAGCTGAAGCCACAGAGTTCAGTGTTTTCAAAATAAAAAGTTTTTTTTTTTACAATACCAAAAATCTGATGTACACATTGTTAGCAGTGGACATTAAAAAAAGAAAGTAGAACATTTAGTATCATTGTGGCTTACTTTCAGAAAGTTTGATGGAACAGTTAAATTATTGTGAATTAATAACTGTTGCGCAGCATGCAATTTTTGTTTTAGTGTAATGCTGAACCAAGTTCTAGATTAATATTCTCAAAGCATTTGCTGATTAACGAACTAAGGTTGTAAGATTCATACTGGAATAAATTGACAGAAAGTTTTCTTAAATAATTGTAATGAAAGGACTCAGCGTGTGAGACATAGTCTTGAAGGCTGTGTTTTTGCTAATGATTTAAAATTGAACTATGATTAACGTTTGTTAATGGCTATAAAATTAGATAAGTTTATTTCATGGATTTCAGAAACTTTAAGACAAGGAGTATAAAAAGTCCGTATGGAGCTTTTGTCGTAAAACGCTTTATTTTACAGACTTCTATAATATATTTTTTCTGTACATTGGATGAAATTTTGAGAGGGAAAAAATTTGTAACCAAAACAATATATTTTAGAATTTTTGCCTGTTTTTTATTTGTTTCTTCTGGCATCACTCTAAAACTACTTGACGGATTTTGATTACACTAATGTTATTATTAAAGTACTTAGTTTACTTAAACACAGGGCTATACGTGATTATTATATTCTACTTCTAAGGGGGTGAGAAAGGGGTAAATACGGTTTTAACATAATTTATTATACGTCTGAAGCTTAGCAACACAAAAAAAAATATGTGGTACCAAAACTACCAACCACAATTTACCATTTTGCGAAGTTCAAAACTTTAAGGGAAGTAAAACTGTAATAATGGTTTTAAAACTGAAAATGAACACACCCGATTCCGGTTAGAAACTAACAAAGAACAACTTGCATGTATAGAGAGGTATTGTAATTTATTTTAAATTTATCAAATGTGTTTTTGTAAGGTGGAAAGGGGGGTACTTTTTGGTTTATTTTAAGAAATCTTATCTTCGAAGCTAATTAACTATGACGTAAATGGTTTATTAAGTATAATAAAGTTAATAAACCAACCATTTTTTTATCATTTTGCGAGATTACGCCCATAAGAGGAATAAAAGGGGTGAGTTGGTTTTTTAAGTAAAAAATGCATACTTCCAAATCCATGATTCTATTTTAAGAATAAACAAATGCATATAATTAATTGGATTATTAATTTTTCCGGAGTTCTAACTTCAAGGGGATACGTCTTGTATTAACATAAAATAATTATGAACATAGCAAATAAAGCTGGATGTAAGACACTGAGAATGAATAACTTAATTAATTTCTTAGGGTAAATTTGTCATTTAAAAAAAATTACTCCAAAGGCAATGAAACGGGGGGATATTATTTTTATTATTAATAAATCCGTGCCCATGCTTAATTTTTTGATGAAACATAAAAGTCTCAGTCAAAAGCAGATTTGTGCCCTCATTGCGTGCATGTGACGTAATGTTGACGGTTCGTCAATCATGTCGGGTTTTGTACGTTTTATTTATTTATTTTTTGTGGCGGTGACATGCATGAACAAACACAGAATGTTCTTCTAACGCTGCGCTGTTAAAATGAAGACCGCGGGCGGAAATAATTAACGATACTCGAGGAAAATCGTTAACAGCTGAACCTGTGCACTTGCACGGAAGCCTCGATATTTAAATTATTTTTTGGCCAATTATTGTCAGACTTGTAGACCTTAAATGTGACAAAGTTTTAATTATATGTAAGAAAATCTTTTTCTTATTTTTTGCTATAATAGCTGTTATAATTCGCATTTTCGACATCATGGCGGAATTAAATGCATTACGGAACCGAGACTTAATGGAGACAGTAATATTTCGCGCTTCATAAAATCATTTCTTCTCTCTGTTAAAATTTTTTTACTTCATATAGATGTGAGAAATCTCAAAACTATATTTTCATCTAAAAAAAAAAAATCGAGTGAAGTAGAGATTTCGGTTTTCAGTGGTTTCCCGAAATCGCAGGCTAGTGCTAGGATGGTTTCTCACAATAGATCAAGACCAATTCAATTACACTACAGAATAATACCGGACAACTTCGAGATTTTTGTGTGAAAACTAACAGTCTGATATATGGCAGACGGTATGCCCATTACGAACACTGCATATGTTTGGTGCATATGATACAACTTAATGACAGCGCAAATATCCTTTTCTCTTAGAATTTTTTTAATGATCATACAGTTCTTCGAATTGCATAAAAAAAAGTTAGCTATTCATGTTTGACACCAGATAATGTAATTTGTAATTTAAAAATTGAAGTTTATATTTTTGTAGTCACTTTTCTTGCCGATAGGTTATTTTTAACACTTAGAGCCTGTGGTGTTACCATAGAGCTGTCAGGCATTAGTATCCAGAGAGAGAGAGATAGAGTGAGTGTGTGTGTGTTTCATCGTCTCTAAATGAGCTCGCCCTCTATGTGACTTTAGTAATAAAAATAAAAATAACCAATAGATTACCACAGCAATCTTAACCGCCCATGTTACATTATTAGCGCCCAGTAGTAAATGATACGATGTGTTTATTGTGTATCGTAATGTCCCATTTCACCCATTTTAACTATGAAAAATAGCAAAGAAATTTGTTTTAAATAAAACTATCAAATGGACGTTTATATTAATTTGAAAACTTGTTAATAACGAGATTTGTCCTTTAAAATCATAAGTTGTTTTGTATTCGATTTTTTTCCATCAAAAATCTCCATCTTGGCGTTATCCGATTTTTTTTACCTAAGCTTTTTAATGTCGTCACTTCCGCCGTTGTTAGCCGAGTGCCCGCTCAGTGTTGAAAGTTATGTCACGGCGTAGAAGAAAGTTGCAGTTTGTTGCCTGATCGAATCGAATAACCAGTTTTGTTAATTAGGCTGTTGCGCGTTCTACTTTCGCAAAGGTTTCTGACACACAACATAAGATTCCGGCATGCGTGAACAAAGTAATAAAATGGTTTTACTAAATTTGGTTTACGCATTCACTCCAGACCAGTGCATATCTTTGTCGTGAGTTTCCTGAAATAAACAGGCTTGATTCTTTACTGAACAGGTCTAGAGGACTGCTGTTACGGATGTTTGAAAGACCTTGACGCGACAAAGTGCAACTCCCCCGCCCCCTTTCAACGGTCAAGATAAGGCCAAGTTTCAAAGTTGTGTGTGTTTGTTTCGGAGGCCAAGTGTAGAAGTGCCGTAAATACGGGAAACTTTACCCTTAGGTATTACTTTGTCTCAAAACGAACAAAAGCGTGTAAACCATGCCTGCTACAAAGTGATAAACTGATTGCCAGGTATGATTATACGCAGTAAGATATCTAATACGATTAATGTTGTTTGGAATTTTTAAAATTAATATTTATGTTAATTTTTCTTTATTGATTTGTAAAAAAAAAGTATCCTCCCCACCCCCCCTTTTTTTTTCAAAGTAGTACCAGTGTAAACTAAGGGTAAGTAAAGTGTCTGTGTTTGTATTGATGCGAGCATGTCTTTCATACAAACTTGACATTTGTGTTTCGTGTATTAAATAACATTAATGTACATGTATTTATGACTTTTTTTTTACCGAAAACATCAAACAATTTACTTGAAAAAAAGAATTAAAAAGAATTAAGTAAAATCCAAAATAAAATGTTCAGTTTTCTGTTTTCAAGCAATAACATTATATATGTATTTATTTATTTATGTATGTCTTTATAACGTGTTTTACAGAAAATTTTAAAAAAAATCACTTAGAAAGTATTAAAACAAAATAAAAAACAAAATATAAAATGTTCAGTTATATTTTCTCAAGCAAACTCATTATTTAAATTTCTATGTGCAAACGTTCGACTGCTGAAAGTCTACTGTTGCCTGAGATTTTAGTGTGACGATTAAACAACTCAATTAAAGAGAAAACATCCTCATAAAAAAAACGTTTTAATTGTATCACTGGACCCTCCCTTAACAGAATCATCGCTACGTCCCTGTAAGTGTCCAATATAGAGTGGGAAAAATTGCAAGCAATTTTTGAATATAATATCGTCGTCGATATGGATCCGAAATAAGTATGGTTTGCGTGCTAGTGAAAACTAGTATTACTTGAACTATAGATTATTTTTTTTTATCACGGTGATCTCAAATGTTTTGTTTTTTAACTTTGCTTTTAAACTCAATTTTGCGAAAGATGTTCTGATTTAACTGGGAAATAACTATCTGAAGATAAAACCATAACAGATTAGACTGTGGTTTTCTAAACTAAACCATGATAACAGCTTTGGACGCGGCATTGGATTTTGTTCATTTTACTACCGAGGCGTTGTTTTGTACCCATCGCTCAAACGAGTGACCATGTTCTCTATTAGGGTCCTGACTGCTAGAAGACACTTCGTCACCTGAGAATTGGAGTGTTCCATGTCCAATGAAGTCGGAACTGAGATATAGGCATCTGAAAGTTCAAATAACTATGAATATCATGACATAGAACAAAATAATATTGGTCTTAAATTAAGAACAAACATTTTTATGTCCGTAGACGTGTGTGGATATAGTACAAATGAATACTAATATTAATTTCGTGTCCATAGCATAAAAAACCTAAAAAGTGGACATAGAACACTCCAATACTCAGGCTGCGACTTGTCATGTTCCGATATAGGCGCGTTGCATTTTGAGTAGTCTTAGGCGCGTTGCAACTCCTTTTGCAGCATCGCTGAGCCACTTATTTTTCGCGAAAAGCATTCGATACCAGCTGTTTGTTAAAACGCTGTAGCATCGCATCCTCTCAGACGCGTGTATACTGTCCGCACACGAATCACAGGCATTCCGTGAGGAAGAAAACGCATCATGAATGGCCCCAGTCCAACAAGGCAATGGCCTCTCTTGCCAAGTCACAAGGAATAAATTGCTGAAGCATACCTTTTTGCATATTATTTCGCGAGCAATGCCAGTCCCTAACGACTTTAATCACTCCGCATTAAGAGGAGCAATACATCGCCACCCACGGAAATAGAAGTACGCAAAAGTTTTGTTTGGTGAGTATGTTTCTTTTAGTTTCAAACAGTTAAAAACATTTGAAAGGCAGGATGTTGATTGTTAACATTATTTTGGATACATGCTATTGCTGGTTTACAAAGTATGTCGTAGAGAAAACATGAATAATGGACAAAGAAAATTGAATACGCAAATACACAGAAAACAAGCCAAAAATCAGCCCATGTCAAAAAGATAAGTGTATGGACATCACAGAGAATTCCGTGCAGTATTTAGCCGGGTCATTCAGGGCGCGTTTACTTCCGCACTAGCGTGCTGGCGGTAAACATGAATCTGAAACACAGCTTCAACACACAGCTCTTCTGGAAATCTCTTTGCGAAAAGTTCATGGCCCTACTCATACACAGAAAAAGAAACTGTACTTTTATCAAATATTCCTTTGGAAACCAGTTGCCAATATATAGCTTGATAGTAAAACTTTGTACAGCACATGGCTATGATTATTTTTGCTTATACGAAATAAGTTACACGAGATAATACTAAGTATTTATAACGAATATTGCCCCATGATTTTATATTTTAATTGTATAATTTTTTTAAAGCATGGAAATAATAGAATATTCAACTATTGGACTTCATTTTGTTTTACCATGGTGAGAGATGTATGCGTTTAATACTGGAAAGCTATACAGGGAATGGTTTACAAATATCTTTAACTATTGGAGGTACTAGTACATAAAGCATAAATTCTCGGGAAAGAATCCGAACCCCGTTGTTACTGTGAACGCTATTTTGTAGTGATACAGTTGTTTTCACGTTAGTGTTTAATTGTACAAATAAGTGTAGTTTCGCATGAAGGTTAACTGGTTCGACATCACCACAGAAGGTTGTTGACAGTGTGGGGATGTGACAGCACGGCACACACTCGGAACGGGAACTAGCCGACTCGAGGCCTCGCTTTGTTCCGGGCAAGAGCCACTAACGACCCGGTTCCTAAATAGCGCCGGGGAGACGCGTTTGTATTCCTGCCGTGCTGCGCTCTCTCGCCTCGTCCCTCCATGCCTCTCCTCCCCCCTCTCTACAACCAACCAGTGCAACTGCTGTCCTGCGGGCTGGTCGTGAACACACATGTCGCGGCGTGAGACACGGTGAACAGCCAGGGTCGTGGAGTTTACCGCGGAAAGTAGTTCCGACAACCCGCTCACGCACAGCTTCAGAAGAAACTACGCGATTAAAAAAAAAACTGCTCAACATGGGCGTAGATCCTGGGGTAGGGGTTAATTCCACCTGGAATTAAGCAGCCGCTCATTGAGGGAACCATCTAGCGCTTGCAAAAGCGTGACTATTTAAAGGGGTTCATAAACGTAAACATTTAAAAAAAACTATTTTTTATGGAAAACACTCGGTATGAATTATAGTTTTCTGCTCTGATTGCATGCATTTGGGCCAAAATATGGGAGTCGTACAACATAAAAAGCGTCCTATCCAGTGATGGACTTTAGTCGGCAAACCCCACGCGGAAAACTTTCGAGCTGGGTGCTCCCTCCCTTATGAATTCACGGCCCTGCTGTTTTTCTTGATCCCCCTTTGCGAATCCCACATATCTGTGCTGCTGCTCATATCCGAGTGGTGTCTGTTTACTAAAATCATTCGAGAATACGCTTAGGGCGGATGATAGCCCTGTTTCCGGATTTATTTTCCGAACTATATTTTTAGAAGTTTAAAAATGACTAAAAGGCGTGTTTTTAGAGTAATGTTTAGGCATGAGCCACGCACTACAGAACCGTGAAAGCACACGAGAGAGTTGCTTTAAAATGTTTTATTAATTTCTTCATAATATAATAGTAAAAAAATAATAGTTTTGCAGGATTTCATACATTCATACAATCTTGGTGTATTTTATATGACGCTACCCTTATCCAACCAAACTTTCATTTTAATTATGATCACCTAGACATTTTTAAAACACTTAACCTAACCTGTACCCAGGGCCATTTCATTTTCGCGGAAAGTTTTCCAGTGTTAAAACGGAATAACAATAGCCCGATGCATCCGTCCGTCGGTCATGTGACCTGCAGGCAATCGAATGGCCCGAAAAATTATATTCGTCCGTCCGTCCGTCAAAACCTCGGCAAGTTCCTCCTTTTGACGGACGGATAGATGAACATATCTATGGATTTTTGCTGAGGCAGTCAAGTGTTACCAGAATACATACCTGGGTTAGTTTGTAATTGTTCGTTCAGATGTTTATTCACAAATAAAATACGGTTGTTAAAACTCATGTCCAAAAAATTAATTCACGACCATGAATTTTTCCGAGGATAGGTATAGCTAATAAAATACGTACAGGAAGGAGCATGGCATAAATAGCAAACAACTTCAGTATTAATCTCCGATAGAAAAACGTTGATTGTTGGCAGCACTTATTTGGGAAAATATTCCGACGGACGGAGACACGGGTTTTTGTAATTCGGGCTTTGCCGGAGGATGTTATTAAATCTAACTGTGATTGGCCTACGCCTGTTCAAGAATGATTTGGGGGGCGGAGGGAAGGGGGTTGGTAGAAGGTTTTGGGAGGCTCTCCTGCTCGCGAAGAAAGAGAACTTAAAGACACTCGTTTTTAGTGGGCGGTCGCCAGATATGTGCGAAAACAGAGACCCGGGATTCGCGACGTCGTGGTAGGTAAACATCGTGAATAAATTTTGTTACACTGTCAAACCTTTCATCTTTAAAGCTACGAAGATTATTTGCTGGTTACAAATCATACATTCATATTTGTGAATCCACTGATGTCTTCTTAAATTAAATGGTACTTAGTTTTATTTGCTACTCAGAGAAAGAAAAAAAAGATCAGATTTGTGTATGGCGAGACAGATATTTACTAAATATAACACAAATACTTGTAAATATTTAATTATTTGAGGATGGTGGGGGAAGGTTTAATTGAAGATTGTATGGTTTAAGTTTATTTTTATTTTTATCAGGGTAATAAAGTAAACTGAACACAGCTTAGATTTGATAACGTCATTAATCCATGCTTTACCCATGCTTTATCCATGCTTCGCGCCCAGAACGTCACTCACCAATTAGGTCGGCGCTGGCAGTGCTATTAACAAGGAGCATTTATATTTTTGAAAGGCGGGCCGAAAAATAACTTAAATTTCGTTAAAAGCATATAACCGTTTTACTTTACAGTAAACCAAAATTAGTAAAAAGAAAATAAGTGTTTATGTAGTAACAATGGTCTATATATTTACCTGCCACTGATTTCGATATACGCCCTTGCAGGCTTACACTGTATTTCATAGAGGAACTTTAAGAATGGAAAAAAGAGATAAGTTGACTACGTAAACACACATAAAACAAGTTAAAGTCAGCTGATGTTAAAAATTTGTGCATTCATCTCGTTATCCGTTATTGAGGATTTTCTATGACACATATTGTAATGCAGCAATGTTGTATATCCGAAAAATAATTTTAAATGAATCTTTACCACACAAGAATCGTTCAAAGAACATATTTTTCTGCCACTGTGGTTTTGTCAACAATGTTTGTAAACAATTTCATGTGTTTGTCACTGTTTGTAAACGAAGATCATGTATTGCTTTGCAAGTAAGTAGATTAATATAGTATGTTCTGCCACAGGTGAAGGATCAAGGATGCAATATGATAATTTCCAATGGTTCAGGGGAGGGAGTAAAACGACCCAAAGTCCCTTTCGAGGAACCCTAGAAAATATATAAAAAAAATTAAATTTCCAAAGGGACTTAATATTTCCCCTACCATCCACTACAAAAAAAAAACCTGTACCTAAAGTGCCTTGAAAAATCAACAAAGTGGCTTAACAAACTCAAGCGCCAGGAGTACGTTGAGGAGTCAGCTGTCTGGATGACCTTTACCTTCAAAAGTCTCCATAAACGAATCAATGATCCATAAAATGATCAACATGTTCCAGTTTCAAGGAGTGAATTCCCCTTTTCTAGGGAAAATATCCCACTATAAAATCTAAAGCTTCAAATGTCAACAAAGTTACTAAAAATTTACCTATAAGGCATTTTGAGTCTTTTGGGTACCTTTTAGTCAATTTCTCCCTCCCTCGCACCTTTGATTGTTAGTATATTGGATCCTCGATCCTCCGCCTGTGCCAGCAGATACTATGTTCATCTACTCAATGATAGTTTCGGAAACTGTCGGAGTTGAGACGGGTTGCGTGACACGAACTATACAACATTCACACTTGGGTGGTTTTTGGTAGTTCGGGCGGACACAGCGATGCGCGCGGAAAGCCCGCGCAAGCACAGGCTTTCCAGAACTCGCGCGCGCGAACTCGCATTCCAATCCGCGTTCAGAGGGGGTCCGCGTTCCGACGACATCTGCGACATCTGCAGCTGACTCCCGACACCGGTCGGATCGCGGGGAGTTCGGTCGGAGCTTTGGAGAGGCGGGTGTTCGTTGATCCGATCGATGGTCGAAGGAATGTGGAGTCGATTATCGCGGAGACAAAACTTTCTTCTTTGTACCCTTTATTAGCTGCCAAGCAGGACGGCAGGGAAATTTATTTGCGTTTCCCATAGCGCGGTCGTGCTGGGTGATCTCTGAACTCATCCGTGTGCTAACTTTCGTAATTTTTTTCTTCAAACATTATGCTCAGGCTAATTGTGTATCGTTATTGCGTTAGTTATCGCGGCCCTTGTGAAACCCTCAGTACTATTAATTAAAATAAACCTAAATTATTTAAAAAATTTGTTGTTTTTGTTAAAAAAAATAGAGTGCCTGTAAATAGTTACCGTGATAGATGTGGAACTTCTTTGGCAATTAAAACCTTGACTCGTAAGTAAATTTTGAGGACTTAAGTGGCAGAGAGAAGAAGAGAGAAAGAGAGCGATAGAGAAATATATTTAGAGATAAAGAGATAATAGAGTAAAATAGATGTAGAGTAAAAGAGGTATAGAGTAATAGAGATATAGAGAGAAAGAAAGACAATTTTCTACATAAACATGAATTAACATAATTAATTTTTACTCAATTAAAAATAACTGGTCAATATATAAAAAAATTAAGTTACAAAGATAAAACAACACTCATATAATCTTGTTTAACCATACTGATTTACCAAAGTAATTAAAATAATACGTACTTGAAGGCAGTGGCGGATCCAGGATTTTGGTTTTGGAGGGGCTTGACCCAGCTGAGGCTAGGCTTTATCAAGGCAAACACTAAAACAATAGTGGACCCAGATGCTTTTGGAGGGGACTTGAGCCCCTTAGCCCCCCCTCTGGATCCGCTACTGCTTGAAGGAACACCATTTCCTTGCGAATATGGCCCATGGCGTGGTGCACAACAATAAGCTCAAACCACGTTGTGTTGCCCTCTGCCCAAATATTCCCTAAAGTCGGGGTGGCTTCAGGTGCAGGCGGGTGCCTACTATCCCTGCAGCATGGCGGGGTTCAACCTGAGCCGCACGACGCCACGTGGAGCCCGCTTAAGGAAACGGGATCCGACAAGTTTTCTGCACCGTCCGCAACCTATTTCTCTGCACTTTTAGCATCATAAATCTTTCATAACAATGTCTCACGAAAACAGTGCATTAAAATTCAGTATTGAAATTGTAATCTCATCGCTCCCAATGAAGATTAATTTCAAAAATCTAAACATTTATTTACATATTCTCATATCTGAAGGAATTGGCGTGATTTTGGTTTTAATTTATCTTATGTGTATGGGTGTGTCGAAAAATTTGTTTTATATTACGAGCAATATATATGTAGTCTGTGTCATATAATTTTTCTTAAACTTGGCGGTTCTCAATTGTACTAAAGTAGTACCTACTATTAAGGGATTATTCTGCCAGCGTTTTTCTGTCAAGTGTTTAATAAACAACTTCATATGGTTGTCACCATGGGTGTTTATCCCCGTGTCCCCCTGTGAGAGGGTGATGGATGGTGAGAAGGATGTGGAAATCAGAGGTACTGCCTTGCGGCTCGTGTTTGTGAGCGGGAGATGGAGGGTTTGAAGAATGCGGAAATCAGAGGCGCTACCTTGCGGCTCGTGTTTGTGAGCGGGAGATGGAGGGTTTGAAGAATGCGGAAATCAGAGGCGCTTCCTTGCGGCTCTTGTTTGTGAGCGGGTGATGGAGGTTTTGAAGAATGCGGAAATCAGAGGCGTTTCCTTGCGGCTCGTGTTTGTGAGCGGGAGATGGAGGGTTTGAAGAATGCGGAAATCAGAGGCGCTACCTTGCGGCTCGTGTTTGTGAGCGGGAGATGGAGGGTTTGAAGAATGCGGAAGTCAGAGGCGCTTCCTTGCGGCTCTTGTTTGTGAGCGGGTGATGGATGGTTTGAAGAATGCGGAAATCAGAGGCGCTACCTTGCGGCTCGTGTTTGTGAGCGGGAGATGGAGGGTTTGAAGAATGCAGAACTCAGAGGCGCTACCTTGCGGCTCGTGTTTGTGAGCGGGAGATGGAGGGTTTGAAGAATGCGGAAGTCAGAGGCGCTTCCTTGCGGCTCTTGTTTGTGAGCGGGTGATGGATGGTTTGAAGAACGCGGAAATCAGAGGCGCTACCTTGCGGCTCGTGTTTGTGAGCGGGAGATGGAGGGTTTGAAGAATGCAGAACTCAGAGGCGCTACCTTGCGGCTCGTGTTTGTGAGCGGGAGATGGAGGGTTTGAAGAATGCGGAAGTCAGAGGCGCTTCCTTGCGGCTCTTGTTTGTGAGCGGGTAATGGATGGTTTGAAGAACGCGGAAATCAGAGGCGCTTCCTTGCGGCTCTTGATTGTGAGCAGGAGATGGAGGGTGAAAAGGATGTGGAAATCAGAGTCACCGCCAACGGCTCGTGTTAGTGAGTGGGAGATGGAGGGTGTAAAGCATGCTGAAATCAGAGATGCCGCAAAGAGGCTCGTGTTAGTCAGTGGGTGATGGAGGGTGGGAAGGATGCGGAAATCAGAAGCGCCACGAAGCGGCTCTGTTTGTCGCCTGCAGCTATTTAATTAAGTGGCGAGCGTGGGAATTCGAGGCCGCGAGCGCAGTCAGTTGGTAGCCCTTGCACGCGTGTGGGACGAGTGTCAGCGAGGCGAGTTGCAGCTAGGCTTAATGCAGTTTCACCTACATGTGGGATCCAGCTAAATGTAATTGTGTCTACCTCTTTGAATGATTTTTGGAATGCGGAAGATTGAGTTAAAATTTTTTTGTGGACATACGCCATTGAGTTTAGTCTGTGTGTCATATAGAAACATCAAGAACGGGCCAAAAAAATGAAAAATACATGCAGAAAAGAAGCGAAAATCAGTTGATGTCAAATTTTGTGTTTTCCAGATTATCTATTTAGTATTATTATTTGAGTTGGTCTGTTCGTTTCTGTGTTGTCCAAAATAGTTTTTTTTTTGTCTGAATTTATTGTCCATGTTGTGTACTGCCTCGTTGTCAGCCCAATGTGTTCGTACGTGCTGTGATATTTTACTAATTCCTTTCAAACAATTCTTGGTGCTATTAATTTAACATTTGACATCAACTGATTTTGTGTGTTTGTGTGTTGATCTTTTTTTGTCCGTACTTGAGGTTTCTGTATGACATGCATTGTAAGCACGTAATGGTGCATGTCAACAAACTTGTTTTAAATGTATTGGGACAAGACGATATCGATTACACCATCCTATTCTATCACGAGAGTTATCAAACTCCTTTGTGCTTCACGTCGAAGTAGAAGTTCTTCATTCGTGTTCCTAGAGTTTCCGAGACGGCTCATGAAAATCCTCTCACCCGACTACGTATACGTACATTGTTTTTCAGAACAGAATACGCTGTAAAAATAATTATCTATACATAACAAAAAACTTGAGTTTCGGAATTAAGGCTGTTCGGGATACTAAGGCCAGTAAAAATGATTCTAGTAAACAGACTTAACGGCTGGCTAGGTGTCCAAAATCATAGGTATACATGATTTCGACGCTAGTGTATATTTCGGTGATATATTTTTAAGGTGGCCTTGCGCTAGGTCTAATGAAAAAAAAACAATAAGAAAGAACAAAAATCTATATTGTTTACCTAGTTTACAGAATTCAATAGAAAATAAATTATTTGTTCCGTTTCCAAATAGGATGGTATTATAAACACCAATTTCTTAAAATTTGGTTGTATTTTATTTTATTTTATTTTAGAATACCCAATGTAAGACTGGCCACACACGTTTTTTTTATTGAAGAAATAATAATTGGGTTAAGTAGCGTCGGCTTTTATAGAACAACATAGTGAAAAAGATAGAGGAACTGGCTGGGAGTCAGTGTAGAAATAATTTAATCCACGTGGACAGTTATTTTTAAAATAAACCGGATAATTGGAGCAGCTGTCGTTTGTTTTCAGCTGAATGAATCATTTAGAGAATATTTGAATTATTTTTTTTTTCTTTCTTGCTATGTCTGCCGTGTTCTAAAATTTCTGACGTGTACTTTATTTTGCCTTCTTCACTTTCCCAGGTTTTCGCCACTTCGCTCGAACCGCGCACGCCCTAGACAAATCTCTCGCACGAGCGAAAGCGGCTGTCTCTCAGCGGATTCTCGCGAGACGGTAGCCATGTGCCAGCGCAGAAAGCTCCAGTTGTTGCTAAGACGCTCACGTCTGCAGTGGTTTGTGGTTGCTCTGCTTTAAGCTGATGTTGAGCACGTGGCGGCACCCGCAACGATTTGTACGTGCCGCTCGTTGTGAGTAATGTCGGGACGGCCAGTTATTCAAAATGGCGGATTTGTGTCTTTCGGCCCTCCTGTAATTTCTCCGAGCGTTGAATAATTCTGGCGTTGAAGTGCGGGCGGTGAAGCAAGCGCCTGTGCTCCCGACCGCTAATATTTACGTTCTGCAGCCCTGACTGAACCTTATGCCTAGTTGATCCTTGGAAAGTGCAGATTAAGGAATGTCGGCCATTTAAGTCGAACATTTCTGAATAGTTTTCTTTTATCCTATCAGCATCGCCGATGCAGCCTTGCGCAATCCTTACGAGCATCATTGTGTTATTTCAGGGGCTTGTGGCGCTATCTTTTAGTAAACATGTAACTGTTACTTGGCCAGCCAACTGACATTGCACCCTTTTATGTTTATCCATATATATATATATATATATATATATATATATATATATATATGCAAATGGAACAGAAATATATACTAATATTATAAAGCTGAAGAGTTTGTTTGTTTGAACGCGCTAATCTCAGGAACCACTGGTCCTATTTGAAAAATTATTTCAGTGTTGGATAGTACATTTATCGAGGAAGGCTATATGCTATATTATATTATCAATAGCATTAGGGATCCTTACTAAAAGTCCAATTTAGAATCAAATGCGTTGGAGGGGGTTAGATACAACATGCAGTACACTTACGAAGTGTGTGTTGACAATGCTGCAGGCGCTAGAAGTTGACGACTATTTCATTGTTAGTGCAGTTCTCATCACCGTTGAAATTTTGCGGGTACTTTAAATATAAAAAATTGCCCTTTTTTTCAAGTATATATATTTTATAGACTTGAAAGTTCACAGTAATGTTCCTTATGTTATGCAGGATGATATTTTCAGAAAATTAGATCCCATGGGTGGTTAAAACCAGGCAACAGTGGGTACTTTGTCTGCATGAGAACAGGATTTGCATTGTTCATGCCATCTGCGTCTCCATGGCAACGGGCATCGCGCGGCAGTGGCGTACCCACAAGGAGGCGCATGTATAATGAGCGGCGCAAGAGTGATCTGCCTGTAGACTGCCGTAGCGAAGTACGGGTACATCAGTTGTACGTTGCGTGCACGAGTCGGGAAACCATCGCTGCTATTCATTTTCTCTCCGGTACATTATAAAGCATTGTAATAAATTTTCACTGTTTTTTTTATTTACCATTACTGTAAATGGGAGATGTGGCTTAATTTTTTTTCCCATTAGTATAGCCGTGCGAAGCCGGGTCGGGCAGCTAGTATTAAAGTAAAATTACAGTTATTTGTGAATTTATACATTAACGTGAAAACAACTGCATCACTACAAAATAGTGTTCGCAGTAATACTAGGTTCGGATTCTTACTCCGGCATTTGTGTTTTGTTTTGTCCCAGTACCTACAATAGTTAAATATATTTTAAATCGTTCCCTGAATAGATTTCCGGTATTAACTGCGCACATTGATAAGCTTAAAACAAAATAAAGTCCACGTATCGAACATTCGATGGTTTAAAAATATTCTTGAATGAAACATCAATTAAAATATAAAATTAAGTCACAATTTTTGTACTAAATACTCATCTTATGAATCATTTTCATAAATGAAAAAAAAAACTATATTCATGTTTTTTACAAAGTTACAATATCTTCATTTTGGTATTACAAACTATTTCTTGGCAACTGGTTTCCAATTGAATCTTTTATAAAATTACAAAAAAAAATTCAGTGTGTATATTGATTAACTTGCATGTGTTAAAATTGAAAATGGCCTTAAAATAACATGTGAAGAAATTTGAAAACATAAATTAATGACGGCCGGAATAGGTGCTTCTTTGTTAACACACCAGGTTATGTTTGAGTCGAAAGAATTTGGATGTACTTTCACTGCGGTAGTTTCTCAATGAAAGCAGCCTTTAAATTAATGAGTCCTTTGGACGAGGTTCCAACGGTGAAGGACACGTGCTTAGTATTCAGAAACATCCAGTGTGTTAGCTGGGTCGATGTTCGGTACTTGGAATTCACGGCCGAAGTTAAGCTTTGTGAAAGGAGCAGATAATGAAATTCTTTCGAGTGATATGTTTTCCTGCAATATGCCGATGATATGATGTGAATACCCGACGACCTAAAAATTGCAGTTAAAAATGAGATTCACTCGCTACTCGCATGTTTGCACACTTCTATACGTGCTCACTTCTGCACTTGCTCCATCTGCCGCACTTGGATATTTTTGGATATTTGCACACATGCTTATACACTTGACTGTACGCTAATTTACTAGTTTATTTGAACTCTTGTATGTTTTTTTTTAAACATATGTGTACCCTACAAATTTCTTATTCTTGTATCAAGCGCAGTTCGAGTGTGCAAGCGCAGTTTTTGAGTGTACAAGCGCAGTTTGAGTGTACAAGCGCAGTTTGAGTGTACAAGCGCAGTTTGAGTGTACAAGCGCAGTTTGAGTGTACAAGCGCAGTTTGAGTGTGCAAGTGCAGTTCGAGTGTTCAAGCGCAGTTCGATTGTGCAAGTGCGGTTCGAGTGTGCAAGTGAAGATCAAGAAGAAAAAAAGAACAGTTTTACTTTGTAATATCCCAGTATTCCACTGTGTCCTGGCCACGCCAACTTCAAAAACAAGGGCATATCTAGGGGTAACAAATGGGGGCAGCTGCCCCTCCCCTTTTTAAGTGTGGAATTCGTGTTCTTCCTTCGGTTTCCGTGTGTTCAAGCATGGATAATAAACACTATTAGTAGAGCCATTTTTTTTCCGCGAATAATAATCTTAACGCTCATAATGCCAACGCTACAATTGTTTCCTTGTAATTGGCGGTCGTCTGCAAGAAAAAGCCATCGACTTATTTGGACGGGCCATTCATGACGTGTTTGCCTCCGCAATGGATGGCTGCGATTGGTGTGCTGACAGTTGACATGCGCCTGGAATAACCCCAGCCAACCAGGAAAACCAGCCATTGTTACAAAGTTTTAACAAACAGCTGGTCTGGAAATCTTGTCTTGAAAATTAAATAGCCCCAACTAAGGTTAATCAGCTTTTTTTTTTTAAATAACTTGTGTTCCTTTTGTTATTGTTTATTATCGTATGCATCATGGACCCTTCTTCCTTCATAAAAGAGGTTTAATTAATTAACCCCTCCCCCCTCCCCCGGACGCTTCTTCTTCCTTTTTTCACTTTGATACGCCCTTGTGCAAATCGCTAGGTACTTCACCTTTAAATAAATTAGTATAGCTTATAAGAAAGTATCATCTTTCAAAATTTCCAATTGAAAATTATAGTTTATTTTAAATTTTACGTAGATGGCACCGTTAACAGTGCTCAGTAGCTTGCACGTAATAATCTATTGCAAACAAAAAAAAAAGGCACGCAATCAGAGGGGAAACTGATGATGGGTATTTGTCGCTGGGGGGCTGGCCGTTTGCATCTCAAAAAATATATTTTTTCGATATGTCTCTTTTTTTCCTTCAGAGATTTTGGACTTTTTTTTCTGTAGTTTCCATGGCAACGTCCGTTGCATTGTTTACGATGTTCTCTTTGTATCCTGGCAATGGCCATTGCATTGTTGACGCCTCATTGGATTTCGGATCTTAATCGAAATATTGTTTCTGCAGAACATCTTTGTCTTCATGTTATCGCGGTATTTATTAAATAAATGCGGGATTCGAAGGCTTTTAATAACTGTTTAATCCAAAATGGTTTGTATTTCTTCCCATTTATCTGGGTTATAACTAATGTCTTTTTGTTTCATAACTCGATTACTTTTTCTTTTTTTTTACTTTTGTCAAGGCGTGACAGTGGCGTACCCAAGAGGGGGCCGTGTGTAATGAGCATTGCGAGAGTGTTTTGTCGTGGAGAAACACGGGACATCAGCTTGTACGTAAAAATACCATGCAGTATACAAATTTCCGGACTATGTGTTTTAAATTAGTGATTAGACTTCAGCCGTATATGTGTTTTAAATTAGTGATTAGACTTCAGCCGTACTATGTGTTTTAAATTAGTTATTAGACTTCAGAGTACCTATATATATATATATATATATATATATATATATATATATATATATATAGAACTATTACTTCATGAATGAATTATAGTTACTATAGGTAATAGGACAACTATTATTATTATGTTTATACGGGCGCCACACTTTAACATTACTATATTACTCATAAATATTTCCACTGCTATAAGTGGTTTTCAATTGCGGCTTATACCCAAAGTTACCCATTTCCAATATTAATACTTAAACACACATAAGGTGATTTACACTGAGAAACTAGGTTGCTTACCCATAACTCATATAAAAAATCACATAAACTATAAGTTATCTATATAGTTATGTTGGGCACAACCGAAAGCAAAAGTTCATTTATGATAAATAATAATACTTTAAGTGAATTAAAAATCAACTAACTCAGTTACCTCGGATCACACAAGAATATTTAAATCGAGACTACTAGGTGAAAGTTAAGATAATTATGTTGTGCCATAACGAAAACCAGAGGCATTAACAGGAACAATAAGTTACTAGGCCGAAACAGTTAATAGAAGGGGCTCACTGAACACAAAACTTCAGGCCTAAATACATTAAACTTTAGTACCTTATATTTCCGTAGATAAAGGTAGCCCCGGTAATTAAATATTACCGTAACATTCGCCCTGGCTCAGGGGCGCAACAGTTCACTTATTCAGTGAAATATCAGCTGAAAATATAGCTGAATTCCGCGTCGGAAATGTCCGACGCGGCCACACACACCAGCCACAAAAATGGCACCAAAAAAACTTCCTTCTTCATTGTTCTCTCCAAAATTATATCGTCATATTTTCAACAATGCCTAAATTTTTCATTTAAAAGGTCCGCCGATCCATAGACAAATCACCTTCTCTTAATCAGGATCTCTTTTCCAACCATTAAAACATAGAGAAATTGCTACTGCTCTGAGCAATAAACCCTAGAGATTATTACAATTGAAAGACATATAAACAAACACTGAAAAATATTTAAACTAAAGTTTCAGTGTTCTGAGATACTTAGTATTATCACTATATATATATATATATATATATATATATATATATATATATATATATATATAGTAACTTTGTACAACACATTACTATGGTTATTCTTACTTATGTGAAATTACGATTTTCGAAATAAGACTGTATATCTTACGAAAAGTGGTGCATAATATTATATTTTAATGGATATTTTATTGGAGCATAATTTTTTAAAACTATATGAAAAAGATAATTGTGTATTCAAAATTTTGACTTTATGTTTTGTTTTATCATGCTTATTAATGTGCGCAGTTATAACTGGAAAGCTATTCAGGGAACAGTTTGCAAATAGCTAACTGCTGGAGGTACTGGGACAACACATCGCATTCAGGGGCGCAACAACCAGGGGGGGGGGGTAAGGGTATTTTGCCCCCCCCCTCCTTCTGAAACCTTGAAGTGCGAGCAAACGGGGGCAAAGAAAGTGCTGTGTAATCAATTTTTATATAATAAAACTGCTTAAATAGCACCATTTTCCACCTTGAAATACAAATTTTCCCGGGGGAGGACCCCCGGAGCCCCCGCTTCAATAGGGAGGGTCGATGATTCTTTATAAAATGGTATATTGCCCCCCCCCCCCCTATCTTTTGGAAATTTAGTTTGATCGCATTAATACCCAGGTAAGAATCCGAACTCAATATTACTGCGAACACTATTTCTGCGAACACTATTTCGTAGCGATGTAATAATTATGTAAATGTTCAAATTTACATGAATATTTATGTTATATTTTCAAAAAAAGATGGGGATTGTCGGTATAATGGACACGGCCGTGAGTTGTACGTGGATATGTGTACGTAACAGGTAATATTTTCTATACAAAATATACAATACGCAATTTCTTATTTTAACACCATTTAAATTCACTGTAACTATTTTAAACTTATGTTTTATATACGCTATTGATAGATTTTGACGAGAGCGGACGGTTGAAACTCAAACGAACGCCGTAGCTTCTCCGAGTCAAAAGTTATACTAAGCGGAAATTTCGAAACGCAGCAAAAGACTTCAAAATGGCGGTGCTTCCCCCTCCAAGGCGCGCGATGCGTCACAGTCCTCACTTAGCGTAACAAATTCTTTGATCCTTTAGCTATCCAGTGGTGTAACTAAATTTTGGATGGAGATGATAGATATGTAGCTGCAACACCAAACGGTATCCCCCGATTTTGTTATCATTCGTTTTTTGAATTGTCTCCCACCATGGAAACAATTTTAAAGACGTATTCACGTCAAATAAAGTTTACAATGTACGGTGTAGAGTCGACAGACAGTGTTCCACGACGAACACAGCACAGCGGCACGGGGTAGCGGGACAACCTCCGAACTGCCAGGTCTTTGTAACTGCGGCAGAAATAGATTCTATTAAAATTTTTGTTTTGACGTGTCGAGCAGCGCCGGAGCAAGAAATGAGGATTCAGAAAGCGAAGATAGCCGTGGGTGTTTCTTTCTTAGTAGGCCCCGCACGTTTGACTTCTCTTGGCGTAGCTCCACGTTCTGCTTGCTGCGGTAATGCAGAAGCAAATGATGTCAAATAAAATATTTTTGTTTGTACAATATTGTTAGTGAGATGTGAACATTCTGTGGTGTACATCACGTTTAAAGTCATTATTTTATGTTTACGTCGAGCATTATTCGAACTGGTGGACTTTTTGATTATTTTAAATTTTCCTAAATTAAAAAAGAAATCTAGTACATACTTTTTGCGTGGTAAGCATCCAAATTTACTCTTTATTCTTTTTTATGTACAAATGAGAAGAATTAAATCGATGATAAAACTGAAACTAATTTTAAATGGCATATCTACTGGCTTTTTCATAATATGTTTTTTTTTTTTCAGAATCATTTATTCTCCTTAGCTAAAATCCTCAAAGTTTTGAGAATTTTGACAGGCTGCACGCAATTAGATAACATTTTCTAAAATAACCATTTACACTTAAAACGTTTCGTAAACCGTTTCCTTTTCTAATTGCTACTTCACAAAAACTTTAAAAATGTCACTTTCGCAAGCTAATCAAGAAAAAAAGTATTTTAAAAAATGGTACAAGTCAAACAGTGTCTAATGTAAATATGAAATAATTACCCGAAACGGAACGTACCCCTTTAATCTTCGAAACTGTTTAATTGTGAAGACAAGGACACCGAAATCTGCTTCAAACCTTCCAAAGTTATTTTCAGTGTAGTCCTACGTGTTGTGATATTTTACATAAGTTTTCCTTGCATTAAACAAGATTTTTGTGTTTTTTTCCCCAACACATTGATGAAAAGAATATCAAATGTAGGTTTCTACATAAATCGTTGTTTATTCCAGAAATTAGAGACGTGAATAATAGTTTCCTAAATAAGTTTGCTTATATAATATTGCGTGTCGGGCCATAATTTAAAGTAAATGAATGATATAATAAATAGTGAAAAAGTTAATCTTTCTCCTTCCCCTGCCCCTAGAAAACAATGTTTTCAGGATGTTAGGATGATTGTTTAAGAATGAAATTCTAGAAAATAAAAAGTTTTTTTTTTCCAAAAGTCTTCATATAAACAGTGTATCACATGAATTAAATTCTCTCAGTTTATTTTGATTTTAAATATAAAGTTTTTTTTACCACAAATATAAACTTATTTGAATTATGAAACCATTTATATAATTTTCTTATAGATATATGCTGGCATATATTACTGTGTTGTGAATCTTACTTCACAAAGGGTCTTTGCTGAAGTGGTTGACGTGGAGAAAATATGAAAATGGGGGATATTGATGATATTGTGTGTGAAGCAGCAAGTTTTACAATATTTTCGTATCAAAATAGCAGCTCATAAATTTCGACCGTCAAAATTGCGGGAGACACCACGCCCTCGCGACCTTATTCCCACGCGAATACATTTGCATTCCCTTCCACCCCCCCTACTTTATTTCATCCTTCCCGCAGTGTCTTCAAGACGTTCCTTCTTCGAGTTTTTTTTTTTGTTCGTTTCCGCCGCGCCATCCATTCTCGCCCGGTCACAGCAACACTTTTACTGTACTGGGGTCTTTGTGCTTGCGCCCTCTTGTGTGCGACTTGATTTCACTGTCGTTCTGCTTCTGGGTCGGTTGAACCGGTGTAAAGTGAGTTTTCGCTGTCTCTTGCGATCGCTGTCATTAATTTTTGACCCCCCCCCCCCTTCCCCCCCTGATCTCTCTCTCTCGCTCCCACGACCCTTGCCGGTCAAAGATTTTCTTCGCTGTTATTGATGACCCATAAAAAGTTGAATATGACAGGGCAGCTGTGTATTGTAAGATTCTCCACTGCGAACAGGGATGGATCTATAGTGATTCGTTAAGGGGGTGGGTTGGGGTGGGAGGGGACAGCCTTCTCCGAGTGCTGGGACGGGCCGTCAAAATTTCTGTAGACTACAAAAAAAATGTGAAGACATTTGTCAATATTGTAAATTAACAATGTAACACCGTTAAAACGACGTACTGTTAAATATATTTTCCTTTTACATTGGACCTGAACCTTGAACACTATATTATTGCTATAAATACAGTACGTGAAACAAAACGTGCGCTTAACACTAATAATTTACACGGGGTTTGATAAAATTTTGATTTAAAAATATTATGGCTGGTAACTTTATTACTATATAAGGGGAAAGAGGGGACACGCTAATCACAATTTCTACCTCGGGCGTAGGAAAGCCTAGATTCGTCCCTGACTACGGACGGTTATATATGCATATATAGTTAAAATGTAAAATATTTAAACAGCACACGGACACAAAACACTGGCGAAATAATTTCCCTGAGTCGATTTGAACGTCAGTGGAGTCTCGACCTCCCGCGTTGGAGCCGCGTTTTGGACGATCGTTCCAACCGACGTTTCGCCGTGACGTTCATTAGGCATCTTCAGCGCCTGCGGCAGTGACACGAAGACCAAGGATGCCTCAAGCTGCTCGTAATGGAGGTTATCTTGCTGTTGCGGCCAGTGTGCTCTGGCGCCCGATTCAAGGACTTATTGTCTTTTTAAATTAAGTTTCGCAAATGTTTTCTTGTGTAATAATTTAATGACTCTGTAATGTTATTTTTAAATATATTAACGCAGTTAATATGTATTTTTAAGAAGTTAGTTTTACTGTGTTGTTATTTACCTAATTGGTAGAGACCGGAAAATTTCGCGGATTAATTTCACGACAGCATGAAATTCAAATAGTTATACCTCAGTGCAGCCTCTGATATTGGCTCACAACTCACCTGAACGACTCTGGGCCAGTGAGAAACACTCAACCGAAGCCGTATCGAATCACAGGCCGCTACGTTGGTCCACCTCCACAAGACAGCAGCCAATGAGAGGGTGACATTTGACCGAGTGTGCGTAGAACTATAAAGTTCATCCTAGAGGTCATTGAACCCGCGAATTTTTCCGGTCCCTACTAATTGGGTTTTATAATTTAATTTGTTTGTATGGTATGTTATTTTATTTTGTTAAAAAAAAATTATTTCGTTTGAATGGTTAAGTTAATAATTTGATGTATCTTGTTAGTAGCTCCATAGCTGCCAACCATTACGGATTTTCCGTAATTATTACGGATTTTAACCCCGAATTACGGAATTACGGAACATCGCTGGTTTATTACGGAAACGAGGCTTTGTGCTGCATGGTAACGGAGAAAATTCCGTTTCTGCTGTGCTTGTTACGTGAACGCAGTTTGAATACATCGCTTGGTTGCACAAATAACGGAACTAGTAAGTGTGCGCATGTACGATGTACTGTCGAAATAAGTAAATTAATTCTCGTGTTTTCAAATAATAATGGGATGGTATTACGTCCGTTGTACGATACAACTAGTACATATTCTCGGACTTATCGTTTGAAGGCTACTTAAATCACGATAATTTTTGTACGGTACTTTGGCTAACCTGTGTTGTGTTAATTTATTTCTTGAAAGCCATTTTTTTCATCATAGTGTTTTTGTCGTGTCTACAGACGTGAATTTTTTTTATGTTTTTCGATAGTGTTGTGTTCTTCAGTGCCGGTTTTAGAAATGAAGCGTGTGACAGAATAATGTGTATCTGGGAAAAAAAACACGCAAGTCTTCAGAACTTTCGACTTAAATATTCAAAAGAATGGCCATGCTTGTCGTTTTCAAATGTTTGGAACGCCACGGTTTTGTAATGTATGCACGTGTGACTTTTCGATTGCACATGGTGGAAGGGATGACTGTAGACGGCATATTGAATCAAAGAAACATGCAGAACATTTTAAAGCCGTGACGAGCAATAAATCTATATCTTCGTTTTTTCGCTACATCTGAAGAAACGAAAGTAACGAACGCAGTTATTGTTTACAAGTCCTTGTGTTTGCCTTGTTGTTTGTTTACATGACATTTCTTATCCAACCAGGATAAAAAAAAGCAAATAAAAAGACAGTTGCTTTAAAGTTTAACTTTGAATACTTTGAATTGAAGATTCAAAATATCCAGTAAAATTATTAATATTTCTTACATATTCAGATGATTGTATTGTTCAAATAGATTTTTTTTATTCATTAATTTGCATTGTATTCATATTTTTCTTTTTCTTTTGCATATTATTGTCCTTGTTTTATCTTGAGAGTGTGTTATAATGCCCCAGGGAAAATTTATCGTGCATGATTTACGCGTACTTTTTTCATATACCTAATTGCCATTACTGATGGGTGTGATTTGAGGTTGGCAGCTCTGTAGCTCGGAATTGAGTGGGTCTGGGTTTCGGGTCGTCAGCTGACAGAGTGGCGCAGTTTGCACCCGTGTCCCTCGGCCGGGCGAGTAGCGTGTAACTGGGGGGGGGGGGATGCAAGCCGCATGCTGGAGCATGGCCCACGTGACTCGGCGACGACCAACCAGCGGCTCCGCTGAAGCAATCTTCTGACAAGTACATGTCATTAGTAGAGACCTGCAAAATTCGCGGATTCATTTCGTGATATGCTACAATTCAAATAATTATACCCCAGTGCTGCTTCTGCCATTGGTCCACTGTTAACCTGGAGGACTGAGGGCCAATTAGAGACCCTCACTCATTGAAGTGTCGAATCACAGGCCACAACCAGTCGAGACGACTCACAAGTCAGCAGCCAATGAACAGTTCGCATTTGCCCGAGTGTGTATAGGATATTGGAGTCTATCCTGGAGGTCATTGAACCCGCGAATTTTTTCGGTCTCTATACATGTCATTAGAGACCGGAACAATTCGCGGATTCATTTCACGATATGCTAGAATCCAAACAACTGTACCTTTATATTGCTTCTGTGATTGTCTCACAGTTTATGTGAAGGACTTTGAGCCAATGGAAAACCTTCAACCAAAAAAAAAAGTATGAATCGCAAGCGTCCCAGTTGACAGGTCTAACGAGTCAATGGCCAATGCGCAGGTTGCATTTGCCTGAGTGTGTAGGGGGTTGTGGAGTCTATCCTAGAGGTCATCGAAAGCGCGAATTTTTCCATTCTCTACATATCATTAGGTCCTACTATCGTGCACTGGGCCATCTCTTATTTTATTTTTATTCATTCTACTTTTGTTTGGCGCAGTTAAGCCATGCACGCACGCCTTCTCTTGCACTCAACCATGGGACATGAAACGCCGCATAATAAGTTATATCTAGGGATAGGAAAAATTCGCGGGTTCAATGACCTGCAGGATGAACTCCATAGTTCTACGTACACTCGGTCAAATGCCACCCACCCATTGGCTACCGTTTTGTGAGACGTCCCAACGTAGCAGCCTGTGATTCGATAAAGCTTTGGTCGGGCGTTTCTAATTGGCCCAGAGTCATCCAGGTGAGTTGTGAGCCAATAGCAGAGGCAGCACTGAGGTGTAACTATTTGTATTTTAGCCTGTCGCGAATTGAACCCGAGAATTTTTCCTATCCCTAGTTATATCCAAGAATGAAACATGAAAATTACGCACCGACAATTACGAATTACAGAAATTACCGACGAATCATCGAAGATTAGTATTAACTAGAGACCTACAAAATTCGCGGATTCATTTCGGATTCATTTCGTGATATGCTACAATTCAAATAATTTTACCTTACAGCTGCTTCTACCACTGGTTCACTGTTAATCTGGTGTAATGAGGGCCAATTAGACACCCTCGCTCAAAGAAGTGTCGAATCACAGACACTCAGTCGAGACGACTCACAAGTCAGCAGCCAATGAACAGGTGGCATTTGCCCGAGTGTGTAGAGTGTAGTAGAGTCTATCCTGGAGGTCATTGAACCCGCGAATTTTGCAGGTCTCTAGTAATAACATAAGCCATATAAAATATTGGTTTAAATGTAAAAAATATAAAATTATAATTTAATAATAACCTAAAATATTAAAAATTGTTTTACATAGAGGTATTTTTTAATATAATTAAAATTCTCGTTATTATACTGTCAGTTACTAACACACATACACATTCATTCAGTATTCCTTTGTTTACGTGTCTGTGGGTTTGGAGAGTCATTTTTTTTAATTTGCATATGTAAAATAAGTTGCCAGCAGAATCTTTTATGAACCGTCATCCATATATTGTTTCATGGTACTTCTTGTTTAAGATTTTAAGCTAAATTTTTAACTTTTAAAATAATGTTTGTAAAAAAAATTTGTTTCTTTATCAAATGCTTTAGATTATTTATTGTCCATTTTACAGAATAACACGACATTTTAAATTGGTTTTAAGAATTTTAATTTTATATGTAATTTATATTGAATGGAGTGAAGTTGGCTGTCGCTGATGTACATTTTCTGAAATTTGACAGTTATTTAAAGTAGCACTATTGGTCTACGTAACCTTCTGCCCTGTTTGTCAACATGTCAACAGTGTTTGTAAACAACTTCAATGTGGCTGTTAGTGTTCGCAAACAAACGTCTATTGTTGTTTTGGAAGTGAGATTTGGGAAATGGGGACCACATTTGATAAATTTCAAACTAAAATAAAAGTTACACTATCCGCAGGTAATTTCTATATCCCTTCACACAACTATACATTCAGAAGTTTGAAATTCTTCACACATCTGCCAGTCAGGGAAATTTGACTACGAAACATGGTTGAAACGTGAATAATTTTGGAACAGTTTTAAATTACTGTTTAGATTTTGGTTTTTGTAAAAATAACACAAATATTTTGTGAAATTAAAGAAAGTACAATGCCACAACACGTAGGTAAAAAGTACAGAAACTTGCAAATCTGAACCTTAAGTTGGGAAGGTTTGAAGCAGACTTCGATGTCCTTATCCACACACTGCATACAGTTTCAAAGATTAAAGGGTGTGCGTCCATTTTTAGGTAATTATTTTAAATTTACATCAAACACCGTTTAACTTCTTCACTTTTATTTATTGGCTTAAGTTTCATTAATCCTTTTTGCTTGATTAGTTGCGAAAGTAATATTTTAGAAGTTTTTGTGACGTAGCAATAAGAAAAATTAAATTGATTACGAAACGAAAACTTTTAAGGTGTAAATGGCTCATTCAGAAAAATGTTATTTAATTTTGTGTAGCCTTTCAAAATACTCAAAACTCGAGGATTTTAGCTAAGGAGAATCCATTGATTTGCAGCTGTTTTATTATTTTAATGTAAAGACTATACACTTCTGAAACTTAAAAACGTTATGCCTTTTCGATGTACCTACTTTCACCCATGATCACTCAGAGGGTTAATGCTGAAATTTTTATTCTGATAGTTTTTCAAAATAATAGTTACTTCGCGCCCATAAAGGGAACGTTACGTGTCTTGCACGCATGGTTGGTGGCAAATGACTGTTAAGCCTTTTGAACCTACCATTCATCGCTTTTTTTTTAAAACTTGCGCAGCACATAATCCCAATACAGCTGAGAAAGTAAAAGGAAGCAGTAGCCTATTATCTTTTAAGAGCATTTTGCAATTTCCCGACTTAAACGTCTAGAAAATTACATCAAGGTTAAAAGCTCGGCAGTAAAAAAGTAATGTGTTATCCGCGGAAATATTTATGGACCATCCAAGTCCCAACGGAAGAAGTGACGTAAAGTTTTTCTCTTGAGTTAGTTTTCGGCGTAGGGTTGGCTTCGTAAAGGTCTCGGGTGATATTTAAAAGCTTACTTAGGAGTTTCCAGTTTATAAAGAGAATAACGAAATTATTTTGGGCTAAGAGTTTTTTTTCTTATGCTAACTTTCAACTGTTTTTCATATTTTTTAGTGCTTTTCCATTTCGTTTTTGTCTCTCCCTCCACAGGCTGTATATATGTTTACTAGGGAGTCCTTACTTGTGCATCGCCGTGTATCACATCGGGAGTGTTTGAGGTTTCTAAGCGAGGTTTGTGGTGTAGATATTTGTAACTCGAGGTGTCTCCTGACAGTGTAGTCGGGCACTAAATTCTCTTCATTCTTAAAATCGATACTAACTCTGTTAACTTAAATGGTTATCCTGGTTTCAAAGTTGATGCGTTCGTGTTAGATGTAAGCAAGCGCTTCAGTTTTCAAGGCTTTAACGCGCAGGGCTCTGAGCAGTATAGTGTTCTCTTCTGTAACGAAATTCTAGGAGACTCTTAAGTAGTCATCCTGTAATTTAAAAGACTTCTATGATACTCCTGAGTAGTCGCTACATAGTTTCAAAGAATCCTATGAGATCTTGGAGTAGTCACTCAAATCTAAGATACCTGAACGAGTCTCTTGAGTAGTCCCCTAAAATTATAAAGACTTCCACGAGATACTTGAGTAGTCAACCTGTAATTTTAAAGAATGTTATGAGAATCTTAAATAGACCGTATAGGCTATAATCAGGTTTCTATGACCCCACCTTTACGTCACAGACCGTGCGAGGAAGGACTGTGCAAAACTGCGACCGCGCGGCGTTAAACGCAGCGCGCCCTGGTGTTCGGATGCCGGAAGCTTCCAGCCGCTCGCAGCGGATCGTCCGTCTCGAACGAAGAGCGCCTTCCTCTCGGATGCGGGTGGCGGCTTCATGGATAAATCATCTCGGCAATAACTCCGCCGAGGGAAAGAAAATAACTCGGGCATTGGGCGCGGACGTGCATCCAATAAAGTCCTGTTGTTGCAGTTACTCATATCGCCTCCGGGCCTTCCAAGACGCTCTGCAGCCCCCACTTGCGATACATCGTCCGGGTGTTTACCGCGAGACTTCGCGAAGGACGTTCGCAAGTCCGGACCGTGACAGCTTGCAAGCTGCCGATAATTCTTTACAAGAGTCTGGTTTGGCTTCCGTTCAAAAATGCTTGTTGCTCCTATAATTTTAATTTTTGAACGGGAAGTTTACCAATTCGTTGATTTTCAGGCCGTCCTAATTTGTATGCTAATGTCGTCTTAGCGGCCAAACAAAGTGAAAAAATAGTTCATTCTGATATACGCATGTGCACCAGCTAATATGACGTGAATGTCTTAAAAAAAGTATTCCAGCTATAATTGCGTGTTTATAAACCGTTTAAAATAATTTAGTGGCCTTTAATTATTTTATGTATTTTATATTTTATTTGTTATAATTTTCCTTTTTTCCATGTTTTACCTAAATACGGTATGTTTTACAAAAAATAAATAATTATAACGTTTACAAAAGCTAGCGTTTGTGTGAGTACTGATAATATACTTAATATCTTTGTGCAATAATATTACAATTTAGCTATACCATTATGTAATTAATCGCTTAAAATGAAATAAATTATTTGAAATGTTGGATGTTTGGAAAAAATGCAGTTAATTATTAGTTACGGAAAAATAATTTTTAATTTGAAATATATGCAGGCTAAAATTGTGGTTTAAAGAAACCCTTGTTAAATATTGGAGAAATCTCATAAACAGTTAAATTATTCAACCATTTGTTGACATATTTTTGAAATCAAACTTTTTTGGGCGCGATGGGAGTAGCTACAATTTTTGAAAGTAAAATTATAAATATGTCTGAGAATGTATAGGGTCTACTTATTATTAAGTACAGTACTTGTACTGTTTTATAACATGATCGCACACAAGCTTATGCTCTAACGTAATAATTAATTTTTAAAAATTAATGTGTTGAGAGCAGTAGAGACACAAACCGAGATAGCCCAAGGGTAAACTCTGACCTCTCTTACAGAAAGGCACTGCTTCGAATCCCAGTCGAGCCATCGTGGTTTACCTGAATCACTCCGAGCGCCTGCTGTAATAAGTTTCCGGCGGCATATTTCCATACCCTAGGTTGACTCACCGACGCGTGCCTCAACTGCGCTCTCAAGGGCCGCACCTCTAGGCGGAGAGGGGAGGGAGACGACCGTGCACAGGACGGGAAGGGGTCGGGTTGAAGGTCACAAGAAAAGGATCGAGTAAGAAGCAATCTGACGATACTTTTTGCGTAACATCTTATATCTACGACGTTTGGTGGAAGTAATTCAGTGACTGGAACGGAAGTCGCATGGAACGGAATTGTGTAACCACGATACTGCCATCTGTGGCGGATGACGCGAACCAAAGTTCACAAAGCCAAAGGGGGAAACTTTTTTTCAAATATCTTTTTAATGCATTTTTAACAAAGCGGGAGGTATTTTAATAAAATTCCTTCCTCGAAAATCGGACCCAAAGACGTGGTTTAATATTTTTTTTCAAGGTTTTTTTTTTTTTCGCTTTTATCGGAGCCGTTTCGTTGTATAGTTCGAAATTTCGGAGTTCATGTCCATTTACAAAAAAAAATTGGTTGTCTGTAAAGTCGGTTTACGGACGATAGTTTAACGTGACAACGTCATAACAAAACATTGATGAAATGATTGCAGACTTTTATGAATAAAATTGAATCATTTTTATTGAATTGTCACTATTTTGTATGGATACAAAGAAGGAGTGAAAAGAAATCTACAATTTAATCTTGCATTACTTTTATTTGCACTCATTTATTCAAATATGTTTATTACTTTAACGAAGGGATTATTTTTAACTATAACTTTTATACATGTTTGCTATTTAACTTCTTCCAATCTGTGTTATTCTGTGAAGGATAGGACGATGATGGGAAAAGTAGGAAACGAATGGGAGCGTTTCAAGTTTAATGTTCCTCGAAAAAGTCAAATCGAGTGGAAGAGAGATAGATGCGGCGCAAGCGTACAATGTGCGTAACGGGACAATGTGCGTAACGGGACAATTTTTTTTTTCGTGCGTGCAGCCGGCGTTCATCGATTTATTAGACGTTGTCACGCCAAAAAAAAAAGAAAAAGTTAGGGTGTCCCGGGTGTAGGAATGTCTCGCTGATGGCGATCGACGACCGCGGACCGTTGCCGGTAACCGGTCACGTGGGGCGGTTCTTCCCGCCGGCTGCGGACCGCGGAGTTCGCGGTGAAAGCAGCCTCGGCGCGCGACGGGGCCGGCGTGACGCAACAGGTCTCGTCCGCACGAGGCTGTCTGGCGAGCCATTCGCAAGCGGCCGATTAATATCATTCATACCCAGAAATTTTCCTTAAAATTTACATGAAAACAGCAGTATCGCCCCAAAATAGTGTGCGCACTAATACTTGGTTCGGATTCTACCCGGGAATATCGTTCTTTTGTGTTGTCCCAGTACGTCCAATAATTAAAAGTTATTTGCAAACCGTTCTTAGAATATCTCCCATTATTTAAAACAATGCCGAGCGTGAAAAATATACGAAAATTGAATTTTAACTCAGTTTCCGTACCCGCCATTAGGATTCGCAGCTGAAGCACCAACGTCAACTATCGATTTTTTTTTTTTTTGGCAGAGCGAATGGTTAAACTATATCATAAAACTACTCCGATAAAAGCAAAATAGACTGAAAAGATAATAAACCCAAGCTTTGGACCTGATTTTCGACAAGGAATTTTATTAACATACTGCCCGTCTTTTTATAATTCTTTAAACAGTTAAAATTTTAATGTTTCCTTTGGGCTCTATGATCTTTGGTTCGCGCCATCCGTCATAGATGGCAGCACCATGGTTACGCATTTCCGTTCCATGCGACTTCCTTTCCATTAACAAAATTACTTCTACCAAATGCCGTATGCAGAGAGCTAAGATGTTTACACATAAAAAATTCCCCGAAAAAATTTTTCAAAATGGAAAAAACTACGCTTAGCTGAATAATAAAAATAAAACATCTTCACACAGTTACCATGTAATCATGCAGACATGGCCACTCCCTGGTCTCCACATTGGACCGGATACTTCTCCTCCCCATGCCCCCATCTTTTCTCCGGATGTACGCGTATGTTACTTAGGGATCAGTCACGGCCTGTGGTATTGAACCAGTCCGACACTTGCTCTTTCTCCTGTGCCTGGATCCACGGGCGTAAATCTGTAGGATTCGCAAATGACGACCAGCGGAATGAGCGGTCCTAGGGTTTTGGCGCGTAACATCCTAGCTCTTGGTGTACGGCATTTGGTAGGAGTAATCTCGGGAATGGGACGGAAGTCTATGAACGGAAACGTGTAACCAAAGTTCAAGAAAGCTATAGGAAAACTTGTTTTTATTAACTGTTTACTGAATTTTAACAATATGAGCAGTATTTTAATAATAATTGTTGAAAATCAGGTCCAAAGCCGGGGTTTAGTAATTTTTCAAGTCTTTTTCCGCCTGAATCGGAGCCGTTTCCTTATATATTTAAAATTTTCGGTCTTCTACTCAAATGTTATAATAGTCAACGTGTATTTTCCGGCAGCGAATTCTAACGGCGGGTGTGGAAACTACGTGTGATTTACGTCCATAAATGTATTTGAAAACACAGTTTGCGTATATTTATCACGCTCTGCAATATTCTCAAGAATTTTACGTTAATTTGTATCCTATTTTCGTACTATAAATGTATTTGCAACATGAGACCACAGGTACTAAAGACGTGCTTGCAAATTTTTTATGTAGGATTTACCTACAAGCCATATCTGGATAGGGTGCTTGTATGTTTTATAAATCCACCTTTTTGAAAAATAACTCAATTTTCACAGTCGGTGATAGTTATAGGCAAATATAGCAGTTCAGCTTGTGTTTTTGCTGTTATTAATCACTAACCAAGCCGCCCGGATATTCAGTCAGAGGTGTGTGTGTGCGCGTGTGTGTATGTTAGTGCGGCGGGATGATAAGCGCGACGCTCGCTGTTGCTTCTAGCGCGGTATCGCCTCGTGGTTACCAAAACATCAATCATATGGCGGTGAAATTAAGGTAAAGTTGTAATGCGGGTCCCTTTCAAGACTCTGTTCTGGGATATTTTCGTATCTAAAATTTCGTCTGAAAACACGCATTCTAGCCATTTTCACTCTCCTAAAAATAAAGTATAAAAAAAAACAAAATACGTAAAAGTACTACCCATTCGTCCTCAGCGTATTCGTAAATGCTTTGAGTACTGTGTGCCCAGGCAGTTGGGGCGTTAAATATTTCCGTGCAGCGGGCCCAACACAGACAGGGACTTTAAAATTGTTTGAAGATGTAGGGTAAGGAGGGGGGGGGGGTTGTGTGGCTGTATCCCGTGGGATCCGCACCCGTGTGTGGAACTCTCTCCCACGGGAGAAGTGTGGTGCCCAGCCGCGCGCAGATCCTGTTTTCAGGGCGCGACCGCTTTCTTTCCACGCTCGGCGCAGAAGTCGTGTCAGCCGGCGGTGGGCGTGGTCTGCTGCAGCCTGCTGCTCGAGTACCACTCGCAGCCGTAGCTTCCCCCCTTCTTCTCGTCTGAAGGGCTGTTTGCAGTATTGTTAACTCAGTACCTCTCTCGCTTTCGTTGTTCTGCCACGTGTGTTTTCAAAAGATATCCTCCTAGTGGGGAATACATGCTCGGTGGGTGTAACAGGCGATTTGCCTAAAGGCGGTTTGCCTAAACATGAATTCGTTACGGCGATTTGCCTTAAGTCATTTCGCCTAAAGGCGTATTGCCTAACTTCGAATTGCCTAACTGCTATTTGCCTAAGGGCGATTTGCCCAAAGGCGATTTGCCCAAAGACGATTTGCCCAAAGGCGATTTGCCTAAAAGCGATTTGCCTAACGGCGTTTTCCATAACGGAGTTCATTCTGACGGCGATTTGCCTAACGGCGTTTTGCCTAACTCCAATTTGCCAAACGGCGTTTTTCCTAACGGCGATTTGCCTAATGGCGTTTTGCCTAAAATGTTACTATGATGACAAAACATCGTTTTGCCTAACGGCGTTTTGCCTAACGGCGAATTGCCTAACGGCGAATTGCCTAATGGTGATTTGCCTAACGGAGTTTTGCCTATCGGAGTTTTGCCTATCGGCGTTTTGCCTATCGGCGTTTGGCCTATCGGCGTTTTGCCTATCGGCGTTTCGCCTATCGGCGTTTTGCCTATCGGCGGTTTGCCTATCGGCGGTTTGCCTAACGGCGATTTGCCTAACGGCGATTTGCCTATCGGCGGTTTGCCTAACGGCGATATGCCTAACGCCGAATTGCCTAACGGCTATTTGCCTAAAGGCGATTTTCGTAACGGCGTTTTGCCAAACGGCGTTTTGCCTTTTGCCTAACTCCTATTTGGCCAACGGCATTTTGCCTAACGGCGATTTTCCTAACGGCGTTTTGCCTAAACGGCGTTTTGCCTAAGGCAAAACGACACATGCCCCTCGGTGGTGCGTGTGTTGACTTGAATAGTGATGAGAAAATTAATTAGTACTGTACAGTACATCTTTCTTTACATTATAAGATGCTTTCAGTAAGAAAACAGTTTGCATTATAAGTTAATGTTTTTTATTTAGTTTTACCTTTGGTTTCGCTTGGTATGAAAATATTAGCATGTGTTATTACATACGGTGCTTCGCTAAGATATAATGATTTTCGCTGTGAATAATTATGTTGGGACGTATTTTTTTATTAATGCGGTTTTTTTGACATATACATTGCGTAACATTACACCTATTCAATTACGAAACTGGCTGTAGCATCTTACGCCTTACAGCCTCTGAACGCCTCTTTGGTACTTCAAGCTTTGGCCCTTTAAAATTATGTTGGAATATTACAGATAAAATATCCCTGTACTACCCTAGACCACTTAAAATACTGAGTTTAGAATTTTGAATACCTAAAAACGCCCGTAAATACAGCCGCTAGAGCGTTTTTCACTGTAGAAACATACATGTTGAAGACGAAATCATGAAGTGAAACTTGAGCAGGGCAAGTGGTATGGCTTCGTAACCAGATAGGTTCAAGAAGTCTTGAACGGTTAGTAAACGGCGCCGCTTGGTGACATATCCAGGCGGTCACCAGGTCGACCACGTCTGTCTGGACGTAGGTCTGCTGTTGTCGCCATATGTCTTGAAGACTCTCCTCCCTAGCGCATGCGTGTGTATCTATTATAATCTGGTCGTATTGCGTAGTTCTCGGCTTTAGAACGGATGTGAAGTTTATTATCTTGCGGTTTTCGATATAGTAGCTATACGATATATATATTAAGATAAATATCTTAAATACTTCATTACTAATATTTTTTCTAATTTTAATAAATATTTAACGATATTATTAATTTTTTATTCGTGGTTAAAAATATCACATAAAGTAATTTGATTGGCCTCAAAAATCTATTTTAGCAACGGTTTTAGGTGTAATAACTTTTAATATCTGCAAGAAACATTATCCTGTTTTTACTGCAAGTGATAGGGCTAGTGCAGGCGCGACTTGCGCGCTAGGCTCGCATGCATAGGGCTTGCGCCATATCCTCCTTCCCCTTGCTGCTCTGTGCAAGTCCTTGACATTGAAGTTGGTTCGTCCATTGTCGCTGCGGCACTCGTGGGGCCAGGCCATGACAACTCTCGGGCCTGTGCCAGGTCCGTGGTGGGGGGGACAACGCAAGGTCTTATCTTAGAATATGTAAAGTTTTGTTCAATTTACCTTTCGGCCCCCGCCTTCGAAGTTCAGTCTGGCTCCAGTGTTCTTGTCCTTTCGTGATGTTTGCTAATTATTTACATCCCCGTATGTGTGTGCGCGTGCCTAGATTTTGTCCATGCCTTGATTCGCCTGGTATCGTAGCTATTGCCAAGCCTTTTGTCGGTTCTTAGCGCTCTGGCGTCGCTCGTAAAGCACAGCTTTCCCAAATTAAAAAAAAATTATTTTGGTAGACAGGATTTGCGACCATTTTGTTCCAGTTGTTTTCGAGATACCTCCTGTTTCTATTTGGACAGGTGTTAACTTCCTTTCCTTGGGCGATTAGAGAATTTTGTGGCCATCGTATATATTTGTATTGTTATTCATATTGTAATTTATTGATTTTCATGTTTGACGATTGCCCTCGCAGTGTAACTGAGCCTCCCCATGCCAAGATATATCTTGCCAAGGTCATTTGCTTATACTTTTAGTATTTTGTCGTTCAATTCAAATCAAATATTGCTCACGTGTAATTTTGAATGTTATTTAAAACTTTACTCTAATTTTATCACCAGTATTATTATCTGTAATCTAAGATAGTTGCTAGTCGTTTTGACGTGAGCAATGTTTTACATTGTTAGTAATATTTTGTTACGGCTATTGATGTTTCGCTGATATGATGTTTGTTAGTAATAATGAACCAGAGTTTGCAACTAGGAGCTGACCTTCTCTAGCACTTTGTTGTATACCAGAATATAACCGTTTGTATCCTGCATCAACTTATTGCGTGGACATGTAATCTTCTGTCGCTGCCAGTACTTTGATACACGCACACGCACACACACACACACCTATATGTGTGTGTTTGTGTGTGTGTGTGTGTGTGTGTGTGTGTGTGTGTAAATATTTGATGAGGCCAAGATTTTGGGTTTTGTTTCCCGGGCGGTTTGGAAAGTTTTCCACTTGTGACATTTCCTTTCTTTGTTTCAGGACTGGGTGTGGATTTATCCTTCACTCCAGGAAAATGCTAGTTTTTCGTATCCGTAACCTTGGCGTTGTAATTTATTTTAATGCTTATTTGGCAATTGACATTTTATACACACTACAGTCCCACACACATTAATATTCATTACTGTCAATGAATGCATTTACTTACGTCTTGCATGTTTTATCTTCATGCAATTTTCGAGTGATGGAAAAAAATAATAGTTCCGAGGCACATGTAAAAAAATTAATTAAGTTCATAGTACGACCGCCGAATATTAAACTATTGTATAGTTGTCACGTCATTATACATATTGAAGTAACGTGAGAAAGACTTACATTTAAATCATAGTTCCCAGAAATGTTATTTCAATTGCCGGCTAAGCTCATTATTCAGCTAAAAATAAAACTGTAACTTAAAAAACTAGGGTACGTGTACCAAAATACGTTTTATGATTGAAGCCGTTCTCGTTTGTGGTTCTCTCAGTCAGAAATGCTATCTTTCTTTGGAGATGTTTATTTTACAACCCATTTTATTAATGGCTCTTCCTTTGGCTGATGCTCTTCCCGTTTCGCTCATCATCATCCACTTCAGTTCATTTTCTCGTTACTCATTTTATAATCCGTTTATTTATTTATATTCCCGCACTTTTATTTCGCGGCAATCCATCTCATCTACATTAAATCGTTTCTCGTTTCATTACTCATCCGTTAAAGTTATATTTATTTATTTACTTTAAATTTTGAAACCTGTCGGATAGAAAATCTAAAAATTTATAATTTATTGAGGCAATTTCTTTATTCGAAAACATTTTGTTTTCTCTTGAAACTTTTGTGTGTTATTTTATTTCCAATTTGTTACGCTTCTTTCCCCACATATATCTCCATTTTATCAGATTAACATTGTGTTTTGTACAGAATTTCCGCTACGTTGGAACTGATTTACAGAAACCACATATCTTCGATTACATTCGAAAATTTACTGCAAGCAGCAGCGTTTGAAATTAAACTTAAAAGTTTTATTATTATTTTTTATCGGGGACGTAAAAATTGTTTGTTACTGTATTTTAGTGCGTTATATTGCAAAATCCTTAAAATCCTTCTTTGCACAGTTTCCACTTGTTTACTTGTATTTTATTTATTTATTTTACTAAGCTGGCCTTTGGGTGGCTGTGGTATGAAGCTTTCTTGAGGATTCTGCCGTGTGAGTGTATCTGTGTTATTGAGGTGGAATGATAAGTGTGACGCTCGCTGGTGCTTCTATCACGGTGTCGCCTCTAAGCGCAAGGCTCGTCGTGCATAGGGTATCTATTAGATATTGAGCGCTAACCATATAATTATATGGCGGAGAAATGAAGGTAAAGTTGTAATGCAAGTCCCCTTGAATGGTTTCAAGAATATCTAGCGGATGTTTCATGCCTTAAAATTATTCTGAAAACATATACGCGTCTCACTCTTCTTATAATACAGCTTAAAAACTTTATATGGAAAAAGAACCACTCATCTGATTTTCGTAAGCAGACCTCACTATGATATATTCAGCAGATTCTTTTAAAATCTCCCAGGGAGATATTTACTCACGGGAGTTCACCGAGAAAACCTACTGGCTCGCTGCAACATCCGCCATGATTCCCACTTGCGAAAGATTCGGGGGTTCGACCCGCCGTTAAAGGAAACCACGTCGCCTTGGTGGGAGGCAAGTTGTCTAACCACTCAAACATCTGCGGCCACTTTCACCGAGAAACGTACTTCGGTGATTAGTAATAACTATGTCGTGTAACTGGTCTCAAATGTGACAGTTCTGGAAAGCAGTACCAATGGTTGGCAAATTCTTCTGCCACTGCTGTGCTGTCTGCATTGTTCGTAAACAACATAATTGTTATGCCATGCTGCGTAGACAAAAATTAATGTGATGATTTGAAAAGAGACAGTTGGAAAATCGATTTTGAAAACTTTAAAATTTGAGACGAGTTACGTGACGCAGTCTGTAGCCCCTGACCCTGATCTTTGAATATATATACTGTATAGAAGTCGCGAGTGGATAGGATTTACTCTACGTTTTTCAAAAGCGTATGATGAGCAGCTTGGGAACTTCACCGCTGCAGTGCGCTGCCGTAACGGCCTGTATCGTCTTAGTTGTTATTTACACGTTAGAGCGCAGCAATGTCGCCCGCTGTCATTCCCCGCACCCCTCATCTATCATTCACTGCAGCTCAAGGTCGTTCAACAGGAGGGGGAAGGGGTGTTTGAAGAGTTCGACACTTGTCCGCCAGGGACCACCACAAGTCGAAACCCTAGAGATGGTGGCGATTGCAGCGGTGAATTAACCAACTACCTCAAAACCGTATTAGAAATTTTAACCTGGGCTGGCGACTTCTATACAGTATATATATTCAAAGCCCTGATGCTACTTACTGATGCCTTATGCCATGTCGTGAGACCTTTGTTTGCTACTCGTGTTACACAGTTCATGCTCAGGTGTAGGTAGTACTGGCAGTATCAGAGAGAGATATGAAGCTAGATGGAAATAAGGAGGTAAAAACAGATGTATAGAGACGGGGATAGATGAATGAATAGAGAGTTAGTTATATAAATAGATAGAGATTGATAGCCATGGTGATCGGGAAATATAATTGGCGATAGAGATACAGAGATAGCAAGATAAAAATAGTTAGTGAGAGGGATAGAAACTTGTCGGGATAAAAAATGGAAATAAATGGAGCTGAAGATGTAGAAATGAAGAGAGATAAAGAGGGGTAGAGCTAGCGAGAGAGATAGCGAGGCAGCAGAGTAAACGATTGTTTAAATCGCTGCGCCTGGACTGTTGCCATTTCTTTCCCTTTTGTTTACGCAGAACGTTCGTTATTCGTGTGCTTGTATAAAGAGCTGTACTCCGACTCGTAAGCTTACACATCCTCCTCTTTATTACCTCAACCCACGACGAACCTCCCTCGGCTTGAGTTTTCGTGCAAAAAGCTGGACCATTCGCCAAAATTAACCTGTTGGTTTGCTGTAGTAGAATTTTTGTTTTCTGTAGTTCATTCGTGAGATTCAGAATGTTTTTTTTGTAACCAGCTTTTTTGAAAAATTACCTAATCAATATGATTGTTTTTATTTTTTTAGTTTATGTTATTGATGTGAGACCTTTGTGAGGCATTGTTTTGAATTAACGAATGGTAAAGATAATATTTTCCATGAATAATTTCTGTACATCTCGTACATTTTTTAGGATAAAGTTTAGTTCATAAAAAATTGTATGGTTGGGTGTTATATTAACCTTAAACCGTATATATTAGTAACCCGCTTTATAACACTGCCAAAAAGGTTTATTACAGTGTGCGTACAGCAGAACAAAACGAGAAAACTGAGAAAGGAGTCTGTTAATGGCTTATGGCAAGCAAAACGTCTTCAGAATTTGTCTGGAAGCGATTTCGGGAATTCATGAACAACCGAAATGGGAATGGCCGGACTTTAGTTCCAACCTGGGTTCTCTGTAATGCAATTTCAGTGCTTTACCACTGAGCAGCCTCGCTCCTTAGTTAGTGCAGCGGTAAAGTATTGTTACGAGTGTTAAAAAAAAAAAGGTTCGTAAAGGATAGCCTAGTTAATTAGGTACAGTTTTATATATTTTCTAATTCTTTCACTACTAAGTTATAGCAATTAAAATGTGTATCCAAAAATTTACTTTAATAAGGTCCACAATTTACTCTCCCGACAGGAGCTGAACTTGACAGTAGCTTTCTCTACTGCTCGTCTCTTACCTCGCGCCTCTGATCCAACACACTGATGCCTCACACTACTACCCGATGCACACGAAGCCCGTCTCTCGTCGCCCACCATCGCTCGCCAAGATGTCACTATCGCTCTCGTCACTCCCACTGTTTCGGTGGCTGGCGTCGCCGTTTTCATACCCACACAGCCTCCCTTCTGGAAGGGTCTCGCAGCCCTTCGAAGTGCCGCGTCATCAGGTTATACTCGACACCCGAATATCCTGGTTACGCTCATGGACCGCGCCCTACCCGTGGACCCCAGTGGGCCAGCTGGCCTGCCTCGTACCCTCGCCTGTAGCATACTCGTAACAGTATTAATTACTAGCTTACCACGCGTGGCTTCGCTCGCGCACGTTTTCAGACTAGCTCTGTACGTAACTAAACGTGTGATCATTTCCAAACGTCTGTCACTAAAGCAATAGACGCCGCAAATTGTGGGGTGTATATTATTAATTTGTAATAAAAGACCATTCAGGGTTTAAAATTTTGAAAGGGGTAATGCGTAAGCCTGTTTAATTTCAATATAGTTTACGTTTGACGATTTAATATCTCCATTTGTAATGTATTTGGAGTTGTATTTAAACCTGATTAAATCACACCGCTTTAGTGGGAAGTATATTTGAAACATTTTGAAGAATTGTGATACATTCTTTAATTTAATTTTAAAGCAAATGATGCCAATTTTCGCAGTTCCACTTCATTCTGATTTGGCTATATTCTTAGGATAATACTAGGAATACTATTTTTTAATGTTTGTAAATCATTCGCATCGTTATTTGAAACTAAGAAAACCGTTGTCAGTTTTCTATGCATTATTTTAGTGAACCAGTAGTTTTGTTTAACTTATAACATGATAACCCCTTTTATTTTTTTCCTTACGGATTTTATATAAAAAATGAAGTTATTAATTTTTAATGTAAAATATGTTGAGACTATATTCAGTTATGTAAATACATAGCTAATATATATTACCCTGAACAGTTTTACTTTTTGAGTGTATATATATATATATATATATATATATATATATATATATATATATATTACAGTATTTCACTTTCATACGATACCGACGCACTCATTTATAACTAACGACAATATTATATTTGACGTTTGGGGAAAGAGTGGGTACGACGTGAAGTGAAAGTAGATATAAGGCGTCGCTTCAGAAAATGTTAAGTTGGACGCAAACCAAGTATACACATACCTGCAAGCGCCGAGTCGTTAGCGTTGTTAGAGTGCTCTCCTCGCAAGTGCACACTGACGTTCATTCCACCTGTTGTCTGCCCGAGTGCAAGGCCGTCCCTGTCTCGATTACTCTCTCTGCAGCGAACTGTGTAACCATTCCGTTTTATGCGCCAAACTTTCTTAGCGAGCGCCTGCTCGGGGCTGCTTGCGCGTTCAAAGCGAGGCAGCAATAAGGGCGACATAGGCACACACATCAAGTAGCCTGTCCGGCTGTGTGCGCAAGGCGCTTCAGTGTTGCAGTCTTTAACAGTGCAAGTTATATAGACACCGCTTTTAAACAGCGTAGTAAAGATATGATCGACATCTTAATGCTGCTTTGGAGTTTCTCTGTCGGTGTTTTCATACCCGGGTGCCATCCTGAAAGTACGCAATCAACTTTTTCAAACAGTCTATAAAAACCGCCCCTTGTTTTACTGTCGTAGCAGATGGTTTGTTGTGACGAACAGAACACTTGTTTTGAACACAGGCCATTGCAAGATTATGTCGCTGTTTCAAGGAAGTTTTTGTTTGCATGTGTGCTATTTGTAATAAAAGTTAAACAGTTAATGCTATAAAGTTTCTGAACACGTTAAAAGTTATACTTCTATGACATTACCAAAATATTAATCTGAAACAGTTAAAATGTCATATAACACTAAGTATATGTTTTTAAATTTATTTATTTTTGTTCAAACGACTACAAACACTATGTAAATATTATCACAAACAAATCTTATTCTTATTGAGCAGATTAAAAAATATTATTAAATGTATTATACTAAAATATTATTAAAAATGTAAAAAAAAAATAATTTTCCAGTGGCGAGATTTGAACCCCGTGCCTTAGATCCAAAGTGCACGTTATAGCACTATGATATCGGGATAATTTGAGTTCAAGGAGGAGACTATACTCTCAAAACGTAATGCCATTTTCCTAGTGTATTTTTAAATTTCGGATTACTTCTTACTATGACTATTTTATTTTACCAGATATATTCCACGGTAGTGTCACCATCATAAAGTTTAATTGAACAGCTGAGTGGAAAAAGGTTAATATTCCATATGTACATGTTTTGAGAAAAATAGGAAAAACTGATTTGTACGAAAACTACAGTTTGGATTAAAAACTTCACTATTGAGCAACTGTAGGTGTAGTAGTATACATCAAAAGTACACAATTTCCGAGTCCATAGTCGAAGTAAGTAGAGAAATACGAATAATTGAAAGTACCGGAATGTTATCCTTTTTCCACTAATCAACAAACAGTCAAAAAAAGTAATAATAAATAATGTTAGCAACCCAAAAGCATAAAAATATTGCATTAAATACAATATATTAATACACTAAACATAATAAATTTATTTTTGCACGCATTTGAGGCAATTAATTGTCATATATAATATTTTAACAGCATTCATATTGGGTAGAAGAAGGATAACATTGCTGTCATCATTTTCAACAATGGCCTACCACTGCAATATTATCCTTCTTACACTAAATGGATAGAGTATAAGAAATACTACAAAATGGCTATCTCAGGTTCATTTCGCCATTTTGTGGAATTTTATCCTTTTTCCACTCAGCTGTTCAATTATTTGTGTACCCTCTCTTTGTCCTACATTTCCTTTCATCGACTCCCATTCCAATTTCACGAAATTGCTCCTACCAAATGCTGTATACCGAGAGGTAAAATGTTTACAGATAAAAAAAGGATCGAATTCTTGCTGTGGGCCTAATTTTACTCATGTGGCACACCTAACCTATATTTTATTTTTACAACAGAAAAAAGAATGGGCGTGCGTCCACCATGTGTGTGAAACTTATAAAAGCATCCACTTGAACAATTAATCAAAATATTCAATAATTCACTTAAAATTATAAAACTAAACATGAAAGTACACAATGGCACACCAAATTATACCATCATGTCGAGGAAAAGTGCAGGTGGAAGAAGGCGTGAGTGTGTTTGTCGCCGTGTTGGAGGTATAGGATGGTGAGTGCATCGGCAGCGTAACGAAAAATGCAGCACCGCAGCATCGCTCCGCTAACGCTCGCCCGAGAGTGAGGAGTGGGGCGCTCAGTATTCCGGTTTTCCTTCTCCACCATCGAGCGACCCACTCATGGATGTGGCACTTTTAGTTACGCCCTGACGAGTCCTCGCTTCAGTTTACTTAAAAAAAAAAAATCGAACAGAGGCTCGAACAAGAATTATTCGGGTGTCTTGACTCGGGTTGTTGATGGACGTCAGGTGTGCTTGATGACACGAAGCTGGCCTCGGCAGAATGGCGCGTGACGTAATAGTCATGACTGATTCTCCAAGAGCCACGCAACTCCATTGCGAGGCCCGAACAGGTTCTTCCAGTTCTACGAAGTTTGCCTACTGCTCTTGCAACTTTGGTAGCACACAGTATAATATTAAAAAAAAAAAAAAAAAAAAAACGTACAGGAAAGATGTCGATATACGTGTTCCATAGACGTCAGTGACGAATAAATTATATGATTGTCAAGCTGCATTAAAAATACTTTAAAAAAAATAGCGTGGACAGTTGATCAGGTTAGTTATGCCACAATAAAAAATACAGTGAAATGTTGTGAACGGTTGGTTGGGTTAGGTGCATTACAAATACTATAAAAAAATAAGGGCAGTTGGCTACGTTAAGTAAGGTACATCTTAAATAAGTAATTCCTAACCAAACATTTAAATTATTTTACAGTATTTTTAATGTAGCTATGCCAACCTATCCAACCATCCACTATTTTAAACTATTTTAATGTAGCTAACCTAACCGTCCCTTCCCGCGGGATCACAAATTTGTAATTTTAACAACATACCTTAAAATGGTAAACTACTATCATTTTATAATTTTAATTGTTATAAATGTGTCTTTTCTTCAGAATTGCCAATGTTTTAACCTATCGACACAAAACTTGTAACCAATGACTTGAATTCAAAATCCAAATCATGGACGTGTTGATTTTAGATAATCAGGGAGAGAAAGAAAACAGGAACACTGAATATGCACGAACACATCCTCGGAATGGACTGTGAATCCTAGGTTTTTCTGTTCCTCTACGTGTGAGCGAGTGTGCTCAAGCGACGGAGAGCCTTCCTACGAGGCTTTGCCTCGGGGAAAGCGAAGCCTTCCATCAACTGGCTGTACCGAGGAGGATAACTATAAGGTTCACCTAAAAGCTTTCATTAGGTCCATCCTCAACTCTATAGCCGGCGCGCGCACAGACCCACATATCATACGAGAGATATTTTTTTAAATCAGTGTCTAACCATCGGGGTTTCAATATCGCTTTTTAAAGGGGGAGGATTTGGAGTCAAAAAACACCATCCTTTATTTCATAAAGTTTTTATGACGTACTAGTTTTCTATTTTCTGATTTTAAAATTTTGCCATCGTCAATTCTTAGATAACGTTAAGAGATTTTAATTTGGAATATCATAAAATAGGGTTTATTAACAGCATTATTACAGCCGTAGTATTTCCCAAAAATTAATGCTGAGACTTCGTTGGCTGCAGTCTGTCATGAACAACTCGAGTCATGCCATTCCATTTTAAAATTAGGTTTAACGAAGCTAAACTTTGAAAATTTAACTATAGAAAATTGGTATTCCTAAAAATTGTTGAAACAAGAATGACGTATTTCGGTACATATCCCCCTCTACCCTTCATGTAAGAAGTAAAGAAGTAATTTAATATTACGTAGTTAGGTTTTATCATTCTTATAAGAATGCCTAAAAATTAAAAAAAAAAACACTCTTGGTGATTGTTTTAAAATAGTTACAACACTAGTTTAGGAGCAAAAAAAGTCCGACCATTCGGAAGTTCTTCAGCGAAGAAGATAGTTGTCTTCCACGTTCCGTTATCTCATCTCGAGTGAGATAAACTCTACTTTTGTCTTTTTCCCGACCACTTGTTTAGCATTATGATGAAGAAATTCTAAATTTCGCACAAGTAAAAATTAGTATTTTTTGGTTAAAATTTTTGATTATAGAGACATGGTATTTTTTTGAATGACTCGAAAATAAAATTTAGTGTATGATTTTCGTTTAATTGAAGGGAAAAAATTAAATAAAGCCGTAGGTGAACAAAACTATTTCAAGAATGGTAATGGTCCCAGCGTGTAGTTTTGGCTATTCCACAGAAGACAGCAAGTTTTGCGCGAAATCAAGCCCGGCCGATAAGTTGTTACGTTTCACGCCCGAACCGGTGACCTTGAACCCTATTAAAGTTTTTGATGTGGAAACGTATTGACTCTCTCGGTATGCGACGTTTGGTGGGAGTAATTACGTGAATGGAACGGAAGTTAAATGAACGGAAATGTGTGAGTGAAATAATTTTATAACCAAGAGCGATAGGAGCGAAAAAGACTCGAATAATTACTAAACCCCGGTTTTGGGCATGATTTTTGCCAATCAAAATATAAAAAAATTAATACTGCTCATCTGGTTAAAATTCACTGAACAGTTAATACTAAAAAGTTTCTTTTTGTCTTTGTGGACTTAGATTCACGCCATTCGCCACAATGGCAAACCGTTGTTACATATTTCCGTTCCATGCGACTTCCGTTCAAGAAATCACTCCTACCAAATGCTGTCTGTATACAGAGAACTAAGATGTTACACATCAAAAATTAATATTTACACTATTTAAAATTTGGGGAAAACGTTTTGCTACTTTCACGTAAGAAAAAAATTAAATGTAAGCGTGAAATTTCACATTAATCGTTATAGTTTTTTTTTCTTCTTAAATTTGGTACCATTAAGTTTGTGTGTCGGTACCTTCGTAGCCAAATATAAAATAGCTGACGTCGTAATGCGTTCGTATTCGAATTGTACGCGGATTAGTTGTGAGTGGAAAGTGATTTCTCATTGGTGTTTCGAATGCAGGGAGTGCTGGCATGCATTGTGTAGTACTAAAGCTCGTTTGAATCTCACGTTTGTATTTCGTGCTTCCATTACAAACGCATTTATTTGTTTTATTTTTTTTTTCAGGTGAGTGCTGGTCGACCCTGATTGATCGTTTGATTGACGGCTGGTTGGATGACGTGATCGTTAGCCGCCGCAAAAGGATGGGGTGACGTACGTGTCTGTTTTACAAAGTCCAAAATAAAACAGCACATAGACTAATAATTCATTACCTGGTTTTGCATGTGATAGCAGTCAGTGGCTTGGAATTGTTTTTAACTTCTTGATATATATTTGTTTTTAATGCTGGTATAGAGATTGTGGAGTAGATTGAAACTATCGATTACTATTTGTTATTACAATGATGCTAAACATATATATTTAATGGTGATAACATAACTTTTTACACGAATACCAGTCATTTGTAATAACTAATAAAAAATAAAACCACCTAAGTTTAGACTACAATTGTTAAAATGTAAATAACTGGTATGGTCGTTGCTCTAGATTTTGTAAAATGAAACGGACTATAATTTATTTTTATATTGATTCTCGTGGTAATGATGAAGCAGTATACATTTTTTTTATCATGCTTTATAAAGTTTTACATTTGTAACAGATCATTAAAATTTTTTATTTTGTCGGGCATCTGTGTTTTATAAATCGCTTTTCTTTTTATGTTGGCGAATTGTGAAGTAACCCGTCGTCCATGATGTGTATTTTAATCTTGAGTGAATTCACTTTTGCGAGACTACAGAAGCTATCTCGTTTCAGTGATCGAAACATCGCTGAATTTTGTTAGTTGTCTTAGATTATCTCTAAGCAATATTTTTCTTTCGTTCAAATCTTTTGCATCTTTAAGGCGTGTTTAAGTAACAAACACAAAAAAAAATTCTGCCTTAATGCAATGAATGGCTGGAGACACGAGGGTAACGTTTATGTATTATTTACTCTGACAGTACGAGGCTATCGTGCTCTTGATAGGCATTTTCAACCCTGAGACAGTATAAGGAAAAGTAGTGTGACACAATTATTGTGAAACTCGGTTCTGTAAATAAATGTGAGCGAATCTAAGCTCGGTTACGAGTCAATTCATATGTTCTCATGTTGCAAATACACTTGTAATACCATACTAGGACACGGAGTTTAACGTAGAATTCTTTAAAATATTGCCCAGCATGTTAAATATATACGCAAATTTTGTTTTAAATAAATTTCGTGGCGTAAATCACCCGTAGTTGTCGACTATTGAATTATTCTATTAGAATACTGAACTATATAATGAAACGGCTCCGAAAAAAGCGAAAAAAAAAATTAAAAATTACTAAACCACGGATTTGGACCTGGTTTTTGACAAGGAATTTTATTCACATACTGCATTAAACATTTAATACTTTAAAGTTTCTCGTTGCTTTGTGAACTTTGGTTCGCTCCTTCCTCCACAGGTGGCAGCACCGTGGTTACGCATTTCCGTTTCATGCGACTTCCGTTCCATTCACGAAATTACTCCAACCAAGTGCCGTTTACCGATAGCTAAGATGTTACACATATTGGTGAGGGGATGCAGAAGAATTCAGTTTCGTCTTTTCATACAATTTTCTTTAAAAACTGTTGTATTGATATTAGACTATGCAGCAAGAAATATAACTGGTTAAATTACGCATTGTGCCACGCACAGATGTAACAAAAGGGTTTGGACATCACTAACTATTTTGAACGGAAGTGTTTAACAACGGTGTTGCCATCTGTGGCGGACGGCACGGACCAAAGTTCACAAAGCCAAAGCGTAAACTTTATTGCTTCAACTGTTTAGTGAATTTTAACGATATGGGCAGTTTTTTTAATAATATTTACTGTCGAAAATCATGATCTAAGCAGGGATTTAGTATTTTTTTTTCAAGTATGTTTCGCACTTAATCGTAGCCGTTTCATTATATATGTAGTTTAAAATATCGGTCTGCTATTCAAATTATTCAATAGTCGATGTAGCTGCTCCGTCAGCGAATTCTAGCGGCGGGTGCGGAGATTCGCGTCAGGAAATATAGTTTGGAAACACAATTTGCTTGTATTGATCACGCTTGGCATTATTTTAAAGAATTTTAAATTTAAATTTCGTGTCCGAGTTTCGTATTATAAGTATATTTGCAACATTAGCACACATCAATAATTTTTCTCGTTACCGAGGTTAGATGTTACCACATCTCTGGCGAGTACTGAAAGACTCGTTCACATTTTTTTTTAAACAGCCCATGCAAGGTTTTTCACGTTCGATGAGCTGCAAAGGACCGCTCATTATTCGAATGGGCCACGCAGTATCCATCGCTCCTGATTGGCTTCGGTTTCTAATGCCCGCTCAAGCGTGACTCTCATCTTTCACCTTCCTCCTCGAGTTTCGTTCTCCCCCCCCCCTTTTTTTTCCCCCCTCGCCCTACCATTCCAACCCCCTCCTTTTCAACAAATTCCAGTGTTTTTCTTTACAGGTCTTTGGTTTCGAAGCCTACGTTTCACCGACCTCCAATCAGTCCCTGATCATGCTAAAACGTCGCGTTCGGAATTAAAAAAAAAAGCCATATTGCTATATATTTTTTAAAGATTATTACAGTATTTTTAACATCGCTGTCCCAACCATAACAACCTTTCATTTTAGTTACGACGATCTAGACGTGCGTAAATCTCCTAGAAAATATAAAGAAGCAAATTTTTTCGAGAGTTTTATTTATGTAACAGACCTAATATAGGCCTAACCTTCATTTTAATTTTACAACAGAAAAAAAAATAAAAACTTAATAATATTAAAAAATGCGCGAACGTGTGCAGCATAATATAATCAGTGTAGGTTTTTTTCGTTTGTTCGTCACCTCGGTTTGGCAGGCTGGTGTGCTGATGGAATCATGATTCGTTAATTGTTTTATAGTATAGTGTTTGAAATGAAAGTCGGATAAGCGGAGGTATAGAATCTGCACCGAGCATGATTGCGTGTTCTGCGGCTGAACTCGCTGCCGTAATATTAGTGGCGAACAGGAGTTACACAATCTCAACTCAGCATGGCTCTTGGCGGCAATTATTTCAGTAATAACGTTTATTTTTCATCTTTGGCAACGACTAAAACTTGTTTTAATCTGGATTTAAAATATTCTATAAAAATAGTTTTACGCTTCCACTTACCCCCTGATGTAGGAACGGAACACCGAAAGGATTTTATTATTATTATTATTATTTTAGGTTTTTTTTTTTTGTTTAGAGAATTTGACAGGCCTACAGTGAAAGTGAGTTTGCGAGAACTCGCTAACTTTTTGTGCATGCGCGTCCAAGAATACTTAGTTCAGATAACGACGATTGGATAAATTCATCGTTACCTAGAAAGGTTTTTAGATATAGAGATAGATTGAGTGGGAAAGCGGGATTTACAAAATATAAAAAGATGGAGAGGTATAGAGAATGCGAGAGATAGAGAGCTTGATAGAGATATCGCAAGAGATACAGAAATATAAAGTTATAGAGAGATAGATATAAAGAGAGGAGATAGATAAAAATCTTTGTTTCAATTTACCTGCTATTAGCAACTAAGGCATAATGGAAGAAAAATTTTTATTTTAGCGTACTAGCCAAAAGATAAACTATCATTACCTGGTATTCATTCAATTTGTGTAATACAGGAAATTCATTTAATAAATAAATAAAAATTGAATATATATATATATATATATATATATATGCAAAAGCGACTGTATATCTGCAGACAAAATATGAACATACAGAACGTAGCCCCGTGCAATGCTTATAGCGAAACATTGTTATAATTCGCCCTCAAGTAAGAGGTGAGATGGCCAAATGGCAGGGTGATGTCAGTTATTGGTTGGCTGTGTTTGTAAACGGGCCGCCCAATGGAAACATCTCGCACTCCGGAGATTGGCTTCCCGACGGGAGTGGAGTGTGTTGGCAGGCTTGCTGCGGACACGCGGGAAGTGTGCAGTGTGTACACGCGGTCCCCACGCAACCCTCGGTTTGTTGCTGCGCCGGCCGCAGCCGTCAGTGTTTACCTCCGGGCCGTTGAAAGTCCCGGTCCGGGAAACCAGTCTCGATCTGTTGAATCTGTGTGCTTTCAGTTTGGGTGTTCGGGCCGTGCTTGTGCACATCTGGAAACTGTTGCGTGCATGCTGTACAGGTTTACGTGTCATGTGTGAACAATATCGGCGAGGCTACGCGGCTAAGTCGTTTGATCGCGCGTCTTCCTTCAAGGCGATCTCGGTTCGATTCCCGTAGGGAGAATAACTCTTTTTTATTTTGACATAACAATGTCTAATAAATCGATGAACGCCGGCTGCACGCACGAAAAAGTGTAGCGTTACGTACATTGTCCCGTTACGCTGTGTCCCGTTACGCTCATTGTACGCTTGCGCCGCATCTATCTCTCTTCCACTCGATTGGAACAACCATCGATTTGACTTTTTCGAGGCACATTAAACTTGAAACACTCCCATTCGTTTCCTACTTTTCCTATCATCGTCCTATCCTTAACAGAATAACTCAGATTGGAAGAAGTTAAATAGCAAACATGTATAAAAGTTATAGTTAAAATAATCTCTTCGTTAAAGTAATAAACATATTTGAATTAATGAGTGCAAATGAAAGTAAATTTATCATTTAAATTGTATATTTCATTTCACTCCTTCTTTGTATCCATACAAAATAATGATAATTCAATAAAAATGATTCAATTTTATTCATAAAAGTATGCAATCATTTCAACAATGTTTTGTTCTCACGTTAAACTATCCTCCGTAAACCGACTTTTTAGACAACCAATTTTTTTTGTCGTAAAATATCTTTAAACTGAGACCGAAAAATACAGTACCAGGATGATAATTCGGGTCGTAACGGAAACGTCTATATCGTCTCGCTTCAATAAATTATTAAATATTACCCTAGGAGACACAATCGCTATGTTGTTTCTTAGCATATGCTCGTTAATAAGACATCGAGTTTCTATTATAGGGCGAAAAAAAAGGGGGGGGGGGGGGAGATCGCAGCGTTAAGTGTAACGTACGACCCAGGCGGTGATCGTTGTATAAAATCTGTCAAGATCGATCGATAATAAGTGTTCTTTAGACAGAGTTTCTTTGCGAGAAATTTAAGCACGTGTGCAAAAACAAAAAAGTCATGTCAGCAAGTCTTTCACCAGAGATCTTTAAACATCTAACCTCGGTAACGAGGAAATTCCTGAATTCTCATGTTGCAAATATACTTATAATACGATATTCGGACACGAAATTTAGCTTATAATACTTTTAAATATACTCGAGCGTGATAAATATATATGCAAATTGTATTTTCAACTAAATTTCAGGACGCGAATCACACGTAGTTTCCGCACCCGCCGCTAGAATTCGCTGCCGGAGCAGCTTCGTCGACTATTGAATCACTCAAATAGAAGAGCTAAAGGTTAAACTTTATAGTGAAACTACTCCTATAACAGCGAAATATAATCGAAAAAATTCTAAACCGCAGCTTTGGACCTGATTTTCGACAAAGAAATTTTATGACAATACTGCCCATTTGGTTAAAAATTCATTAAATAGTTGATACAATGAAGTTTACCTTTGGATTTATGAACTTTGATTCGCGCCATTCGCCACAGATGGCAGCACCGTGGTTACACATTTCCGTTCTATGCGAATTACGTTCCATTTACGAAATTACCCCCCTCAAATGCCGTTTATCAAGAGCTAAGATGTTACACATAAAAATATCTGCTGGCAGGCTGTCATTAGTCTCCATGCAATTGGTTAAAGTAGTGACTAATTTTATTTTTAGTCTTCAAGAAAATGAACCAATAAAAAATAGATGCCTAGATGGCAATACTGTGTACTTGGTTTTTTTTAGCTCTTTTTTATATATAATTCTCAGTTTAAGACTAAAAATATTTATTTCATTTTATAGGTGGCAGTGATATTTGTGACTTTAGTCTTAGATAAAATTTTCTTCGCACATGCTGCATAACAGTTAAAAAGACTTAATTTAATTCTAGTACAATATAACTATGATTTATTTTAAAATGGTATATGTTTACTACTTTCAGTAAACATAAAAACATCTTCTGAAGCCTTAAAGATTTATTTATTAATTTGTGCTTTGAATATATTTGAAGAGTTTATTGAAAATTTTATCCTAGTTAGGTTTATATTTTCCCGCGAGATATGTGGACGTCTACAGAGACATAAATAAAATTAAAGCATTACAAGTATTACAACTTGAAGTATTACTTGTAATACTTTTTATTCAAATCTGTACTTTTTATCTAATATATTGTTACGAGTGGGAAAAAATGGTTCGGAAAGGATAGTCCAATTATCTAAGCACATTTTTAGTTATTACTAATATTTAAATTATTAATTTAATTACAATGCTTAAAATGCCTATACATTAATCAATCTCTTTCGTTCAGTCCACAGTTGACTCTCGCCACTGGAGCTCGGCTCGACAGTGGATCTCCCTACTGCTCGCCTCTTACCTCGCACCCTTGTCCCAGCACACTGCCTCGCACGGCTCGCTAGTCCGCGCCGCGATACAGTCCCCGATGCACCAGTCTCCCACGAGGCCCGTCTCTCGTCGACCGCTATCGCTCGCCAAGGGGGTCACTTGCCCTCTTCACTTCACTCTCCACTCCACTGCTTTGGAGAGGCGGGCGTCGGCGCTTTTATACACTTCAGCCCATTTTCTGGTATGGTGACGTATCCCGATGACGTGTTGCGTCATCAGGGTCGAGCCGACGCCCGAAGCTCCCAGAACAGTGGCGTTCTAGTTAACATCACACCGCGTGGCTGCCTCCGGTAGCCCGTAGAACCTCCCAGAGGGGCTCGGGTTCGATGACCAAGCGTCTTGGAATGGAGTAGCAGGGGTAGGAGGGTAGCGTGGTTTGGCAGTTGGATAAGGGGGGGGGGGCGGGGCACGGGTCAGCTGACCTCTAATAGCCTCGCCTCATCTATGCCCGTAATAATATTTGACATATTTTTTTAAATGTTTTTATCATCAATTCTAATGAAACATATATATTCATATTTAAATTTTTAAACTGGTATAAAAGGTTGATGTTTTAATTTTTTTTGTATGGAACTGTGATATTTCAGAGAAGAATCCTTTCTTTTTTTTTAATCAAAAATAATTTAACCAGTATAATAGTTTGTATCAGTACGATCTGTGATTCGCACAGCTGATGTTAATAATTCCCATGCGTTGACGCGGTTTTTTTTGCACGTAGTAGTTATATGTAATAATGGCGCACTTTAGTCGGTAAAGTGTCGTCTGTGTTATCTCTCCGCTTGCGGGATTGGGGTTTTTTTTTCATCGCGTCCTCCTACGCGTGAAAACCTCTCATCTGAATGCGTTCAGTGGTGACACATCCGATATGGGTTATCGCCTTCCATTGCGCTGGCGGAATTACGCCTGCGATGTCTCCTAGCGTTCTCGCGCGTGAAAATGGAAAAAAAAAAAAAGTCACACTGTACTGGTCGGGGCGTATGTGTGTTAGTGAGGCAGGATAATAAGTGCGACGCTCGCTGTTGCTTCTAGCGCGGTATAGCCTCTAAGCGCAAGACTCTGAACTGGCGCGCAGTCTTCTCGTCGTGTATAGGACAAACTATAAACCTATTGACACTGTTTTTTTCTGTCAAAACAGTTTGTAAACAAACAACTTCGTGATGTTGTTAGTGTTCGTGATTAACAAACGTCATGCGATGCTTTGCGAGTGACATTTTAGTGATTTTTAACAAGATGGGCAAAATTTTAATAAAATTTACTGTAGGAAATCAGGTCCAAAGCTGGGATTTTATTTATTTTTTAAAAAAATCTATTTTCGGTTTTATTCGAGCCGTTCAATTATTTCGCTCTGCAAATGGAGTGATTCGATAGTCGACGTAGCTGCTCCGGCAACGAATTCTAGCGGCGGGTGCGGAAACTTCGTGTGATTCGCGTCAAGAAATGTAGTTGTAAACACAAATTTTTGTAAAATTTAAATAATGCTGTGTTTAATTTCGTGTGTTGTGATTGTCGTATGATAAGTATATTGTGAACACGAGAACACGTGAATTTGCTAATTACCGAGGTTAGATGTCACAAACTCCCAAGAGGCACACAGTCCAATTAAATATATTACATTGTTGTAATTAACATAAAATAAAATATGGTGATAATAAACACAGTAATCTTTTTAAGGGCAGCAAATTTTTCTTAAGTAATTTCTTCCCTCTCTTGTTTGGTTTTATGCAATGGCCGCACAAATACTGCGTGAGTGTATGGCTCTGCGACATCAGAACTCATTGACGATAGTCGACATGAAACCTCGACTTTATGGTCTCTGCGATATAGCAGATGGTTTTAAAAAACATCGGTCTCTGCCACCTTGTACGTAATTGAGCTTGACATTGTACCAAATTCTAAAACGGCCACCTTTCGGGATACTTGAGTAGCATAATTTAGTAGTATTTGGAAATAGGATTTATAATTTATTGTGTTCCGGAAATATTTTTTTTTTCCATCTTGGTTTTACATTGTCCGCCATCTTATTTACGTCATCCCGGGTTACGCCATCTTGGATTCCGGTATGTTTGATTCCGTTAACTTGGATTCATCCATTTTCGATTCATCAGTTTCGGATTATAGAAAATTATAGACGGCAATTTTGATTTTTACCTTTTTTTTTTAAATCTAATATTTTGACGTCTAGAAAATTTTGTATGCCACCATCTTGGACACCTTATTGGATTTCGAAATTGCTCAAAATGAAATGCATCAATGTCGACAGTCTTATTTGAGGCCCACGGACCGCCCATTGGACAGCTTTGCGCTAGTTAATTCCGCGCTGGGGTCCATTAGTCATCCCCTCCCCCCCTCCCCCCCCTCCCCCCTTCCCCCCTTCCCGCTCAACCCATCACTGCTTCACGGTAGCGGGCCAGTTCTTGTGTAGCGTACATGCCAGGGAGTTTCTTGGCTCGCTCGCCGCGCGGTTTTGTTAATGCCGTCGCCGGCCTCGGAAGTATAAATCCGCGTCTTTGCACGCTTCCTCGCCCCGGGGAGAGTGATGTTTTGTGGGAATGGAGTGGTGTATTGGGGGGGGGGGGGGTTGTGGCGTTGACCCAGATAACGCACGTTTCCACGACTCGCGTGATTCGTTCTCGTCGTGGGACGGGAAATTAAAGTTGATGGATGGGGATCGTCATCCGAGGAGTGGTCGGGGGAGGGGGGGGGGGGGGGGGCGTCGTTTGTTTATGCCGTTCGCGGCGATTTCAATTCCCGCCCTTCTTTTTTATTCCTCTACTTCCTCCTGCAATCCTTCGTGTCGTCTGATTGCCTGCCGCCGGATGTTTGTGAAATCCGTTTCCTTTCTTTCTGCGAGGGTGTATAAGGTGACACAAACCTGAGTGAAAATTTCTATTCAAAATTTGTAAATTTTCTTGCGCTGTCTGATATTTAAAGTTTGTATGTGTTCGTTTGTGTCATCTTCGTTGTGTTTTTTTTTCCTTCCCATAGTATCTGTTTATTTTCATCGTTTTTGCCATCTGTTCGACATCAGTTGATTTAGGCTTGTTCTCTGTTGGTTTATGTTTTCATTTCTATTTCTTATATTGCATTCTTGAAATTTTTTTATTCGATAAACAGTGCAAAACTGCACTGACGTATGTATAAACATTTGTATTACATACTACTCACAAAATAAAGTGATTGCTTGAATAATTCACTATTTTGAACTGCTAAAAGTATTATAAGCCAATGACTTCATTTTTTTTGGGTGATTATAATTAGTTTTTAACTTTTTAATTTACTTCGCTGCGAGCGTAAGCTTCACTTAAAGATTACCCCCCTTTATCCCCGTCACATGCTACAACTGCGGACTTTTATTTATCTCTTTAAGTTCTTCGTACTTGTATTGAAGTGGCTCTTTACTGTCCCACAACGACGGCCGTCATTAAGAACATAACCAAAACAATCGAACTGTGTAATAGGATACATGCCTCGGTCATTTTGCGTCAATAACTGACACCGGCCTTCCTTCTTAACGGCTCTTCGTCAGTTTTATTCGTCTCTTCTTGGACGTTAATTGCAGTAGCCTTTTTTTTATCATTACGTTTGTGAACATTTCAGGCGTACACTGGCAACAATTCTCACCTAAAATTCAGCGAAGAACATTGGTTATAAATTATCCAAGTATCTTCATGAATTTTCAGATGCTGAGTTTCTGTTACTTTGAACTAATCTTTGATGAATTGTTATATTTACTTTAAAAAAAAATCTTTCCTTCCGCGTGTATTTACGCTTATTACAAAATTGCGTATGACTTGAAGATAGTTATCTGCCACTATGAAGAACCTTACGAGGGGAATACTCCGATGAAAAGTCTGTAAATTGATTCTAATTTTTAACAGTGTAGAGGCGGTGAGACATGTAATTGCAAACGTCGTATAAACTATGCACACTGACATGAATATGACCGTTTACGTCTCCATGATGTTTAACATCAGCAAAGACAGGAAATTGCCGGGAATAATGTGGGAATAATAACGGACGTTTGTATTAGGTAATTTAACTGAAAATATATTTTTTTAATAAATTTACAACAAAAAATTAATTGGATGGTTTCCATAAAAATTATCATGTTATTTGGTAAGGGAATAATTATAATAGACCTGGTGATTTATGTTTATGGACTTGACCTAACCACATTTTCCTTACCGGCATTGCACTATCTAGGTAGGTATTAGAGGTAATATGATTCAGTAAGTTTTAGTCTTAACGTGTATATTGGGTTCCGAATCAGCGCAAAATAAAAATTTGTATTTCTGGAAAAATCGTAGTTTCTCATTGTTATTATTGTTCTTTTACTTACACCCTAAGTACATTTTAACGCTTAATTTCAATCAGGGAAGTGCTTCTCAATTTAACTTCAATTTACAAGCTTCGGTCGAATGCAGACACCAAATGAGAATCAGTAACTGGGGTTTTAGAAATTCATTACAGAATCAGTAAACAATTTGCAATGAAATCGGGGCACTTTCGTCGTTGAAATAATCAGCAGTTTTTTTACTGATGCCGACACAGTGGTTTCTTCTAATTCTTCGCTGCAAATTTTTGCGAGTGGCATAAAACGTCCCTATTAAAATGTATGGGTGCAACTACTGTGCCAATTTAAATATTTATTTTTATTTTGAAATGTGCAGGAACAATATAGAAAATCATATTTAATTCCAGTCTTCGTTGTTTGTTTGGCTGTCGAAGCTTCCGTTAAATAACGATGGATAGTTGACCTTCTGCGGAGTTTATTTTGTGCATTAAATCTTACCCGTGTGGGGATTGTTCCAGAAATAACTTTCGAAATATATGAACAGTAACGTGTTTGAAAAAAAGAAACTAAAAAAAAAAAAAAAACACAGCTCTCTTGGCTTGAAATCGGATGGGTGGGTTGGTTGGTTTAGCCTCCCACAATCCAGCGAAGTTACGTTAATCCTGGGATGAAATGAATCTGTAACGTCGCGCAGTTCGCTACAGCAGTTGTACGCGTGTGTGTGTGTGTATATATATATATTAATGTTGGCCCCTGGAGCTAGAAGCTTACGCGCGTCAGCTACAATGCACCTGTGCCGTGAACGGGTGATAAATACCCTTCACAGAAAATACTACCAAGGCTCCCTCGTCAACTGCGCGTGCTTGTCAACTCGCTAGTCCTTTAAAACTGCTTTATCTCCTTCCCAGTAACGTCACTGCTGCTGCCCCGCCCAGTCAAGAGGTGTATCTGTCAGTGAGTCGGGATGATAAGCGCAACGCTCGCTGGTGCTTCTGGCGCAGTCTTCTATAGTCGTGCACAGGGCAACTGTGAGATTTGAGCGGTAATCACAACGTTACATGGCGGAGAGGTGTAATGCAAGTCCCTTAAATGATTGATGATTATTATTATTTTTATTATTTGAGTGCCTTCCAACAGTCAGAGCCTTTAACAGGTGGGCACTTAACAAATATTACAAAAAAAAATAACAATAACATACACAAGACACAATAATAACACAACAATAAAATGGGACAACACAAACACATGCCAAAAGACACTTAAAAAAAATATAATAAATAAATTTGTCAATTATAAATTAATTCATTATCAATGAAATAACAATAATACATTATTTACATCAGAAATTATCTTAACTGCAAGAAAATTAAGAATTCAAAATATTTTTCATTGAGATTTTTGCCCTTTTGAATATGGATATATATATTTCTGGAAACACTTGTAGACATTTTCGCGCTTCTAAAAATACAGTTAAAAACTAAATACGGAAACGCAACTTCTCATCCGTTCTCAGCGTATTCTTGAACGATCTTCGTAAACAGACACCACTCGGACAACTCGAGCGGTTATCAAATCGCTGTGGTTTTCTCTCTGCACACGGCGTGTGTGGCCAGGTAGACGTTTTAAGAAACTAAGTATCTGTGAATGATGAATCGTGTTTTGCATTTGTGTGTTTTCACACGAGTTCGATAAAAAATTTACGCAATGAAACAGATTAATATGTTCATGTCGGAGAAAAATAAATCATTTGATCAAGAATTTTGTCAACTATGTTTTAAACTAATTTCTTTTTTTACAAATTATGCTAGAGTTTTATTTTAAAGATATCAATCAATATGTTGCCATAAAACTCCCTATGAAAAACATTTAAAACACGGTTTTTTTTTAACTTGCTTCTATTTAGGTAAAATCTACAAGCTTTGTGGATTACGATTTACTGTGTAAATACTAGTAGTATAGGATAGGGCATCCGAGGACTGGGTTCTGGGTGTGGAGCCGGAGCCGGTGTCCGCCATATTGGATTGTGACGTCACGGCGGCCATCTTGGATGAGTGTAACGGGACACCGCGTAACGGGACAAGTTTGACCTTGACCTTTGACCTTGACCTTGACCCCGGCGACCATTTTGGATCCGCCATCTTGGATCCTCCATTTTGGATGACGTCATTGTGTTCTAGAAAATTCAGGTGATGTGTTTTCCGCCATTTTGAATGATGACGTCACCGTTGCAATTTTCGTTACGGCCGCCATCTTTAACTTTTTTTATTTATTATCCGATTTTAATGAAATTTTTTTTTTAAATTATAAAAAAATTCAATTAATAAAATTTTAATAAAATACTTATAAAAAATATATTTTTACGACACGGAGCTCGGAGTCCGCGGTTCGAACCCGACGAGTGCAAAAAAAATTAAAAATGGCGACCGATCCTTCCCTCACAGTGGACGCAGGCAGACTGATTCCCACCACTTTTTTTCAAAGAATATATATCGTCACCTAGTATGACGTCATGTCCGCCATCTTGTCTTCGATGCTGGAAGCCATCATCATTGTATCGTCGGCTAGAGTGCGCTGACGCCATGTTAGTTTAACTCTTACCCGCTAGAGTGCAGTAATCATTTATTATTGCTGTGACACCCGCCATCTTGTCATTTGGCCGCCATCTTGGAATCGTGTAATTATTTAGCTAGAAATTCGGGAAAAGTTCCAAAATTCATTAAATAAATTTGTAATCTATATACTGACTGATTAGATCGACTAAGCTCCTTGGTTCGATCCCTGGATGATACCAAACAACAACTTTAATTTTAAAAAAGTACCACTAATGTGTAAGGTTTGATAAAATAAAAACACCACAAGTTCTATTAAAAAATACTTTTATTACATACATACTACACTACTACAAGTACAAAAAAAAATACACAGACAAATTACTAAAGCCTTGTGGATTTCTCGATTTCCGCATCAGCCACCCACGAATTAAAGCGAGGTGGAAAGCCCCACCACTTGACGTAGGACCGTCCATTTCTTCGTTTTATAATCTTCTCCACCAAGTACGTATCGGGATACAACATAGGCTGAATCTCTTCGGCATAGAAGCCGTCATGGATAGGTTTGTGGTCCAAATCTTCGAGGTAGTAGGTCCTAGGCTCTGATTCACGAACATGTGTCACACGGAAAAGTTCGGGACTCCAGTTTGCAGTGAAACCTTTCTCGAAGATACCTTTCTGCTTGGAGATTCGCACAATGTCGCCGACGTTAGCTTTACGCTTTCGTGGATCTTTCTTCTTCGTGTTGGGAAAAACTGTTTGAAGCAAGCGATTGTCCTTTACGTCCTTTGGCTTCATTTTCGTGGTAGAATGCACAGTGGAATTATACTCGCTTATTAGTTTCGGCAAGATGTCAAGCCACTTGTAATTTCCGTTAGCCGTGAACTGTCGCCACATCTTGGAACGCAAAGTTCTGTTAAACCTTTCGACAACGGAGGCTTTGACGTTACTAAATGTAGAGTAGTGTTTGATGCCGTACTTCTTCATCAAAGCCTTGAAGGTCGCATTGTAGAATTCTTTCCCGAGGTCCGTTTGCAAGTGCGACGGTACGCGTCCATCACGCAAAATATTGTTCATGGCCTTGGCTACGTCAGTTGCAGTCTTTGATTTGACAGGTCTAGCCCAAGCGAACTTGCTATAAACATCGATGACTGTCAACATGTACTTGAAACCTATATTCAATCGGGAATACGGTATCATCTCAACAAGGTCCGCCTGGAATAAATCGTCAATTCCACGAACTATGACTTTGCGACGAAGGTATTTCCGTCTAGCAGGAGCATGAAGTTCGGGAGCGATTCCGGTTCGACTCATTGTATGTAGCCGGCTTCCTTCAGTTCTTCAAGTATGGAGACTATTTCGTTGATGTGCGAATAGTTTCCTACGCTAAGCGAAGCATGTAGAATTCTAAGGCGATCAACTAATTCATTAGGGTCGTCCCAATATACATAGTCAAATGTCTGACCACTTTCTAGCTTTTTTAAACCTTCGCCATGTATTGTTAGTTCACTGAAGAGATTAGCGAGAATGTCGATTTTTTCATGATCTACGTCTTTATATACACCACTATCTGGATCGTTATCGCGAAAATGTGCGTTGGTTAGCTCTAGCAGTTTTTTGTACTCTTGTAAGTCGTTGTGAGAATATCCTTTAGGCTCCCTGCGAAACAGCAATTCGTACAGACCCGGAGTCCCGCGCGTTTTGAACTCTGCTACGCGCACGATATTTCCTGGTAGAAAGTCTATTTCTTTAGCACCGAGGAACCACTTATTATGTTTTCTGTACACTCCGTAGGTCGTGTCATTATTCCGGCTCGTAAACGATATCAGGTATGGTCGGACCATTGCATTAACTTGATGTCCCTTTTTCGGTATTTTTTTCTTGTGCATGGACTCTGTACTTGTTAAGTCCTCTTCTTCTCGATCCGGTTCATACTTTCTCTTCTTTACAGTCGGCATTTCATCTTCAACTTCTGCCTTCACAATGATGGCTGGTTCTTCCTTGTTTTTAAGTTCGTCGAGGCGACTAGTGATTGGTTTAAATATCTCCTCATTTTCCATCTCACGTGCAAGTCTGGTTCGTCTAGCAAGTAAATATTTTTCGCGAACAGACTGTATAGCTCGATGAAGGTCACTGGCCAGGTCCGACATTGTACTGGCTGAAAACTTATTGCAAGACCTCCTTTTATACTTTTCTATTCGTTCGCAGAAACTTCTTTCTTGTGTTTGGCCAAATCTGAATTTGTTGACGATTGAGATAGTGATGCTTTCAGACTACTTTGAAAAGTCCTCAAATCGTCGCGTCTTTGTGCATTCGAAACTTCGATCATGTCGCGAATGCGAGAATCCGAAGCTTCCACGCGCTGGTCTATGGCTACGAGGTACTCAAGTAATTCCTTTTTCACCCCGTCTATTTTTTGAGCCAGTAGCGAAATGTATTTGCGGATAACGTCGTCATGAGACTTGAGAGCAGTACGTAAGTCTCGACTGCTACGACCGAATTTCGAAATGCTATGACTCATGTTTGGTGATAAACTGATCGAAACCTCGTCTGTACCTGCCCTTATATAGAGGCCAGTCTTTGACTATAACTAGGAATCCGTGTTCTTCTTTCCAACACAAGGAGCACATGTCTTTGAATTCCTGGAATGTCATGTCGGTGTTTACGTGATCATCATAAGCGTGGCGTAAATTAAGTTCGTCCATACGAAACAAAACTATGACATTTGCGTTGTCTCGTAGGAGATGTTTTGGAATACGACTGTACGTCTGACACAGGTAAACGCAGTCTACCTTGGCGTGTCTGCCCATGGAAAAGTACTCTTGTATTATGCCTTGTTTCTCACACATTACATCGTCGAAAACAAACACGGAATTGGCTTTTGCTTCGCTTGGAGGTACAACATCGGAATTATCGATAAACGGAAAATACTCCAGACCATCCACAGATCGTAGAACAGTTGCTAGGCGCTGGTACTTTGGCTGTTGCAACGACTTGGAATACAAGTAGACATTCTCGAACCGAAGACCATTTGGTTCCTCCAGTAAACTCAGTAAAACACACGTCTTGCCACAGTTTGACGGGCCCGCCATTATGCATCGTACGGCAGAAGGCAACAGTAAGCCATGTCGCGATTCGCGACCGCTAGTTTCATCGTTTTGCGTAATGCGCACGGGCAAACAAACATCTTGCTTGACGACCTGCATTGTACTAAATAAATTGTATATAATCAAACACATTTATACTTTCTGGTCAGTTGTGCGTAATGACTCGAAGAGGTAAGAACAAAAAATACGTCGGTGCGGGACTCGTAAACTCGCTGATAAACAAACTACCATTTGAGCTACACATTCCCGGCTACAGATTTTGCGGCCCCGGCACGAAACTAGCGAAAAGGTTAGCTCGAGGTGACGTGGGCATTAATTCTCTCGACGAAAAGTGCAAGCAGCACGATATCGCATATTCATTAAGCAAGGATCTGGAATCCAGGCACAGAGCAGATCAGATACTGGCACAGGAAGCCGAAGATATAAGTAAATCGTCGAACGCGGGACTCGGAGAGAAAATCGCAGCGTGGGGCGTATCTAAGATCATGAAGGCAAAGACGAAATTAGGACTGGGCGCTCGTCGAGCCAGCTCCATCAATCAAAGACTAACTCACGCAAGACCAAACGCAAGATCGGTGCAGGCGTGCAAAAAGCCAAGCAAAAATTACAGACTCTCGACAAGAAGATTATAGGAGGATTTCTTCCTTTGCTTTTGCCTGCATTGGGTGCTCTCGGCGGCCTCATCGGTGCAACGAGCGGTATAGTGCGGGCAGTCAACACTTCGAAGAATGAGCGCAAGCAGTTAAAAGAAGCACAGCGACACAACGCCAACATGGAAGCCATTGCCATCGGTAAAAAAAACGGCGCAGGACTGTACTTGCATCCTCACAAGACAGGACGAGGCATGAGAAAGAAACGTGTAAAGAGAAAATCCTAAGTTCCCTACCGAAACGACCGCTCACAAATATAGATTTAATAAAGTACGCACGCAAATTGAAAATACCAAATTTCCGCGGCGTGTTTATGCGAGACACTTTGCCCAGCAAGCCAAAGACACGTGAGTGCGCCATAATTAATTTAGACACGTCGGCGGGTCGCGGCACGCACTGGGTGGCGTACATAAAGTCTGGAAAAAAAGCTACTTACTTCGACAGTTTTGGAAATTTACGCCCTCCGCCCGAACTGCGACAGTACCTGGGCCGGTCCACTACGTTGTTTTACAATTACGAAACGGAACAGAGACCTAATCAAACAAACTGCGGACACTTGTGTCTTCGCTTTTTAACAAACAAAAATTAGCTGACAAATAAAAATTGCTACTTAAAGGTTGTGCAGTGATGTTAATTTATTAGTCATGTCGATAACACTTACCCTGACAGGTCACGCATCTGAGCTGCGGGCGGTTCATTTCCCGCCTCTGGATTTAGACGGAGAATGGTGTATCGGACTCGTAGATTTTCAAACGTATAATGCCATACCTAATATCGACGAAGAAAATTGCAAGATCTGCTTCCTGAAAAGTGATGGGACCGCTCATGAAATACGGTTACCTGTTGGCTCTTACGAAATTGACGACATTGCAAATTACATCAGGGATATGTTACCACAGGATGTAGACTTTCAACTGCGTGGAAATCCAAACACTCAAAAAATCATTCTAACATGCAGTGAAAATGTCGACTTTACGAAACCTGACACCATAGGTACGATGCTCGGATTCGAATCAAAGGTTTATGATACGGGAAGAACGTACGAATCTACACGCGCAGTAAACATTTTGCCTGTGAATGTCATAAGAATAAACTGTAATTTGGCAAGTGGAACGTATCTCAACGGAAGACTAAGCAACATGCTGCACGAGTTTTCGCCGATGGTCCCGCCAGGATATAAACTGGTCGAAGTACCGCAAAGTATCATTTACGTTCCAGTCGTCGTGAAGTGCACACACAAAGTCGTCGTCCGAATCGTTGACCAGCGAGGACGATTGGTGAATTTTCAAGACGAAGAAATTACATTACGTCTGCACTTGAAGCGATGGGCATAAAGTTCGTAACACCGAACAGTTATAAAAGAAATCGTATTGGCGTGAACAAGAACAGTTCTCTACCAGACATCGGTGCATTAACACCTGACAACATAAAGTATCTTCTCAGTATTGGACAAGTGCCGAATAAATATGGAAGACGAAATCCTCAACGTGGAAGATCCAGTCATTTTTGATGACAGCATTACGAAAATGGAATTGCACGAGTACCAGCCTTTCCTGCTCGGACCGTACGCACTACCATCGGAAGTACGCATTGCAGTACAGCACCAAGATATTTGTACTTTACCTTCGCAGTCATTTCTACGTATAAGAGGCACGCTTACAAAAGCGGATGGTACGCATCCGTCAACGACGACAATATCCTGCAATGGTATTCTTCACCTAATCGAGCGCATTACTTATGTACTCAATGGTGTCGAGGTAGACCAGACGAGAGATGTAGGCATAACATCAGCTATGAAAAATTACCTTTCGCTCACGCCAAATGAACTGTCTGCTGCAAAGATGGCCGGTTGGGCTCTCGAGGATGAATATAAGCTTCCGGTTTATGCCGAAGGGAAGTTCGAAGTTTGTGTTCCTCTGTCCATGCTTCTTGGATTCGCTGAGGACTACAAGCATATAATAATTAATTCGAAACAAGAGCTCGTACTGCTTCTCGCCAACACGCACATTAATGCAATTGTCGCCGCTGCAGAAAACCCTCAAGATGTCTCGCTAACACTACAGTCTATCGAGTGGATGCTGCCCCACATCCAAGTGAGCACCGTTGAACGAGTCAAGATGTTGAAGAACATAGAAAACGGCAAGAATTTCGATGTACCATTCCGATCCTGGAGCCTGGAAACTTATCCTGGCTTGCCTCATAGTCAGCGTATCAATTGGATAGTAAAGTCCAGCTTCGCTACGGAAAAACCAAGATACATCATCGTCGGGCTTCAGACCGGAAGACAGCTCAATGCAGGAGTAAGTCGCTCCGTATTCGATAACTGTCAAATACGTAATGTAAAAATATTTTTAAACAGCGAAAGTTATCCGTACGTTGACATGAACATGGACTTTGAAAGTGGAAGATTCCTTCTAGCATATCAAATGTATGCCAAGTTTCAGCAAGCTTACTATGGACGGAGACAGTCACCGATACTGAGTCCCGACAGTTTCAAGAACAAGGCCCCGTTAATGGTGTTTGACGTTTCCAAACAGCATGATAGATTAAATTCAAACATCATCGACTGTAGGATCGAGATAACGACTAGCGGAAATATTCCACCAAACACCTATGCTTTTTGTCTGATACTTCACGATCGGCTTGCTTCGTACAATTGTCGAGACAAACTTGTGAAAATTCTGACATAAATACTGTTTCGTTTTCGATAATAATTTAGTTACGACCGAGCATTGCTAGCGACAAGATGTACTGCAACCTGCAAGGTTTCCAGAGTCAAAATGGATTCGTGCTCAAGGAAATTAGCGTCACCTCTGGAGACAAGACTCGAACCCGCAGCTTCCGACCTCCGTATCCGTGGAAACTACTAGACGAAAAAAGTAAACGGTCGAACGAATGGCTATGTAAATATTATCACGGACTAGAGTGGGACGAAGGAAAAATTCCGTACCACCAAGTGAAAAACACTATTGGAGATTTACTAGTTCAAAACGAAATAATCTACGTTGCCGGACCCGAACAGAAGAAATGGCTACGAGAACTGTGTGACGACGGAGCAGCTGAAATCGTAGATATACAGACCGCCTACGGCTGTCCTTCCCTGCGCAAACTCTGTTCAATATACGACGTGCAGCCATGTGACAAGTTTGAACGTGTCTGTGCCTGTACAAACTCGCAGTTAATGCAGAAATGGCACACTCAATGTTAGTAGGAGCCTGCATATATATAAATGTCGTACCTACGTACGTGCCTTCAGTTGTCGTTTTACCCGCAAGAAGATGTTTACGTTTCATCCTGCTAACGTGTACGTGAGCGCAAGACCTAGCTTCAGCAGTGTCGAGTACAGCTACTGGGATTCCGGGTATCTACGTACATATACAGAAACCTGTGATGGAAGCGCTCAGCATTGGCGGTTTGCGCACTTTCCTGTGTCCTACGAACCGACTCAGCAGCTGGTAGATTGTTGCGAACCTGGAAACTGTGCCGTCTATCACATGAGACCACACACAATCCTTCCTGCCAGCATCGCTGAGGTAGTCGCCTCGTCTTCACGTGCAACACCAAACATGGACGTGTTGCAACCTGTTGCGACCTGTGATGCTTCTACGCAGACGTCCAAACGGTGTGTGTCTCGTCGTCGCAGTTCAGGCAGTGAATCTGTCCCAACTAGCACTGAGCCAAAGCCCAGGCGTAGACGTGGTCACAGACGTCATCGACCATGTCTTGTCGGAGTTGTCAACGTCGCAGAAGATGACCAGCTGGAAACCTGTGTTCCTGATCCTGTGGCCTGCGAACCAGTTGGAACCGGAGTCAACGAACCAGTTGGAACCGGAGTCAACGAACCAGTTGGGACCGGAGTCGACGTGTCAGTTCGTGCGGCTTTAAAGACTTTGCTTGTGAAAATGCTTGATTCCTTAACCTAATATGTATTTGTGTACTTTTTATAAATAAATGTGTAAAACTTGAACTCGTATGCTTTTTATTTCTACAATTTTTAGGTACCTAATAGGAAAAAAAAAAAATTTTAAATACAGACATTATTTTGACTCATGAGGTATACCAGTAGACCACGGGTATATAAGCGAGGTTCAGACGACTGGACCCGCAGTTCACCTCTGGTCGCGGTGCAGTACGGACGTGCTCTCTCCATTAAGTTTCGTGAGATTTAGTTATGTCGACCGGAATAGAATGTTTACCGACAGCAGCTGGGACCTCGATGGCAGCAACGATGATGGAGTCGGAGATCCCGATACCGACTGCAGAGGAGACCACGGCAGCGGAGAGCTCAATGGCTGAGGTGTCGACAGCTGTGGAGATCCCGATACCTGCTGCAGAAAATACAACGATACGTGCTGTTCCACCATCAGCTGAAGTTTCATCATCAGCAATGGATTCTTCAACTAATGAAGAGCGTACATCGCATCAATGCAAATATTGTGGTGCATCAATAACCTGCAGTAGGTCTCTGACAATCTCTCGAGAGACATATAAGTGCGACAAATGCGATAAGGTTTTTTCGCATTGTAACAGTCTGGACAGGCACAAGATTATGTGCATAGGAAACGAATCAAGTGATAGTATGCTTCCATACCATCAGACATCATCATTTATTACCTTACCTGAGGCGATAGTCAACAAAAGAGCAGTAGTCAATTGCCAAAACTTCAAGGATCAGTTTTGTTTTAAATGGAGTATTTTGGCAAGATTTGTCGAGGGAAGTCATCAAAACCGTGTTGATAAGAGGTATTATGCTTTGGAGAATAAGTACAACTTCGATGGACTGTGCTATCCGCCACCGTTAAATCAGATAAAAGTTTTTGAGAAAAATAACCCTGAAGTCTCAGTTAATGTGTATGCGCTAAATGAGGATAATAAGGTGTGTCCGATTCGGGTAACCAAACAAGAAAAAAAAAATCATTTCGATTTGTTGCTTGTGACAAGTGAAGGCGGTTCTGCACACTACTGCTACATCAAAAACTTCTCCCGACTTGTGAGACCCCAGGTTACAAAACATCAACATAAGGTTTATATGTGTAAGATGTGCTTTAAGTATTTTGCTAATCGACCTCGAAAATCAGGACTCACAGCTATACAGTGTCTTGAACAGCACAAGATTAAATGCGGAAATAAATCTTAACCAAGACTTTAGTAATTTGTCTGTGTATTTTTTTTTGTACTTGTAGTAGTGTAGTATGTATGTAATAAAAGTATTTTTTAATAGAACTTGTGGTGTTTTTATTTTATCAAACCTTACACATTAGTGGTACTTTTTTAAAATTAAAGTTGTTGTTTGGTATCATCCAGGGATCGAACCAAGGAGCTTAGTCGATCTAATCAGTCAGTATATAGATTACAAATTTATTTAATGAATTTTGGAACTTTTCCCGAATTTCTAGCTAAATAATTACACGATTCCAAGATGTCGGCCAAATGACAAGATGGCGGGTGTCACAGCAATAATAAATGATTACTGCACTCTAGCGGGTAAGAGTTAAACTAACATGGCGTCAGCGCACTCTAGCCGACGATACAATGATGATGGCTTCCAGCATCGAAGACAAGATGGCGGACATGACGTCATACTAGGTGACGATATATATTCTTTGAAAAAAAGTGGTGGGAATCAGTCTGCCTGCGTCCACTGTGAGGGAAGGATCGGTCGCCATTTTTAATTTTTTTTGCACTCGTCGGGTTCGAACCGCGGACTCCGAGCTCCGTGTCGTAAAAATATATTTTTTATAAGTATTTTATTAAAATTTTATTAATTGAATTTTTTTATAATTTAAAAAAAAATTTCATTAAAATCGGATAATAAATAAAAAAGTTAAAGATGGCGGCCGTAACTAAAATTGCAACGGTGACGTCATCATTCAAAATGGCGGAAAACACATCACCTGAATTTTCTAGAACACAATGACGTCATCCAAAATGGAGGATCCAAGATGGCGGATCCAAAATGGCCGCCGGGGTCAAGGTCAAGGTCAAAGGTCAAGGTCAAACTTGTCCCGTTACGCGGTGTCCCGTTACACTCATCCAAGATGGCCGCCGTGACGTCACAATCCAATATGGCGGACACCGGCTCCGGCTCCACACCCAGAACCCAGTCCTCGGATGCCCTATCCTATACTACTAATACTCTATACTGGACACTCATGGAAATTTATCTAAAGCACTAACTCTAAGAAAACCAAGCGGAATTTTTCCGTCGTTTCAGTTACTTCCCCGATGCAATGCCCGATGCACAAAAACGGAAATTTGACACCAAATTAAGCACTACATTTTACTGACACCAGGCTAGTGAACTTCTTTCGTTGATTTACTTTCAACTTGGCTGTCGACTGGGAATATATTCAGTGGATGATTGATTTGAAAACTGTTTGGATTAGAGTAAAATAATTAACAATATGTTGCCTTAGTGAGTAATAAGGCCTAACATACGCTTTCGTTTATTGGCCTTCCCACGTATGTTAACTATTTCAGAGAGTGTTTATTTGTTTTATTTTATCATGATTGGCTTATTTTATGGGGCGAAGTTAATTTTATACACACTTAACTTTTTAATTACGTAAGTTTTGTTTGATTATCAATTTTCATGTACTTCACTAAACATTAAGTTAACCAAAATTAAAAAAAAACAGTAACCAAGACAATGAAAAAAAAAATACAAATGCAATAAAAAAATAATAAAAAAAACAATTAATACAAAGCATAAAAAGGAATAAATATTGAAAACATATACGATGCTAAAAGTTATTTTTTATCATAGCCTAAGCGATAGAAAAAAAAATTGAAAAATGATATCATTGCAGACTATATTCATAAAAAAATATTTTTTTGATTTATACCTAATACATTAAGAGGAATAACCTCAATATGTATCCATGATTAAAAAAAATACAACCTATTGTTACGAGTGGGTAAACAGGTTCGAAAGAACAGTCAAATAATAAAAAAAAAAGTATTTGATTTATTACTCCTATAAAACATTAATAATTAAACTACAACACTGATAATGTCTGTCTAAAAATTAATCACTCTTTCATTTAGTCCATGGTTTACTCCTTCTGCTGGAGCCCGATTCGACAGTCGCTTTCTCTATTGCTCGTCTCTTACCTCGCGCCTCTGTCCCAACGGGAAGCCTTCATTTCACAGACGAGAGAGCCACACCCGAAGTTCCCCGAAGGTTGCTTAGCAAATAACTTTTTAATATGTAGCTATCCAGGGCTAGGAAACCGTTTACATGATTTCGCAGTATCTTTAATGTAGCTATCCTAACCAATTCAACCGTCCACAATGTTTTAAAGTATTTATTATGTAGCTAACCTAACCTAATTGACGATTAGTTATCATGAGTTGTCCAAAATAAAAATAAAAACCGAAGATGCACGATCGGGCGTTCGACTCTCTCGTCTTTGAAAAGAAGGCTTCCCCTGTCCCAACACACTGCCTCGCACTGCTCACTCGTCCCGATGCACCAGTCTCCGCACACGAGGCGCGTCTCTCGTCGCCCACCATCGCTCGCCAAGTGGTCACTCGCATGCCTCACTCCACTCTCGTTGGTTGGCGTCGCCGTTTTTAACACCCCTCATCCCTTCTTCTGGAATTATCTCCTTTGAAGTGTCGGGTCATCAGGGTGGACTCGACACCCGAAGCTCCCAGAACAATGGCGTTGGTTGCGCCGCTTCACGCAGGCGGGACTCTGGGAGCGCGCAGAACGTACCAGATGAGACAGCTGGGCGCAATGACTATTTGTAAATACCCTGGGAGGGAGGAGAGAAGATACTATATCTGTGCACTTTACTAATTTAATTCTTTAGGAGAAATCCATCTGTTTACGACAGTTTTGGTAGCCAACGTGGAGTTATCAATCGTTTTCTTTCGGCGAGTGCAGTCCAGAAACTTCTAATATCAAACAATAACAACTTTGAATAAGGGGGTTTAGGCGTCGCCATCTTGCAATTTCAAATATTTTTATACCGCTTGCAAGAAAGTTTCTCTCGACATTGCAGAGGACTCAGCTCTGGCTACTCGTTGAAGTCAACACTTGTGAACGGTTGTGATTATCATGATATTTGTAGTCGCCCGCGTCAAATGATCAGTTACTTTCTCTCGGTGCGTACAAACTAGAACCTGTTGGTGCATATGGTGTCGCAACAAGGAATAGAAGGTCTGGGGAATATGATTTACTCCTTGATTGTCAAAATCGGGATAAATAGTTCAAAATTAGACCTATAGAAAAAAAAAAGATTGATAAATCCAAGATGTGCGGAGCCTAAAAGGATTTCCCTTAAAAAAAAAAAAAAATAAAAAAAAAATCGCATGGCAACACGCGACATTTAATATAGAGGCACGTACAAAAAATTACTTTGAAAAGTTGTATGCAAATAAGTTATTAACTTTTATCAACATCAAACATACAAATGTGTAAATTGCTTGTGTCGTAAAAAAATTACATGACGTACGTTCGTGAATGTAGAGTTTTTTTTTATTTTTTTTTTTAACTTTTACGTACGCTGCTCGTTTGTTGTGAACTCGGCTTGAGGCGGGCTTACGGCATATGTTTACCAGGGCGCTTGGACCATTATGTCGGTGCTAGGAACGAAAGAAGAAAAAAAAAAAGGTCGTTTGGAAACAAGAGGTATTAATGACTGTTGGCTAGAGCGATGGAGTGTGCCGGTGGGGGGGGGGGGGGGTGGGAGGGGTGGCAATTGAATACAGATTGCGACTGCAAGGACAGGAGTTTTTTTTATTTTTTATTTTTCCCCTTCCACACAACTTTCCCCCTCAGACTCAACTGTTCTCCATGATTGTGTGGGCTTCCCTCCCTGGTCGTAGTGAGCCGCCCTATTGTGATGTTGATGAGTCGAGCACGTGGGGGGGAGAGAGAGAGAGAGAAAAAGGGGTTGTCGGGTGGGGGAAGGGGGGCTTTGTTATCCCCTGGGGATTCTGCCTGGTGGCGGACTGATTGGGGCACCCCTGCCTCCTCCACCCACGCGCGCCTGTCCGCGCTAATGGCCAGCAAGTGTCGGAGCGCGGCGATCTTCCTGGAGGGGACAGGGAATGAATGGTCTCATGACGCTCACGTAAGTACACGTGGCCATCGTGTGCTTGCGTTCAATCAGCTTTTTTTTTTTCTGGCCTCTTATAACGGTTGAAATGTAGATGCTACAGTTGTTACGAAAGCAGAAGAAACATTTTTTGAAGTGAAACTTCTAATGCGACTTCCAACAAGGTTGCGTTAAACGTTCAACGCTCCTGGAGAGGGGGAATAGAAAGAGACAGAGCGAGAGTGAATGCGTGGCACTCGAACGCATGCGCGTAGTATACCTGTTACAGGCCAGCGCGAGCGTTAGCAACGAGTAGCGTCCAATATTCCAACGAACTAATTAGAGAGTAAGAAAAAAATAAAGATCCTGACAGTTTGTAGTGTCGCCATATTTGTTTCAATTTTCAATACCCTTTTTTTGTATATTACAATTTAAATTGCAGAAAAAAATCATGTTCCATAGACACATAAATAGTGAGTGTGTGTCATTTCTCTATGTCCACGAGGTCTTGCCGCGTCAATTTTCTCCTTGGGGCGAACCCGTCCGCTTAATTAAATAAACAGCTTTTATCGTTGAATGATTTCATGATTTATTTTATTTTGATTTGATACAATATGATTTCACTAAAAATCAATTTCTACCCCTTCCTATTTTCATTTCCACATTACGAAGTTTCACTTCTTCCGCGCGGAGGGACTCCACGCACAATTTTTTTTTTGTTTATGTTGGATTTCGATATTGTAGGCGTAGTCCTAAACACTAGATTATACAAAAAATACTGTAGCCCCACTTGTGAGGATTTTCTTGGGTAGTGTCTAGTCTTGTTCAGACACAATTGCTCGACTACAGAGAGTGGCTCACCGGCGGGGATGCCTTTAAAGTTATCCACAAGCTTGTCGAACACTGGGCTGTTTTTGGATTCGATCAAGTTCAGAGTCTTCTTTAGGGAGCTTTTTGTCATTGTCATTCCAGTGTTGGAATACGCGAATGTTCTCGAAACCATTTGTACATATTGTTTGTTGGACAATCGACTTGCCTTGTTCGTTGTTGCAGTATGTTCTTGTATTCGGCAAGTGAATGATCGACATTTAAACACAAAACACCGGTGTATTTCAGTATTTTTTTCTTTCGTTACGTTCATTTTCGGACAGTTTCTTCAACAGCCTTTTCGGCGATACTGACAGAGAAGACGTAAAGGGAAAAACTGATGCTATGTTTCGATACTCGTGGCATATTCTGGCAACAAGTCTGTCCATAAAACATGATATGGTTTACAGGAATGACAAGAAAGATCCTCATTCCAAGGGGTCGAATGTAAACTGATACTCTTAGCAGCACCAATATACTCTTTTTTTTTTTTTTTGTTCGCGCTGGCTTTGTCGATACTTCTAATTGCATATGTGTACGACGAGAGCTGAGGTTCTGGTTCAGTACTTACGTCCATAACTACGGATGGTTCGGGAGCCACTCAAATCTCTCACAAAATATTCCTTGTGCGCATGTTTCAATTTCTTTTCTTACTACATGAGATTTCATCGTCTGAATTTTTTTTTCTCAATCACTGCCGTACGGTACTCTAGTGAAGTTTCCTTCACATTTACAAAAACTTTATAAATCACACTGTATACAAAAAATACACAAACACTGATAATTTTTTTTTACATAAAAATACGATACATACTATTCAACTGTATGATTTATCATATATGATAGAAACTGAAATTATAAAATAAAATTCTCTACCACACTTATGTCAAAAAAGATACGTGCATACTCTTCAATTTTTATTTCACACTCTCGAAGGTTAATAACTATCTTAACTACCCGCGACTTTGCTCACGCAAATGTCAGCATTGTGCTAATATTTTAATGTTGTAAGAAGAAATGTCGTCAGTTACAAACATCCTTAACCTGCAGCAATATAGAGAATAAAATGTTACGTCTTTCTAATGATTTATTCACCAAAACAGTGCTTTAATTTATTACATAGTAATTTACAAACGTTTAGATTATCACTTAAAATTACTTGTAGAAAATTTTCCCCTGTTTTAACCGTCATGAATTCACAAGTACCATTTTGCACTCTCTTAGGGAGTAAATTTTGAAAAATGTCAAAACTCGTGGTATCTTCTTTTTAATGTTATTCATTTTCCTTTTTATTTGATTTAATTGAGGAATTTAACCGAAAAAAATATCTTTTTCAACACATTAAAGATTAAATTTTAAGAAATTGTAAAACACTTTCAACGGTATTTTTATTGTAGATTTTTTCTTCCGTATATGTTAAAATTTTAAGAATTAATAAATGAAACTAAATATTTTTCCATGCCCAATTAATTTTTTCCCATGCTTTGAATAAAAAAAAACACGTCCGTCTATATTTTGAAAGTTAAACATATGTCAGTTAAATTTAAATTACTCACCTTCTGCTAAAGTGAATTCGGTTATAACCGATGCTCAACTAACACCAAATTTTATCCGTGTATAATGCCAAAATAGGTATTATATAAATATTTTGTAATATTATATATATTGTAAGTTTTTTAAATAACCTCATTAGGAATGTAAATAAATAATGGCAAAACAGAGTAGGCATGTGGTCCAGTTTTTTCATGCTCAATTTCTTACCACCTCTTTAAGTAGTTTAGTGACATTATTATTATTTACTTATCTAATAGTGATGGGTCGTTCGTTAACGATTCGTTCAAAAAGAACGAATCTTTGAGAGAACGAAATCTTGCGATTCGTTCGCGATGTAAAGAACCGGCTCTTTGAGAGCCGGTACCTTGAAAGATTCGGAAGAACGAAAACGCGGAGAGAACGAGAGAACGAGAGAACGAGATGAGAGAACCGGTCACGCGCCCGGTCTGATTCGTTCGTAAAATGATTCATGACGTCAGGAGTCTGAAGAATTAGTAATCACAGCGTGCGCATGTTCACAAGAGCAAACGATAACTGATCAAATAAAATAGGGTAACATGAAAAGTATCTATACCTGAAAATGTCAACTGTTAAGTAGTGGTTTAAAATTGCTTTTTCGCATTCACATACACAAATTTGGAAATAAAAAACTAAATAAACAAAAAAAAACCGTATGAATTAAAAAATAACAGGGAAAGTAACTACAAATGTTCACACTTACCATTTTTGGGTTAATTAATGTACTTCATTTGTTTCTCTTCATACTGAATTGCAGTAGTATTAAATTTTTGTCTTTTTTCTCTAAATTTGTTGGTCTACATGTAAACACTTTACTGTCACTAGAGTGTAAATAGCCTATATATTAATATTTGTAACTTAAAAAGTAATAAAATATAAATAATCTTGTTTCATATACGCAACTGTGATTCACTGGCTACGGAAAGCAATGTTCAAATTCAAATACACAAATACGTACGTAATACTCTAAAAGATGAAAGAGTTACGACACCTGATAAAAGAGCCAGATCCCATACACAGAAAAGAACGAATTGACCGAGATGAACGAATCATCTCACGGAACTGATCCAAAAGAACCGATTCGGTCAAAAGATCCGTTCTGCCCATCACTACTAACTAACCCATTTCCACTCTTATTACTAAAACAGTGCGGAAAAAATGGTAAAAAGTTGTTTGTATATTTGTATATTTTTCCCAATATCTTACATCATGCATGGATAGCTTCGGAAATAATATTAATTTTTTATTTTTAAACCAAAGTAAAATAATGCACCATAAAAAGTTATTTTTTATGTGTGCATGTTATTTATGCCAAATGCATATTTTACTTATTTTTACCTTCTTAGAGGTAGAATTTCGGAAATCGATCTCATTATGTTAGTAATGTTTGGAGGTTAACAATTGATATATATTACTGGTTTTTTTTTTAAGCTTGGAAGATATGGAAATATTTGGTAGTGATTGATTGTTAATAATTCATAGCCGTTGTATTGCCTTCTTCGTAATTGAATCGGTATATGCTAAAAGGTCCTCAGTCAATAAAAATGGCAAAGTAAGTTAAGCATGAAAATCGCATGTCATAGGTTAGCTTCAACTATCAATGCTAAAAGGCATTGAGTCACACGCGCTGGTTAGTTAATATTAGCTAGGAAAATTCTTAACGTAGTACGCTAAAATGGTGGCTTAGTGACAGATTTATTCGTTTTTCTCAAAACTTGGTTGCTTGGACTGAGGCCCATTTAGCATGTGCCGATTCAGTTACCTTAGTTGATGTGTTTCTGTAATACAATAAACCTTACCCCCTTCTCACTACTTTAACCTTAGAATTTTGGGGTAAAACACAGTAAATAACTTTGTATGCGCGTTGTTCATGCCATGTGTCTTAACGCCCACTTTAATAGATTCAGGGATTTGAAATGTTGTCCTTTAAAAATCAAACTTACTACTGTACAATCTCCTAAGTGTGGAATTTCAAAAAGGATTGTAAATAGTTTTTAACTCTAGTTTTTTTTTCTATAATTTCATCCAATGTTTCTCAGAACATTTTTATTACTAATATAGATAGTCACTGTTAGTTGCATAGGGAAAAAAGCAGAGATTCATTTGCCATGGATTTTTAGAATCACGTTAACTTGACAGCAATAATGAAAATATGATTCTTTGTGCTATGTAGTGAATTTACATTGCATTGCGTGAATCTATTTTGTTTATGTATGATACATTATTAGAGACCTGCAAAATTCGCGGTTTCGATGGCCTTCAGGATAGACTGTACATACCGCTGTACACTCGGGTAAATAACTTGTAAGTCGTCTCAGCTGGTTTGTCTGTGATTCGATCCTTCTTTGGATGAGGGTTTATAACTGGTTGATATTCGTCCAGATGAACAGTAAGCCAATAGCAAAATTATCTAAGAGGTATATGTATTTGAATTCTTGCCTATCACCGAATGAATCCGCGAATTTTGCAGGTGTCTATACATTATACATCTAGTGAAAGTTGGTGCTTGTAAAAAATATATATGTATATATATATAACTATTATTTAACAAATGTCTTATTTGTGATTCTGAATGCAGTGTAGGGTTAGGATAAACTTAGTTTTTTTTTGTGGGAACATTTTTTCTCGGCGACTCGTGCTGCAGTTGTGGGCCGCGTTGCCTTCTTTCACCTGTCGTCGTGAATCACGCTCGAGCGTGTTTGCCACACGTCACTTTAACGTCTGGACTTTTAAGTGTCTCGTTGCGTGGGTCTGGTTTGTTACGTGCCTCTCCGCGTTTCGCCGCGAGCGGTCCGAGAGTGATTTACTTCACTTCACTTCACTTCACTTCACTTCACTTCACTTCACTCCACTCGGGGGAGACGCTGGCCGTTGCAACTGGAGCGGCAGGACACGTGATCGCCCGCGGTTGTTTGGCATATGGCATTGTTCAGGCCGGGTGTAAATGTTGAATTTGAATTTCCCGCCTGCAGCGTTGGAAAATCGTGACGCTGCTGCTCCCACGCCATCTTGTGACCAGTTCGTTCTCGTTTTGTTTTCGTTTCGGTAAGTCGGCCGTGCGCGACGTGCGTGTTTTCACCTAGTTCTGGTGGTGATGGTGATGTTGATGATGTCAATGGTAATGACGGTGATGGTGCTGACGGGGTTATCAGCTCCCAGCCATCGCCATGGAGAGATAACAATGGCGGGACTAGGGTAGATTGCACTGTAAAACTGTTTTCTAAAGTATCTTCTTAAACATACAAATATAAACAAGCGTGAACGTGCTTCCCGTGAATAATACGTCAAAACATTGTTTCACCTGAACAGGCAAGTTTGGCAGCGCCGCAAATGAAATGGCACCACCGCCTCTGTGCGCGAGGCGAGACAGTTGAGCACCAGCGCGCTGTACGCGCAATGAGGCCATTGTCGTATTTGACCGGGCTATTCAGGTCGTGATTGCTACCGCACTGGATGGCTCTGATTGGTGTGCTGGCAGTGGACACGCACCTGAGATGAACCTGACCATCCACGCAACGCAGACAGTGCCACAGTGTTTCAACACACAGCAGCTGGTGTGGAAATCGTCTCGAGACCGATGGGTAGGGACAGGAAAAATTCGCGGGTTCAATGACCTGCAGGATGAACTCCATAGTTCTACGTACACTCGGACAAATGTCACCCTCTCATTGGCTGCTGTCTTGTGAAGGTGTCCCGACGTAGCGGCCTGTGATTCGATACAGCTTCGGTTGAGTGTTTCTCACTGGCCCAGAGTCGTCCAGGTGAGTTGTGAGCCAATAGCAGAGGCAGCACTGAGGTATAACTATTTGAATTTCAGGCTGTCGTGAAATGAATACGCGAATTTTTCCTGTCTCTATGCATATCCTACTCTTGCCGGAGAGGAGTTGAAGCGATCTTGAACTCGGCGCGCAGTCGCCGAGTGCTTTCCCACTTTGACGAACCGGTAATCAAATTTAAGCCCTTGATATACGGGGCGGAACCATCGGTGCTTCTTACAACTGCGAACTTGCCCAATAAAAGCAATAATTTTACTGTTCTGTCGTAAACGTCTTCGTTTTTATCACCCTCTCTTCGTTCCCTGGGTACGTCGTTTCCGATGCTTTCGAACCGGTAAAAAAAAAAAATTATTTTTAAGGCAAGTACAAGTGTTACTTGCTTGTGTTTTTACGATTTATAAAAAAATTTGGTACCTCTTCATTGTCACTCCGGCTAAGCCGTGTTTTAAGTGTCGTTAAGTGTTACATCACTCGGAAGAAATTTGCGAGGCGTTGTTCTCAGAATAACCTACTCCCATTAAGCTTAGGACATCAGCCTCACTGAAGTCAAGTAAAACTGATTAAAAAAATTGTTCGGACATCCACTTCCCCAGAAGTAGGTTGGAATTTTTTTGCGAAATGTCTACTGAGAAAAGGTTAAACAAGAATTTAGATTTAGAAAAAAAATTAGTATTAATTAATTTTTTTACAAACCTGTAATTATCTACAAAAGTGGGGAAAAAGATAGTTACTCTAGGTTTGTTATTTGTTTATGTAGGATTTATGCCTATTCATCTGGAAATATAATCCCATATATTTTGGTTGCCTCCGCTATAACGCAATGGAGATGTACATTTTTTATGATATAATTAAGTTGTATCTCTTAATTGCCACAGCGGACTACAAAGCACCGGTATTTTGCCGAGAATCGGAAGCAGCGTTGGACCCTTTTTTTTTTTCGGGCTCCTCGCGGTACATCAATCATGAGGCGGGGACGTTAATTGGTTGCCTCGCGTGAGGGTTTTCCTCCTGGTGCTCCCACGTGCCACGGCTAATTACTCCCTCCTTGCCTCGGTGGCCAGAAACTGTGAATTATATACATTTTTTTTTTTTTTATCTCTCCTTTGGACACTGGCCGTGCGCGAGGGTTTTTCATTTCCCCATGCGGCGGCGCGACGCGCGACGGAAATAAGAACGTCGCTGTCTGCCAGAGACGAGGGAGGCAGGTCTCTGCTTGTTTCCCGTCGTCCGTCTCGCTCGTTGCCCGCTCGCTGGCCTCTCTCCGTCTCTCTGGTCCGGTCCCAGCCTCCGAGCGCGTGTTCGGCGGTGGACCGCGCCAAGATGCCTGGCCGACCTGGCGCTGCGGTCGTCTCACACCTCAGTCTGTGCACCGTTCGAAAGCATTCCCTTTAACTAAAACTGGAGACCCGGAAAAAACGCGGGTTCATTTCTTGTTATGCTAAAATTCAAATAATTTTACCTAAGTGCTGCTTCTGTCATTGGTTCACTGTTAATCTGGAGGACTGAGGGCCAATTAGAGACCCTCACTCATAGAAGTGTCGAATCACAGGCCACCCAGTCGAGACGACTCACAAGTCAGCAGCCAATGAACAGTTGGCATTTGCCCGAGTGTCTAGAGGATATTGGAGTCTATCCTGGAGGTCATTGAACCCGCGAATTTTCCGGGTCTCTAACTATGACGAAGAAAGCTGGTTGCAAATCATCCAGGGCTACCTTCGCAGGTTTGCGGCAATTGCACTGTTCGTGAAGCCACGAGAATAATATCAGTACGCCAAGGAAAACAGTTAAAAACTTATTAAGTCAACGGCGAGAACACCCTTCTACCTCACATTTGACTGTTTACCCTGTTCGCAGCGGAGCATGGAACTGGGGAGTCGGAATTTTTGAAACCTAAAAAAGTCTGTGAAAACATCCGTTTCTGCCAACTGCTGCCAACTGAACAGAAGGCTTAAATTTTGGAAACAATTTATCTTATGCAAAGATAATTTATTATGACGATTTTGTTAACTAATAACTTGTATATCGTTAAAATAAAACTTTATTCGCTCTGATATTTATTTAAATATTTTTCGGTTTACTGGACGTTATTAATCACACTCATGTCTCGGTCGCTTATTATTTCAAGTATAAAATTTCAAAATGTGTTTAAACGTGATTTAGAAACGTGTTATGGAAGCAACTATACAAACAGATAACACTTCAGAACCTTCTGAGATAAAGTAAATTCTTTGCAAACATTTTTTGAGGTCATAATTCCATCCGCCCGTCCGTCAAAAGCTTCCCAAGCTCGAAGGTTAGGGGTTTTGACTGACTTTTGGATGGAATTTTTCGGTGGGCCTTCTGATTGGCTGCAGGTCACGTGATTGAAGGAGAGAGGGAAAAGCATGCACGCTCGTGTGGAGGATAGTGCGCTCTACCTCGACACAGCACGCAGGCGCACTCTATCAGTCAGGACTTATCAGTAGGGGCATGCATATTTCGCGAAAAGATTCCGAGACTAGTTATAAGTTACAACACTGTAGCACCGTCTGTGTTTCGTGATTGGGTGAATTTATTTCAGGTACATGTCGATTGATACAACACCAATCGGAGTAATTCAGTGCGAAAGCAAACGCGTCTTGAGTGGCTCAGTCAAAAAAGACAACGACTTCTCTCGCTAGACGACCGCCAATCACAAGGAAGAAACCGCTGGTGCGGTTATACCTTGTTGCAGTCTAATAGGCGTTCATATTTATTTGCGAAAAATGCCTGCCCCTACTTATCAGTCAGAACTGTCGTGTGTGAGCAAGGACCGTGGACTGATCGGTAATTGATGGCTGTCCATGTAGTCGGAATGACCTCATTCCGAACTGCCGTGCGTGTGGGAACAGCGTTTCGGCAGTCCAAACAATCAGTCCATCAGTTGGTACCCTTTGTCTACTTTGCTTTTTTTTTATTTCCCTCTTCTAACTAAAAAGTGCAACTGCAGTTTGCAGCATCCAAATTTTCTTCCTAGTTCTACGATGAAACGATACACCCAACAATGGCAGCAACCACAGGCTTCAGTTCAGGCCAAACTGTCTGTTTGGACCGAACAGTCCGAACTGAGCACCTGGACTGATCGTGTGTGGATGCCCTTAGGGCCACTTGCACAGTCGGGTAAGTGAAAAAGGAGTTGTCGAAACGCAAGTCTTTCTGGGGGAAAAAAAAAAAATCTTTTTTCCCAGTAAAACTCGGTTTTTCTTGACATTCATTACTTGTGTATCGTATTTTTTTAAGTCGGCTTTTTGGTGGGTTTTCTAACAATTATTTTTTCAAGCATTTAACTTAATTAGTATTGAACCTATCGTAAGCCTTATGTTTAGTTGTCTACACTCTTAGTTTTTCGAAATGAAATAATATGTATATATTATTTGCATGATTTTTTAGGGGTTTAGTTATAATAAGCAAAACTAAGACTATTTTGTGTACTTTTTTGAACTTTATATGTGTTATTTATATTAAATTGTAATGGAACATATTAATTTTATTTAAATTGAATAATTTTTATATTAATATTAGAAATCCCAAATGATTCATAGATAGTTTTTCATCTGGGTTTTATCGAGAGAAAAAACCCAACCCAAAACCCGTGGGTTGGGTATATGGGTGTCAACTCTGAAGTGAAATCCAAGCAAAACCTTTACCCGGTAATCAAATTAAATACTGTACCTACTTTACTTTGCCTCAAGTCACGACTGTGCAAAACAGCCGAAATACGAAATATATGTACATATATGTATAGTAGTGAAATATTAATTGAGAATCGCTGAAACCTGTTCCATTATCAGTTCGTGTAAAGCTTTTTCAAATATATTTCAGTGAAGTCCCGTATATTTTCACATACATATACCTTCTTTTTTTCAGTTTGTTTAGAATGCCAGTGATAAAGGTACATTATAAGCTTTGAGGTCCCGTCAACTTAAGCTTCTGTGCATAAACCCTATTAAATAAAAATGAGGATTTGATTTTTTAAAAATAATTACGTGGTTTTGCTGGAATAACCCTTTGCTTAGTGTGTTTTTTAATAAAAACTTCACATTGCTTCAGGTGTTTGCTTTCGAAAGAAAAAAAATATACGGTTTGGTGTGGCATTTATTGGAAGCCTGTTTATGCTTGTTCCGACGGTAAAATTGAACAAGTAGGTAAATATTTTAAAGGTTTCTTGAGTTAAAAAAAAAGCTGTGAGGGTGGAATGGGCCGACACTGGAGTCGTTTACGGGCCAGGTTAGAGACTGGAAAAATTCGCGTTTTCAATGACCTCTAGGATAGACTGCGCGATCCTATAAGTACTTAGGAACATCCATACTGTTCATTGGCTATTAACTCATTACACTTGATAATCAGGATGCTTGTGTTTTGATATTTTTATTAAGGGTTTTCCATTTGGCTCAGATAACTTCGGGAACACTGTGGGACCAATCACTCAAGCAGCGTAGATGTGAACGAGTTTGGATTCGAGCCTACCCGCGAAATGAATGCGCGAATTTTTTTTCCGGTCTCTAGGCCGGGTGCCGGGCTGGCGCGGGTCTGGCGCGAGGGATCGGCGAGATCAGCTGATGGTTGCCAGACGCGCGCCGTGACGTCACGCGCATAAGAGGGACTCGAGTGTCCGGGCGGCCATGTTGTTTCGCCGCCACTCGAGAAGTGGCTCACCGAGTTCCGCACGTCAGATAGCCGGGAAGCCTACGATTCACTCGTCCCTCTGGACATACCCGAATACTCAACGTTGGCAAGCCTTCTTTCAACAGACGAGAGCGCTAAAACGCCCGATCGTGCATCTTCGATTTTTTTTTTGTTCATTGTAAATAAATATACAACTCATGATAAATAACTAATGGTCAATTAGGTTAGGTTAGCTACATTATAAATACTTTAAAACATTGTGGACGGTTGATTTGGTTAGGATAGCTACATTAAAGATACTTTGAAATCATGTAAATGGTTTCCCCCAAATAAATAAACCTGTTGTGGTACGGGGGGGGGGGGGGGGACGAGCATGAACTTCGGGTTTGGCTCTATCGTCTGTGAAAAGAAGGCTTGCCAACGTGAGTATTCGGGTATGTGCAGAAAGAGGAGTGAATCATAGGCTTCCCCCGATAGCCGCTCACACTGAATCTGAATTGGTGTTTGGAGGGCAGCGTGGTGGTAAAATGTACCGTGTCGTCAGTGTACAATGTACAGTGTATGGTGTACTGTTGCGCGAGGGGGGGGGGGGGGGGGGGGCATTGAACTTTGGGGATGAACGGAAAGTAATTTTTTGTGCGTGGAATTAAAGTAGTTCATTTATGAGTGCGTAATTTTGAAAAATAACAGCCCTTTAAAAGGTTAATTTAACGCATTTCCGACGTATTTTAAAGTGATATTTTTAACACCATATATAACTATTTTTAAAAGTATATTTTTAACACCATAGAACAAAGCATAAATGTTCGCAGTATCACTGCGAACACTATTTTGTAGTGATACAGTTTTGTCTTTTATGCAAATGTACAGATTTGCAAGTATCCTTAATTTAATATGAATATTTCCGATCCAGTTACTAAACCACTGTTGCACTGTGGTCCGGTATAATGATTCGAAAGATCTCTCTAGATGTTACTGGCTGGATTACAGAGGGTGTGAACCAGGTACCAGTTTTCACGGCAGCTGCCTGTTCGGGAGTCGGCCCAACCGGTACTGCGCCGGTACTGTGGGCCCTGCTGGTCTGGACTGGTTCCTTCACCAGCGCGCCGGTTTGTCCTGGCACTGCAGCGCCGACTGCCGCGGGCTAAGTGACTTTCTCCGCGACCTGCCGAGTAGTAGACGCTTGTACTAGTGGAACACTGCGCTGATTTTACCTGCCTACCCTATTACCTTCCGACGGTCGTTGGTCACATAGCTACGTCAGGTTTGTAAAAAAAAAAATCTAGCGGTCGTTGGTGACATCGATGCATGATTGTAGATTGCAACAGTTCTAACGGTCGTTAGTTCCATCGATACGCGATTGTCGAGTGTAATCTTTCGAGCGGCCGTGGTTGAGGATTGAAATATGCCACATCAAACAGTAAGTACTATTAACTAAAATGTGTGTTTTTTTTTTTACGGACGTTAAAAAAAACCGCAACAAATACCTGCATATTTCATGCACGTTGCGTAGATCGTGTATTTACGTTGGTGATTATACTAAAATGCAGTCGTAAATCATTTATTTTTGCAGTAATACAGACTTCAAACTTGTTTCTGACGCGCACTTCCAAAACAGGGAATGTAGTGACGCATTACGAGAACACTGATATTTTTTCCTCAGGAAGGAAGGTTGGTTCAGATCCAAATGATTAATTCCTACCATATTTTTTATTGTGTTTTATGTCTCCGTGTTATCACGAATCTGTATTAAGGAAGAAAAAATTTAAAATGGATATTTTGTATACACTGTAAAAAATTTCACTTTCAACTTGTGAAGAACGCTGGTAACAAACTAAGTAGGGTTTTTCGTAAATTTACTGCTTTCTTCGTATATGTATGGGCACCGAGTTTACTTACTTTCAACACGAATCCAAAAGAATATTCTTTCTATGTTAAAATATTGGTGAAGTCTACAATATAAACGTTCTTATTTTGTCCATGCATGTGTTTACCTTTGTTTAAAACTAAACATACAACTTGAAAGTCTAAATACGGCGTAGTTTCTACGAAAATTCAATCATTTGAAATTACGATAAACATCCGTGTGTTTATTTGAGTTAACTTCGTTAAAAAGTCCCTAAATTTACTGTAATTTTTAACAGTGTAAAACAGTTATAAATTGGAACGTTTCAGCATAGCATACAACAACGTTTTGGCACTGCTGTTATTTCAGAATCACCTGACTGATTACTTGTTATTGTTTGAAGTCGCTTAGTCACGCACAGGCCTAAGGCGACGGGACGTGACCTCTATGTTATAGTGGGCTCCGAACCATTGTTGCTGGCTCAGGGCTAACAAGTGAGCGAAGCCTGGATATCGGTATTGGAACCGCGACCTTCGCCACATGAGCTCGAAGCCTTAGCGGTTCACGTGCACCGAATACCCGCTGCTAACGGAATCGTATGAAACTTATATGCGGCCTGGCGTCGAATTCCTCTGTAATTTTGATCATTACTTTTGACGTGAATGCGTCTTTAAAATTGCTTCCATAGTGGGAAGCAATTCAAAAAACTAATATTAACAAAATCGGGGGATACAGTTTGGTGTTGCAGCTACATATCCATCATCTCCATAGAAATTTTAATTACACCACTGGATAGCTAAAGGATCAAATAATTCGTTACGCTAAGTGAGGATGGTGGGTGATGCGCCGCCATTTTGAGGTCATTTTGCTGCGTTTAGAGATTTCCATTTAGTATAACTTTTGACTCGGAGAAGCTACGACATTGGTTTGAGTTTAAATCGTCAGCTCTCGTCAAAATCTATCGATTGCATACATAAAACCTTAGTGTAAAATAGTTACATGAGACAGCTACAGCCCACTTTTTTTTTTTACTGTGACTGTCTCAGTTCCATAGTGCATGCCGTAACATTGCGTGCCATTTGATACGCTTGCTCGTTGAGGCAGCGATCTACGCAAGAACACAAGAAGCGCAAGACGCAACCCGTAAAATAACCGCCTTTTAGAATACGCGTTTATAATTAATGCAAGACACAAAATACGCAACGCAAGCATTGTCCAGTCTTCAACTTCCTGCGTTTCGGCTTGCGTTTCCTCCTTTTCAATCTGAAGTGAAGGTGTTCTAAAAACCTTTTAAGGATAGAGACGTTATGTGCACAGATGACTACGATTTTCCTTTTATTATTCGTGCAGTAAATAAAAAATAAAAAAAATGTGTGCGTGAAGTCCACGCATGACAAAAGTGAAACATATTTCTTATATAGAATACATTATTGTCTTTGGTTGAGGTTGAATGCAAGCATGAGATCACTAAATAATGTTATTGCGCGAGTATGCAAATGCGCAAGTATGCGAGTATGCGTGTATGCAAAAACGCAAGCATGTTAAGTGTGCAAGTATACTGCGTATATTTCTACCTCTCCCCTGCCGTTTTATTCTCTACCGGTTCCCTCATCACGTACCTAACTATTTCCCTCATGCGATTGGAATTTTCGTAACGCTCGAAAATGGTAGCCCTCTCAGTAAAGAAGTTTCACTTCAAAAATATTTGAATAAAATAATTATTATTCACATGTTTTTTAAGTGGAAAATTTATTCATAAAAATGTGCGCGTGCAGTCATCGCGCGACAGAAGTGAAACTTGTTGCTTATTAGTTACAGATAGAGATTAATTATTAGTATCTTTTCAATGAACAATTTATAATAATTGAGAATAGTAATGATGCGGGTATCATCTCATACAATAAAAAATATACTGACATAACACTGTTAAACAATACTGATTACGCAAGTAATTAAGTTAATAATACATACATGAAAGAACAATATTTCCTTGCGAATATGGTCCATGGCGCGGTGCACAACAAAAAGCTCAAACCACATTGTGTTGCCCTCTGCCCAAATACTCCCTAAAGTCGGGGTGGCGTCAGGCGCAGGCGGGTCCCTACTATCCCTGCAGCATGGCGGGGTTCAACCTGAGCCGCACGCCGCCACGTGGAGCCCGCTCAAGGCTGCTCCAGCGATCACCGCCCGCACCAACGGCCCCGGAGTGGGCATAGCTCAAGTTCCAACCCCCAAGTAACTACCGCGCATATGCAAGTGCGAAAGAGCACGACGGCGCGAATGCTCTAATGCGCGAGTGGGCAAGTGCGTGAGATGGCAAGAGCGCAAGTGTGCAAGTGTGTGCAAAGTGTGCAGAACTTTTTAAAAATGTATAACGTATGCACAATGTACAGGTGTGCATAAGTGTGCAGTTATGCAAAAATGTGAAAAAGTATAAAATTGTGCAAAATGTGCAAAAGTATGTACAAGGTGCAAATTTGTGTGAAAGTGTGCAAAAGTGTGTAAGTGTGCAAACGTTTGCAGAAGTGTACAAAAGTTTGCAAAAGTGTGCAACATTGTGCAAAATTGTGCATGTGTGCGCAAAAGTGGTAAAATCGAGTAAAAGAGTGTAAAAGTATGCATACAGTGTAAAAATTGCAAAAGTTCGTGCAAAAGCATGTGCAATATTGTGTGCAAAAGTGTATGCAAGTTTGTGCAAAAGATTGTGCCGTGTCGTCTCCTCTGCCAGTTCTCCCACCACGTACCTAGCAATTTCCCTTCATGCTATCTGAATTTTCACAATGCTCGAAAATCGTAACCCCATCACCAAAGATTTTTCACTTCAAAAATCTCAGGTAGTAATATTTTGATAACTTCGTACAAATTCCGTGCTTTGTAGAAGTTTGGTATTGCGTGCTTGCGCAATTAGGCTATTGCGTTTCTTGCTGAGTTCACAAACCCAGTCATAGTATTCCGCCGATGCTGTACTCCATACAAACTAAACTTCAGTTAAGGGCCCCCCGTTGAAACGAGTGAAATTGCACGTAACGCAGACGTATTCTGGACAAGAGCGACAGGTGAAACGGAATAGGACTTTTTTTTTTTACCCACGTGAAAATTCAATAAATGCGAGAACGCGAGTATATATGTATGTAGGCCGCGCGAGCAGCAATATCCGCTGTACCTGGGGCATTGGACCGGAGGTTAACAGCCGTGGACTGAAGAGGCAATATGTTGTAGCTGGTTGGCTGAGGAATGCTAGCCGGCGTCCCACCTTTAAAATGGAAAACGCATTGGCCAGGGGTTTGCCGATGCCCAACCTTTCAATAACGACTGAGTTCGCGTGGTCCTAAAAAAAAAAAATTCCTAAAAATTCCTTACATTCCAATTTGGTATTTAAAAACCCCTGACAGGTCCTTTTTTTTTCTATGGTCCATTACGTCCTTAGTTTTTATTACCCACTGCAGTAAAAATAAAAACAAAAATTGCTTGTTGCTAAAGTAATTTAAATTAAAGGAGGCTTGTTTGGAGAAAGGTATTGCTGTCTCTAAACATATGCAAAGTGTATTTCACAAAAAAAAAAAATGGTTCTAGAGATAATCAGGTTTTTGTCAAGTTTCGTGTGATTAGAAAGTGAACTGTAAAAAAATTGTAATCTGTTGCTAAAAAAAAGTTTGCTCTTTATTATGTATTGTATTTTAAGAATATTTACTTGCAATCTGGCACGGTAAGGGTTTTAAATTCTCCTTAAAATAATGTGGTTGAA